>NW_028295664.1:600000-976390 GCF_964341445.2 Mesoplodon mirus
TTCTTTCCTTTTTTGTTAAAAAACACGGGAATGGAAAAAGGCTTCCCTCAGAATGGGCGAAAATCTTTGCAGACAAATCAATGGATAAAGGTTTAATCTCCAATATATATAAACAACTCATGCAGCTTAATATTAAAAAAAACAAACAACACAATACAAAAATGGGCAGAAGATCTAAAGAGACGTTTCTTCAAAGGAGACACAGAGATGGCCAAGACGCACATGAAAAGCTGCTCAACAGCACTAATGATTAGATAAATGCAAATCAAAACTACAATGAGGTATCACCTCACACCTGTTAGAATCGGCATCATCAGAAAATCTACAAACAACCAATTCTGGGGAGGGTGTGGGCAAAAGGAGCCCTCTTCCACTATTGGTGGGAATGTAAATTGATACAGTCATTATGGAAAACAGTATGGAGTTTCCTTAAAAAAACTAGAAATAGAATTACCATCTGATCCAGCAATCCCACTTCTGGGCATATACCCAGAGAAAACCGTATTTCAAAAAGGCACATTCACCACAATGTTCATTGCAGCACTATTTACAATAGCCAGGTAATGGAAGCAAACTAAATGCCCACAGACAGATGAATGGATAAAGATGTGGTAAATATATGAAATGGAATATTACTCGGCCATAAAAAGGAATGAAACTGGGTCATTTGTAGAGACATCGATGGATCGAGAGACTGTCATACAGAATGAAGTAAGTCAGAAAGAGGAAAACAAATATTGTATATTAATGCATATATGTGGAGCCTAAAAATGGTACAGATGAACTGGTTTGCAGGGAAGAAATAGAGACACAGAGGTAGAGAACAAACGTATGGACACCAAGTTTGGGAAGCCATGGGGTGGTGGTGGTGGGATGAGTTGGGAGTTTGGGATTGACCTGTATACATGTATATGCATAAAATACATAACTAATAATAACGTGCTGTATAAAAAAATAAATAAAATTAAATTTCAAAATTTAAAAAAATAAAATTTAAAAATAAAACAGAAAAAAGTTCTTCCCGTCACACAGATGTATTTATAGGAATGAATTATTTCCATGCTTATATCTATAAATACATAAAAGAGGAATAAACTCTAATTTAAACGATAAAAGAAAAAAAAAGTGAACCCACGTGTTATACAGAGGAAAACCCTATCACGGCACTTGCTCCAGCGGTCAACAATTCTGAAATTGGTCAGAGGTGGGGAACCATCTCCCATACAGCCAGCAACCCACCCCCCACGCAAGGAGCGTCCTCATTGCAAAGCTGGGGGACCGTGCCGAGGCATCTGTGAGTAAACGTGAGCTGCGCCCCAGGCCAGCTGCTGCTGAACTGTCCCCACCCTTTCCAGGTAAAACACCTGAATATGTACAAGGGCTTGAAAGCCTAGAGGAAGGACCGTGGAGCCACACCAGCGACAGCACGCAGGCCAACTTGGTGCCTGCAGGCCAGCCAGGGTGGTCCTGGACCCTGGCGCTCTTCCAGAAGCTTTCCATTGCCCTGCCTGAGATACCCCTCCTGTCCCGGCCCCCACTGCTTTTTTCCTTCCTCACCTCTGTCCGGAGAGAAATTCCAGCGGAAGGTATGGGTGACACATCCTCTTCTTTACAGGCGGCAGCCTGGCAACTCCTGCAGAAAGGCCAGCAGAACCCCACTCACACCGGGCCACCCACAAAGCTGTGGCCCCTCACTCCCTCCCACCAGCAGAGCCCCGAGACTGCTGACGGGGCAGAGAATATGGAGTCAGGCACAGCTTCAGGGGCTATTGCTGCCTGGAGCTCTGTTTATATTGACCTCAACGAGGCACACCTGGGGAGGGCGGGCCGGCAGGGTAAGGCTGCCCAGGTCAGCTAATCCACAACCCTCAGGGAATCACATTGTTGAAAATGGACCCCGCTAAGGCAGAAGAGATGCCAAGGAAAAAAAGGACACAATGCCATTTGCAGCACCGTAGATGAGTCTAGAAGTAATCACGTGACTTGTAGTAAGTCAGAAAGTGAAAGACACATATCATATCATATCACTTATAGGTGTTACCTAAAAATGGATACCAGGGCAGATATTTCCACGGAGAAGGGCAATCACAGATTCATTAAACAAACTTATGGTTCACCAATGGAAAGGTGTGAGGATTGGTTTCATTACGCTATCGGGGTTAACAGACATATACAAACACAGGTGACATATATAATCACCAAAGACCTACAGAATACCAAGAGAGGACTACTCAACATTCTGTCATAACGTACATGGGAAAAGGATCCCAGGAAGAACAGACATCTGTATATGTGTAAAAGAACCACATCTTCCAAACCTACAACAAGCCAAACATTGTAATCAAACTTGCTGTAATAAAAAATAAAAAAAAATTAATTAAAAACACGAACAAGATGTAGTGAGACAAACGTGAGGGGCTTTCTCCTGGCACATTCCTTTCTAAATTCCAATCTAGAACACCACTTCCACTGAGGCTCTCTTGCACTAGTAACCAGATTTGTTAAGGGTGAGCTGCTGCCACCTTGTGGCCGATTCACCCAACAGCAGCTTTAATCCCAGCGCTAATGGTCAGTTGATATTCAAAATCATTGCAGGCCTGTAAATGACACCTGCCCTGAAAACAAATCCTGGGGTCACATATCGACCAAAAAATTCAAAGGACGTCCATATTTCAAAACGACCATTTCAAAAGGCATATTTTACGCACATTAGAGTTCTGCTTCTTTTCCTTTCTTTCCTTTTTTGTTAAAAAACACGGGAATGGAAAAAGGCTTCCCTCAGAATGGGCGAAAATCTTTGCAGACGAATCAATGGACAGAGGTTTAATCTCCAATATATATAAACAGCTCATGCAGCTTAATATTAAAAAAAACAAACAACACAATACAAAAATGGGCAGAAGATCTAAAGAGACGTTTCTTCAAAGGAGACACAGAGATGGCCAAGACGCACATGAAAAGCTGCTCAACAGCACTAATGATTAGATAAATGCAAATCAAAACTACAATGAGGTATCACCTCACACCTGTTAGAATCGGCATCATCAGAAAATCTACAAACAACCAATTCTGGGGAGGGTGTGGGCAAAAGGAGCCCTCTTCCACTATTGGTGGGAATGTAAATTGATACAGTCATTATGGAAAACAGTATGGAGTTTCCTTAAAAAAACTAGAAATAGAATTACCATCTGATCCAGCAATCCCACTTCTGGGCATATACCCAGAGAAAACCGTATTTCAAAAAGGCACATTCACCACAATGTTCATTGCAGCACTATTTACAATAGCCAGGTAATGGAAGCAAACTAAATGCCCACAGACAGATGAATGGATAAAGATGTGGTAAATATATGAAATGGAATATTACTCGGCCATAAAAAGGAATGAAACTGGGTCATTTGTAGAGACATCGATGGATCGAGAGACTGTCATACAGAATGAAGTAAGTCAGAAAGAGGAAAACAAATATTGTATATTAATGCATATATGTGGAGCCTAAAAATGGTACAGATGAACTGGTTTGCAGGGAAGAAATAGAGACACAGAGGTAGAGAACAAACGTATGGACACCAAGTTTGGGAAGCCATGGGGTGGTGGTGGTGGGATGAGTTGGGAGTTTGGGATTGACCTGTATACATGTATATGCATAAAATACATAACTAATAATAACGTGCTGTATAAAAAAATAAATAAAATTAAATTTCAAAATTTAAAAAAATAAAATTTAAAAATAAAACAGAAAAAAGTTCTTCCCGTCACACAGATGTATTTATAGGAATGAATTATTTCCATGCTTATATCTATAAATACATAAAAGAGGAATAAACTCTAATTTAAACGATAAAAGAAAAAAAAAGTGAACCCACGTGTTATACAGAGGAAAACCCTATCACGGCACTTGCTCCAGCGGTCAACAATTCTGAAATTGGTCAGAGGTGGGGAACCATCTCCCATACAGCCAGCAACCCACCCCCCACGCAAGGAGCGTCCTCATTGCAAAGCTGGGGGACCGTGCCGAGGCATCTGTGAGTAAACGTGAGCTGCGCCCCAGGCCAGCTGCTGCTGAACTGTCCCCACCCTTTCCAGGTAAAACACCTGAATATGTACAAGGGCTTGAAAGCCTAGAGGAAGGACCGTGGAGCCACACCAGCGACAGCACGCAGGCCAACTTGGTGCCTGCAGGCCAGCCAGGGTGGTCCTGGACCCTGGCGCTCTTCCAGAAGCTTTCCATTGCCCTGCCTGAGATACCCCTCCTGTCCCGGCCCCCACTGCTTTTTTCCTTCCTCACCTCTGTCCGGAGAGAAATTCCAGCGGAAGGTATGGGTGACACATCCTCTTCTTTACAGGCGGCAGCCTGGCAACTCCTGCAGAAAGGCCAGCAGAACCCCACTCACACCGGGCCACCCACAAAGCTGTGGCCCCTCACTCCCTCCCACCAGCAGAGCCCCGAGACTGCTGACGGGGCAGAGAATATGGAGTCAGGCACAGCTTCAGGGGCTATTGCTGCCTGGAGCTCTGTTTATATTGACCTCAACGAGGCACACCTGGGGAGGGCGGGCCGGCAGGGTAAGGCTGCCCAGGTCAGCTAATCCACAACCCTCAGGGAATCACATTGTTGAAAATGGACCCCGCTAAGGCAGAAGAGATGCCAAGGAAAAAAAGGACACAATGCCATTTGCAGCACCGTAGATGAGTCTAGAAGTAATCACGTGACTTGTAGTAAGTCAGAAAGTGAAAGACACATATCATATCATATCACTTATAGGTGTTACCTAAAAATGGATACCAGGGCAGATATTTCCACGGAGAAGGGCAATCACAGATTCATTAAACAAACTTATGGTTCACCAATGGAAAGGTGTGAGGATTGGTTTCATTACGCTATCGGGGTTAACAGACATATACAAACACAGGTGACATATATAATCACCAAAGACCTACAGAATACCAAGAGAGGACTACTCAACATTCTGTCATAACGTACATGGGAAAAGGATCCCAGGAAGAACAGACATCTGTATATGTGTAAAAGAACCACATCTTCCAAACCTACAACAAGCCAAACATTGTAATCAAACTTGCTGTAATAAAAAATAAAAAAAAATTAATTAAAAACACGAACAAGATGTAGTGAGACAAACGTGAGGGGCTTTCTCCTGGCACATTCCTTTCTAAATTCCAATCTAGAACACCACTTCCACTGAGGCTCTCTTGCACTAGTAACCAGATTTGTTAAGGGTGAGCTGCTGCCACCTTGTGGCCGATTCACCCAACAGCAGCTTTAATCCCAGCGCTAATGGTCAGTTGATATTCAAAATCATTGCAGGCCTGTAAATGACACCTGCCCTGAAAACAAATCCTGGGGTCACATATCGACCAAAAAATTCAAAGGACGTCCATATTTCAAAACGACCATTTCAAAAGGCATATTTTACGCACATTAGAGTTCTGCTTCTTTTCCTTTCTTTCCTTTTTTGTTAAAAAACACGGGAATGGAAAAAGGCTTCCCTCAGAATGGGCGAAAATCTTTGCAGACGAATCAATGGACAGAGGTTTAATCTCCAATATATATAAACAGCTCATGCAGCTTAATATTAAAAAAAACAAACAACACAATACAAAAATGGGCAGAAGATCTAAAGAGACGTTTCTTCAAAGGAGACACAGAGATGGCCAAGACGCACATGAAAAGCTGCTCAACAGCACTAATGATTAGATAAATGCAAATCAAAACTACAATGAGGTATCACCTCACACCTGTTAGAATCGGCATCATCAGAAAATCTACAAACAACCAATTCTGGGGAGGGTGTGGGCAAAAGGAGCCCTCTTCCACTATTGGTGGGAATGTAAATTGATACAGTCATTATGGAAAACAGTATGGAGTTTCCTTAAAAAAACTAGAAATAGAATTACCATCTGATCCAGCAATCCCACTTCTGGGCATATACCCAGAGAAAACCGTAAATCAAAAAGGCACATTCACCACAATGTTCATTGCAGCACTATTTACAATAGCCAGGTAATGGAAGCAAACTAAATGCCCACAGACAGATGAATGGATAAAGATGTGGTAAATATATGAAATGGAATATTACTCGGCCATAAAAAGGAATGAAACTGGGTCATTTGTAGAGACATCGATGGATCGAGAGACTGTCATACAGAATGAAGTAAGTCAGAAAGAGGAAAACAAATATTGTATATTAATGCATATATGTGGAGCCTAAAAATGGTACAGATGAACTGGTTTGCAGGGAAGAAATAGAGACACAGAGGTAGAGAACAAACGTATGGACACCAAGTTTGGGAAGCCATGGGGTGGTGGTGGTGGGATGAGTTGGGAGTTTGGGATTGACCTGTATACATGTATATGCATAAAATACATAACTAATAATAACGTGCTGTATAAAAAAATAAATAAAATTAAATTTCAAAATTTAAAAAAATAAAATTTAAAAATAAAACAGAAAAAAGTTCTTCCCGTCACACAGATGTATTTATAGGAATGAATTATTTCCATGCTTATATCTATAAATACATAAAAGAGGAATAAACTCTAATTTAAACGATAAAAGAAAAAAAAAGTGAACCCACGAGTTATACAGAGGAAAACCCTATCACCGCACTTGCTCCAGCGGTCAACAATTCTGAAATTGGTCAGAGGTGGGGAACCATCTCCCATACAGCCAGCAACCCACCCCTCACGCAAGGAGCGTCCTCATTGCAAAGCTGGGGGACCGTGCCGAGGCATCTGTGAGTAAACGTGAGCTGCGCCCCAGGCCAGCTGCTGCTGAACTGTCCCCACCCTTTCCAGGTAAAACACCTGAATATGTACAAGGGCTTGAAAGCCTAGAGGAAGGACCGTGGAGCCACACCAGCGACAGCACGCAGGCCAACTTGGTGCCTGCAGGCCAGCCAGGGTGGTCCTGGACCCTGGCGCTCTTCCAGAAGCTTTCCATTGCCCTGCCTGAGATACCCCTCCTGTCCCGGCCCCCACTGCTTTTTTCCTTCCTCACCTCTGTCCGGAGAGAAATTCCAGCGGAAGGTATGGGTGACACATCCTCTTCTTTACAGGCGGCAGCCTGGCAACTCCTGCAGAAAGGCCAGCAGAACCCCACTCACACCGGGCCACCCACAAAGCTGTGGCCCCTCACTCCCTCCCACCAGCAGAGCCCCGAGACTGCTGACGGGGCAGAGAATATGGAGTCAGGCACAGCTTCAGGGGCTATTGCTGCCTGGAGCTCTGTTTATATTGACCTCAACGAGGCACACCTGGGGAGGGCGGGCCGGCAGGGTAAGGCTGCCCAGGTCAGCTAATCCACAACCCTCAGGGAATCACATTGTTGAAAATGGACCCCGCTAAGGCAGAAGAGATGCCAAGGAAAAAAAGGACACAATGCCATTTGCAGCACCGTAGATGAGTCTAGAAGTAATCACGTGACTTGTAGTAAGTCAGAAAGTGAAAGACACATATCATATCATATCACTTATAGGTGTTACCTAAAAATGGATACCAGGGCAGATATTTCCACGGAGAAGGGCAATCACAGATTCATTAAACAAACTTATGGTTCACCAATGGAAAGGTGTGAGGATTGGTTTCATTACGCTATCGGGGTTAACAGACATATACAAACACAGGTGACATATATAATCACCAAAGACCTACAGAATACCAAGAGAGGACTACTCAACATTCTGTCATAACGTACATGGGAAAAGGATCCCAGGAAGAACAGACATCTGTATATGTGTAAAAGAACCACATCTTCCAAACCTACAACAAGCCGAACATTGTAATCAAACTTGCTGTAATAAAAAATAAAAAAAAAATTAAATTAAAAACACGAACAAGATGTAGTGAGACAAACGTGAGGGGCTTTCTCCTGGCACATTCCTTTCTAAATTCCAATCTAGAACACCACTTCCACTGAGGCTCTCTTGCACTAGTAACCAGATTTGGTAAGGGTGAGCTGCTGCCACCTTGTGGCCGTTTCACACAACAGCAGCTTTAATATCAGCGCTAATGGTCAGTTGATATTCAAAATCATTGCAGGCCTGTAAATGACACCTGCCCTGAAAACAAATCCTGGGGTCACATATCGACCAAAAAATTCAAAGGACGTCCATATTTCAAAACGACCATTTCAAAAGGCATATTTTACGCACATTAGTGTTCTGCTTCTTTTCCTTTCTTTCCTTTTTTGTTAAAAAACACGGGAATGGAAAAAGGCTTCCCTCAGAATGGGCGAAAATCTTTGCAGACAAATCAATGGATAAAGGTTTAATCTCCAATATATATAAACAACTCATGCAGCTTAATATTAAAAAAAACAAACAACACAATACAAAAATGGGCAGAAGATCTAAAGAGACGTTTCTTCAAAGGAGACACAGAGATGGCCAAGACGCACATGAAAAGCTGCTCAACAGCACTAATGATTAGATAAATGCAAATCAAAACTACAATGAGGTATCACCTCACACCTGTTAGAATCGGCATCATCAGAAAATCTACAAACAACCAATTCTGGGGAGGGTGTGGGCAAAAGGAGCCCTCTTCCACTATTGGTGGGAATGTAAATTGATACAGTCATTATGGAAAACAGTATGGAGTTTCCTTAAAAAAACTAGAAATAGAATTACCATCTGATCCAGCAATCCCACTTCTGGGCATATACCCAGAGAAAACCGTATTTCAAAAAGGCACATTCACCACAATGTTCATTGCAGCACTATTTACAATAGCCAGGTAATGGAAGCAAACTAAATGCCCACAGACAGATGAATGGATAAAGATGTGGTAAATATATGAAATGGAATATTACTCGGCCATAAAAAGGAATGAAACTGGGTCATTTGTAGAGACATCGATGGATCGAGAGACTGTCATACAGAATGAAGTAAGTCAGAAAGAGGAAAACAAATATTGTATATTAATGCATATATGTGGAGCCTAAAAATGGTACAGATGAACTGGTTTGCAGGGAAGAAATAGAGACACAGAGGTAGAGAACAAACGTATGGACACCAAGTTTGGGAAGCCATGGGGTGGTGGTGGTGGGATGAGTTGGGAGTTTGGGATTGACCTGTATACATGTATATGCATAAAATACATAACTAATAATAACGTGCTGTATAAAAAAATAAATAAAATTAAATTTCAAAATTTAAAAAAATAAAATTTAAAAATAAAACAGAAAAAAGTTCTTCCCGTCACACAGATGTATTTATAGGAATGAATTATTTCCATGCTTATATCTATAAATACATAAAAGAGGAATAAACTCTAATTTAAACGATAAAAGAAAAAAAAAGTGAACCCACGTGTTATACAGAGGAAAACCCTATCACGGCACTTGCTCCAGCGGTCAACAATTCTGAAATTGGTCAGAGGTGGGGAACCATCTCCCATACAGCCAGCAACCCACCCCCCACGCAAGGAGCGTCCTCATTGCAAAGCTGGGGGACCGTGCCGAGGCATCTGTGAGTAAACGTGAGCTGCGCCCCAGGCCAGCTGCTGCTGAACTGTCCCCACCCTTTCCAGGTAAAACACCTGAATATGTACAAGGGCTTGAAAGCCTAGAGGAAGGACCGTGGAGCCACACCAGCGACAGCACGCAGGCCAACTTGGTGCCTGCAGGCCAGCCAGGGTGGTCCTGGACCCTGGCGCTCTTCCAGAAGCTTTCCATTGCCCTGCCTGAGATACCCCTCCTGTCCCGGCCCCCACTGCTTTTTTCCTTCCTCACCTCTGTCCGGAGAGAAATTCCAGCGGAAGGTATGGGTGACACATCCTCTTCTTTACAGGCGGCAGCCTGGCAACTCCTGCAGAAAGGCCAGCAGAACCCCACTCACACCGGGCCACCCACAAAGCTGTGGCCCCTCACTCCCTCCCACCAGCAGAGCCCCGAGACTGCTGACGGGGCAGAGAATATGGAGTCAGGCACAGCTTCAGGGGCTATTGCTGCCTGGAGCTCTGTTTATATTGACCTCAACGAGGCACACCTGGGGAGGGCGGGCCGGCAGGGTAAGGCTGCCCAGGTCAGCTAATCCACAACCCTCAGGGAATCACATTGTTGAAAATGGACCCCGCTAAGGCAGAAGAGATGCCAAGGAAAAAAAGGACACAATGCCATTTGCAGCACCGTAGATGAGTCTAGAAGTAATCACGTGACTTGTAGTAAGTCAGAAAGTGAAAGACACATATCATATCATATCACTTATAGGTGTTACCTAAAAATGGATACCAGGGCAGATATTTCCACGGAGAAGGGCAATCACAGATTCATTAAACAAACTTATGGTTCACCAATGGAAAGGTGTGAGGATTGGTTTCATTACGCTATCGGGGTTAACAGACATATACAAACACAGGTGACATATATAATCACCAAAGACCTACAGAATACCAAGAGAGGACTACTCAACATTCTGTCATAACGTACATGGGAAAAGGATCCCAGGAAGAACAGACATCTGTATATGTGTAAAAGAACCACATCTTCCAAACCTACAACAAGCCGAACATTGTAATCAAACTTGCTGTAATAAAAAATAAAAAAAAAATTAAATTAAAAACACGAACAAGATGTAGTGAGACAAACGTGAGGGGCTTTCTCCTGGCACATTCCTTTCTAAATTCCAATCTAGAACACCACTTCCACTGAGGCTCTCTTGCACTAGTAACCAGATTTGGTAAGGGTGAGCTGCTGCCACCTTGTGGCCGTTTCACACAACAGCAGCTTTAATATCAGCGCTAATGGTCAGTTGATATTCAAAATCATTGCAGGCCTGTAAATGACACCTGCCCTGAAAACAAATCCTGGGGTCACATATCGACCAAAAAATTCAAAGGACGTCCATATTTCAAAACGACCATTTCAAAAGGCATATTTTACGCACATTAGTGTTCTGCTTCTTTTCCTTTCTTTCCTTTTTTGTTAAAAAACACGGGAATGGAAAAAGGCTTCCCTCAGAATGGGCGAAAATCTTTGCAGACAAATCAATGGATAAAGGTTTAATCTCCAATATATATAAACAACTCATGCAGCTTAATATTAAAAAAAACAAACAACACAATACAAAAATGGGCAGAAGATCTAAAGAGACGTTTCTTCAAAGGAGACACAGAGATGGCCAAGACGCACATGAAAAGCTGCTCAACAGCACTAATGATTAGATAAATGCAAATCAAAACTACAATGAGGTATCACCTCACACCTGTTAGAATCGGCATCATCAGAAAATCTACAAACAACCAATTCTGGGGAGGGTGTGGGCAAAAGGAGCCCTCTTCCACTATTGGTGGGAATGTAAATTGATACAGTCATTATGGAAAACAGTATGGAGTTTCCTTAAAAAAACTAGAAATAGAATTACCATCTGATCCAGCAATCCCACTTCTGGGCATATACCCAGAGAAAACCGTATTTCAAAAAGGCACATTCACCACAATGTTCATTGCAGCACTATTTACAATAGCCAGGTAATGGAAGCAAACTAAATGCCCACAGACAGATGAATGGATAAAGATGTGGTAAATATATGAAATGGAATATTACTCGGCCATAAAAAGGAATGAAACTGGGTCATTTGTAGAGACATCGATGGATCGAGAGACTGTCATACAGAATGAAGTAAGTCAGAAAGAGGAAAACAAATATTGTATATTAATGCATATATGTGGAGCCTAAAAATGGTACAGATGAACTGGTTTGCAGGGAAGAAATAGAGACACAGAGGTAGAGAACAAACGTATGGACACCAAGTTTGGGAAGCCATGGGGTGGTGGTGGTGGGATGAGTTGGGAGTTTGGGATTGACCTGTATACATGTATATGCATAAAATACATAACTAATAATAACGTGCTGTATAAAAAAATAAATAAAATTAAATTTCAAAATTTAAAAAAATAAAATTTAAAAATAAAACAGAAAAAAGTTCTTCCCGTCACACAGATGTATTTATAGGAATGAATTATTTCCATGCTTATATCTATAAATACATAAAAGAGGAATAAACTCTAATTTAAACGATAAAAGAAAAAAAAAGTGAACCCACGTGTTATACAGAGGAAAACCCTATCACGGCACTTGCTCCAGCGGTCAACAATTCTGAAATTGGTCAGAGGTGGGGAACCATCTCCCATACAGCCAGCAACCCACCCCCCACGCAAGGAGCGTCCTCATTGCAAAGCTGGGGGACCGTGCCGAGGCATCTGTGAGTAAACGTGAGCTGCGCCCCAGGCCAGCTGCTGCTGAACTGTCCCCACCCTTTCCAGGTAAAACACCTGAATATGTACAAGGGCTTGAAAGCCTAGAGGAAGGACCGTGGAGCCACACCAGCGACAGCACGCAGGCCAACTTGGTGCCTGCAGGCCAGCCAGGGTGGTCCTGGACCCTGGCGCTCTTCCAGAAGCTTTCCATTGCCCTGCCTGAGATACCCCTCCTGTCCCGGCCCCCACTGCTTTTTTCCTTCCTCACCTCTGTCCGGAGAGAAATTCCAGCGGAAGGTATGGGTGACACATCCTCTTCTTTACAGGCGGCAGCCTGGCAACTCCTGCAGAAAGGCCAGCAGAACCCCACTCACACCGGGCCACCCACAAAGCTGTGGCCCCTCACTCCCTCCCACCAGCAGAGCCCCGAGACTGCTGACGGGGCAGAGAATATGGAGTCAGGCACAGCTTCAGGGGCTATTGCTGCCTGGAGCTCTGTTTATATTGACCTCAACGAGGCACACCTGGGGAGGGCGGGCCGGCAGGGTAAGGCTGCCCAGGTCAGCTAATCCACAACCCTCAGGGAATCACATTGTTGAAAATGGACCCCGCTAAGGCAGAAGAGATGCCAAGGAAAAAAAGGACACAATGCCATTTGCAGCACCGTAGATGAGTCTAGAAGTAATCACGTGACTTGTAGTAAGTCAGAAAGTGAAAGACACATATCATATCATATCACTTATAGGTGTTACCTAAAAATGGATACCAGGGCAGATATTTCCACGGAGAAGGGCAATCACAGATTCATTAAACAAACTTATGGTTCACCAATGGAAAGGTGTGAGGATTGGTTTCATTACGCTATCGGGGTTAACAGACATATACAAACACAGGTGACATATATAATCACCAAAGACCTACAGAATACCAAGAGAGGACTACTCAACATTCTGTCATAACGTACATGGGAAAAGGATCCCAGGAAGAACAGACATCTGTATATGTGTAAAAGAACCACATCTTCCAAACCTACAACAAGCCAAACATTGTAATCAAACTTGCTGTAATAAAAAATAAAAAAAAATTAATTAAAAACACGAACAAGATGTAGTGAGACAAACGTGAGGGGCTTTCTCCTGGCACATTCCTTTCTAAATTCCAATCTAGAACACCACTTCCACTGAGGCTCTCTTGCACTAGTAACCAGATTTGTTAAGGGTGAGCTGCTGCCACCTTGTGGCCGATTCACCCAACAGCAGCTTTAATCCCAGCGCTAATGGTCAGTTGATATTCAAAATCATTGCAGGCCTGTAAATGACACCTGCCCTGAAAACAAATCCTGGGGTCACATATCGACCAAAAAATTCAAAGGACGTCCATATTTCAAAACGACCATTTCAAAAGGCATATTTTACGCACATTAGAGTTCTGCTTCTTTTCCTTTCTTTCCTTTTTTGTTAAAAAACACGGGAATGGAAAAAGGCTTCCCTCAGAATGGGCGAAAATCTTTGCAGACGAATCAATGGACAGAGGTTTAATCTCCAATATATATAAACAGCTCATGCAGCTTAATATTAAAAAAAACAAACAACACAATACAAAAATGGGCAGAAGATCTAAAGAGACGTTTCTTCAAAGGAGACACAGAGATGGCCAAGACGCACATGAAAAGCTGCTCAACAGCACTAATGATTAGATAAATGCAAATCAAAACTACAATGAGGTATCACCTCACACCTGTTAGAATCGGCATCATCAGAAAATCTACAAACAACCAATTCTGGGGAGGGTGTGGGCAAAAGGAGCCCTCTTCCACTATTGGTGGGAATGTAAATTGATACAGTCATTATGGAAAACAGTATGGAGTTTCCTTAAAAAAACTAGAAATAGAATTACCATCTGATCCAGCAATCCCACTTCTGGGCATATACCCAGAGAAAACCGTAAATCAAAAAGGCACATTCACCACAATGTTCATTGCAGCACTATTTACAATAGCCAGGTAATGGAAGCAAACTAAATGCCCACAGACAGATGAATGGATAAAGATGTGGTAAATATATGAAATGGAATATTACTCGGCCATAAAAAGGAATGAAACTGGGTCATTTGTAGAGACATCGATGGATCGAGAGACTGTCATACAGAATGAAGTAAGTCAGAAAGAGGAAAACAAATATTGTATATTAATGCATATATGTGGAGCCTAAAAATGGTACAGATGAACTGGTTTGCAGGGAAGAAATAGAGACACAGAGGTAGAGAACAAACGTATGGACACCAAGTTTGGGAAGCCATGGGGTGGTGGTGGTGGGATGAGTTGGGAGTTTGGGATTGACCTGTATACATGTATATGCATAAAATACATAACTAATAATAACGAGCTGTATAAAAAAATAAATAAAATTAAATTTCAAAATTTAAAAAAATAAAATTTAAAAATAAAAGAGAAAAAAGTTCTTCCCGTCACACAGATGTATTTATAGGAATGAATTATTTCCATGCTTATATCTATAAATACATAAAAGAGGAATAAACTCTAATTTAAACGATAAAAGAAAAAAAAAGTGAACCCACGAGTTATACAGAGGAAAACCCTATCACCGCACTTGCTCCAGCGGTCAACAATTCTGAAATTGGTCAGAGGTGGGGAACCATCTCCCATACAGCCAGCAACCCACCCCTCACGCAAGGAGCGTCCTCATTGCAAAGCTGGGGGACCGTGCCGAGGCATCTGTGAGTAAACGTGAGCTGCGCCCCAGGCCAGCTGCTGCTGAACTGTCCCCACCCTTTCCAGGTAAAACACCTGAATATGTACAAGGGCTTGAAAGCCTAGAGGAAGGACCGTGGAGCCACACCAGCGACAGCACGCAGGCCAACTTGGTGCCTGCAGGCCAGCCAGGGTGGTCCTGGACCCTGGCGCTCTTCCAGAAGCTTTCCATTGCCCTGCCTGAGATACCCCTCCTGTCCCGGCCCCCACTGCTTTTTTCCTTCCTCACCTCTGTCCGGAGAGAAATTCCAGCGGAAGGTATGGGTGACACATCCTCTTCTTTACAGGCGGCAGCCTGGCAACTCCTGCAGAAAGGCCAGCAGAACCCCACTCACACCGGGCCACCCACAAAGCTGTGGCCCCTCACTCCCTCCCACCAGCAGAGCCCCGAGACTGCTGACGGGGCAGAGAATATGGAGTCAGGCACAGCTTCAGGGGCTATTGCTGCCTGGAGCTCTGTTTATATTGACCTCAACGAGGCACACCTGGGGAGGGCGGGCCGGCAGGGTAAGGCTGCCCAGGTCAGCTAATCCACAACCCTCAGGGAATCACATTGTTGAAAATGGACCCCGCTAAGGCAGAAGAGATGCCAAGGAAAAAAAGGACACAATGCCATTTGCAGCACCGTAGATGAGTCTAGAAGTAATCACGTGACTTGTAGTAAGTCAGAAAGTGAAAGACACATATCATATCATATCACTTATAGGTGTTACCTAAAAATGGATACCAGGGCAGATATTTCCACGGAGAAGGGCAATCACAGATTCATTAAACAAACTTATGGTTCACCAATGGAAAGGTGTGAGGATTGGTTTCATTACGCTATCGGGGTTAACAGACATATACAAACACAGGTGACATATATAATCACCAAAGACCTACAGAATACCAAGAGAGGACTACTCAACATTCTGTCATAACGTACATGGGAAAAGGATCCCAGGAAGAACAGACATCTGTATATGTGTAAAAGAACCACATCTTCCAAACCTACAACAAGCCAAACATTGTAATCAAACTTGCTGTAATAAAAAATAAAAAAAAATTAAATTAAAAACACGAACAAGATGTAGTGAGACAAACGTGAGGGGCTTTCTCCTGGCACATTCCTTTCTAAATTCCAATCTAGAACACCACTTCCACTGAGGCTCTCTTGCACTAGTAACCAGATTTGTTAAGGGTGAGCTGCTGCCACCTTGTGGCCGATTCACCCAACAGCAGCTTTAATCCCAGCGCTAATGGTCAGTTGATATTCAAAATCATTGCAGGCCTGTAAATGACACCTGCCCTGAAAACAAATCCTGGGGTCACATATCGACCAAAAAATTCAAAGGACGTCCATATTTCAAAACGACCATTTCAAAAGGCATATTTTACGCACATTAGAGTTCTGCTTCTTTTCCTTTCTTTCCTTTTTTGTTAAAAAACACGGGAATGGCAAAAGGCTTCCCTCAGAATGGGCGAAAATCTTTGCAGACGAATCAATGGACAGAGGTTTAATCTCCAATATATATAAACAGCTCATGCAGCTTAATATTAAAAAAAACAAACAACACAATACAAAAATGGGCAGAAGATCTAAAGAGACGTTTCTTCAAAGGAGACACAGAGATGGCCAAGACGCACATGAAAAGCTGCTCAACAGCACTAATGATTAGATAAATGCAAATCAAAACTACAATGAGGTATCACCTCACACCTGTTAGAATCGGCATCATCAGAAAATCTACAAACAACCAATTCTGGGGAGGGTGTGGGCAAAAGGAGCCCTCTTCCACTATTGGTGGGAATGTAAATTGATACAGTCATTATGGAAAACAGTATGGAGTTTCCTTAAAAAAACTAGAAATAGAATTACCATCTGATCCAGCAATCCCACTTCTGGGCATATACCCAGAGAAAACCGTAAATCAAAAAGGCACATTCACCACAATGTTCATTGCAGCACTATTTACAATAGCCAGGTAATGGAAGCAAACTAAATGCCCACAGACAGATGAATGGATAAAGATGTGGTACATATATGAAATGGAATATTACTCGGCCATAAAAAGGAATGAAACTGGGTCATTTGTAGAGACATCGATGGATCGAGAGACTGTCATAAAGAATGAAGTAAGTCAGAAAGAGGAAAACAAATATTGTATATTAATGCATATATGTGGAGCCTAAAAATGGTACAGATGAACTGGTTTGCAGGGAAGAAATAGAGACACAGAGGTAGAGAACAAACGTATGGACACCAAGTTTGGGAAGCCATGGGGTGGTGGTGGTGGGATGAGTTGGGAGTTTGGGATTGACCTGTATACATGTATATGCATAAAATACATAACTAATAATAACGTGCTGTATAAAAAAAATAAATAAAATTAAATTTCAAAATTTAAAAAAATAAAATTTAAAAATAAAACAGAAAAAAGTTCTTCCCGTCACACAGATGTATTTATAGGAATGAATTATTTCCATGCTTATATCTATAAATACATAAAAGAGGAATAAACTCTAATTTAAACGATAAAAGAAAAAAAATGTGAACCCACGAGTTATACAGAGGAAAACCTTATCACGGCACTTGCTCCAGCGGTCAACAATTCTGAAATTGGTCAGAGGTGGGGAACCATCTCCCATACAGCCAGCAACCCACCCCCCACGCAAGGAGCGTCCTCATTGCAAAGCTGGGGGACCATGCCGAGGCATCTGTGAGTAAACGTGAGCTGCGCCCCAGGCCAGCTGCTGCTGAACTGTCCCCACCCTTTCCAGGTAAAACACCTGAATATGTACAAGGGCTTGAAAGCCTAGAGGAAGGACCGTGGAGCCACACCAGCGACAGCACGCAGGCCAACTTGGTGCCTGCAGGCCAGCCAGGGTGGTCCTGGACCCTGGCGCTCTTCCAGAAGCTTTCCATTGCCCTGCCTGAGATACCCCTCCTGTCCCGGCCCCCACTGCTTTTTTCCTTCCTCACCTCTGTCCGGAGAGAAATTCCAGCGGAAGGTATGGGTGACACATCCTCTTCTTTACAGGCGGCAGCCTGGCAACTCCTGCAGAAAGGCCAGCAGAACCCCACTCACACCGGGCCACCCACAAAGCTGTGGCCCCTCACTCCCTCCCACCAGCACAGCCCCAAGACTGCTGACGGGGCAGAGAATATGGAGTCAGGCACAGCTTCAGGGGCTATTGCTGCCTGGAGCTCTGTTTATATTGACCTCAACGAGGCACACCTGGGGAGGGCGGGCCGGCAGGGTAAGGCTGCCCAGGTCAGCTAATCCACAACCCTCAGGGAATCACATTGTTGAAAATGGACCCCGCTAAGGCAGAAGAGATGCCAAGGAAAAAAAGGACACAATGCCATTTGCAGCACCGTAGATGAGTCTAGAAGTAATCACGTGACTTGTAGTAAGTCAGAAAGTGAAAGACACATATCATATCATATCACTTATAGGTGTTACCTAAAAATGGATACCAGGGCAGATATTTCCACGGAGAAGGGCAATCACAGATTCATTAAACACACTTATGTTTCACCAATGGAAAGGTGTGAGGATTGGTTTCATTATGATATCGGGGTTAACAGACATATACAAACACAGGTGACATATATAATCACCAAAGACCTACAGAATACCAAGAGAGGACTACTCAACATTCTGTCATAACGTACATGGGAAAAGGATCCCAGGAAGAACAGTCATCTGTATATGTGTAAAAGAACCACATCTTCCACACCTACAACAAGCGAAACATTGTAATCAAACTTGCTGTAATAAAAAATAAAAAATTAAATTAAAAACACGAAGAAGAAGTAGTGAGACAAACGTGAGGGGCTTTCTCCTGGCACATTCCATTCTAAACTCCAATCTAGAACACCAATTCCACTGAGGCTCTCTTGCCCTAGTAACCAGACTTGGTAAGGGTAAACAGCTGCCACCTTGTGGCCGTTTCATACAACAGCAGCTATAATACCAGCGCTAATGGTCAGTTGATATTCAAAATCATTGCAGGCCTGTAAATGACACCTGACCTGAAAACAAATCCTGTGGTCACATATCGCCCAAAAAATTCAAAGGACGTCCATATTTCAAAACGACCGTTTCAAAAGGCATATTTTACGCACATTAGTGTTCCGCTTCTTTTCCTTTCTTTCCTTTTTTGTTAAAAAACACGGGAATGGTAAAAGGCATCCCTCAGAATGGGCGAAAATCATTGCAGACGAATCAATGGACAGAGGTTTAATCTCCAATATATATAAACAGCTCATGCAGCTTAATAAAAAAAACAACCCAAAAAAAAATGGGCAGAAGATCTAAAGAGACGTTTCTTCAAAGGAGACACAGAGATGGCCAAGACGCCCATGAAAAGCTGCTCAACAGCACTAATTATTAGAGAAATGCAAATCAAAACTACAATGAGGTATCACCTCACACCTGTTAGAATCGGCATCATCAGGAAATCTACAAACAACCAATTCTGGGGAGGGTGTGGACAAAAGGAGCCCTCTTCCACTATTGGTGGGAATGTAAATTGATACAGTCACTATGGAGAACAGTATGGAGTTTCCTTAAAAAAATTAGAAATAGAATTACCATCTGATCCAGCAATCCCACTTCTGGGCATATACCCAGAGAAAACCGTATTTCAGAAAGGCACATTCACCACAATGTTCGTTGCAGCACTATTTACAATAGCCAGGTAATGGAAGCAACCTAAATGCCCACAGACAGATGAATGGATAAAGATGTGGTACATATATAAAATGGAATATTACTCGGCCATAAAAAGAAATGAAACTGGGTCATTTGTAGAGACATCGATGGATCGAGAGACTGTCATACAGAATGAAGTAAGTCAGAAAGAGGAAAACAAATATTGTATATTAATGCATATATGTGGAGCCTAAAAATGGTACAGATGAACTGGTTTGCAGGGAAGAAATAGAGACAGAGAGGTAGAGAACAAACGTATGGACACCAAGTTTGGGAAGCCATGGGGTGGTGGTGGTGGGATGAGTTGGGAGTTTGGGATTGACCTGTATACATGTATATGCATAAAATACATAACTAATAATAATGTGCTGTATAAAAAAATAAATAAAATTAAATTTCAAAATTTAAAAAAATAAAATTTAAAAAGAAAACAGAAAAAAGTTCTTCCCGTCACACAGATGTATTTATAGGAATGAATTATTTCCATGCTTATATCTATAAATACACAAAAGAGGAATAAAATCTAACTTGAACGATAAAAGAAAAAAAAGTGAACCCACGAGTTATACAGAGGAAAACCCTATCACCGCACTTGCTCCAGCGGTCAACAATTCTGAAATTGGTCAGAGGTGGGGAACCATCTCCCATACAGCCAGCAACCCACCCCCCACGCAAGGAGCGTCCTCATTGCAAAGCTGGGGGACCGTGCCGAGGCATCTGTGAGTAAACGTGAGCTGAGCCCCCGGCCAGCTGCTGCTGAACTGTCCCCACCCTTTCCAGGTAAAACACCTGAATATGTACAAGGGCTTGAAAGCCTAGAGGAAGGACCGTGGAGCCACACCAGCGACAGCACGCAGGCCAACTTGGTGCCTGCAGGCCAGCCAGGGTGGTCCTGGACCCTGGCGCTCTTCCAGAAGCTTTCCATTGCCCTGCCTGAGATACCCCTCCTGTCCCGGCCCCCACTGCTTTTTTCCTTCCTCACCTCTGTCCGGAGAGAAATTCCAGCGGAAGGTATGGGTGACACATCCTCTTCTTTACAGGCGGCAGCCTGGCAACTCCTGCAGAAAGGCCAGCAGAACCCCACTCACACCGGGCCACCCACAAAGCTGTGGCCCCTCACTCCCTCCAACCAGCACAGCCCCGAGACTGCTGACGGGGCAGAGAATATGGAGTCAGGCACAGCTTCAGGGGCTATTGCTGCCTGGAGCTCTGTTTATATTGACCTCAACGAGGCACACCTGGGGAGGGCGGGCCGGCAGGGTAAGGCTGCCCAGGTCAGCTAATCCACAACCCTCAGGGAATCACATTGTTGAAAATGGACCCCGCTAAGGCAGAAGAGATGCCAAGGAAAAAAAGGACACGATGCCATTTGCAGCACCGTAGATGAGTCTAGAAGTAATCACGTGACTTGTAGTAAGTCAGAAAGTGAAAGACACATATCATATCATATCACTTATAGGTGTTACCTAAAAATGGATACCAGGGCAGATATTTCCACGCAGAAGGGCAATCACAGATTCATTAAACAAACTTATGGTTCACCAATGGAAAGGTGTGAGGATTGGTTTCATTACGATATCGGGGTTAACAGACATATACAAACACAGGTGACATATATAATCACCAAAGACCTACAGAATACCAAGAGAGGACTACTCAACATTCTGTCATAACGTACATGGGAAAAGGATCCCAGGAAGAACAGTCATCTGTATATGTGTAAAAGAACCACATCTTCCACACCTACAACAAGCCAAACATTGTAATCAAACTTGCTGTAATAAAAAATAAAAAATTAAATTAAAAACACGAACAAGAAGTAGTGAGACAAACGTGAGGGGCTTTCTCCTGGCACATTCCATTCTAAACTCCAATCTAGAACACCACTTCCACTGAGGCTCTCTTGCCCTAGTAACCAGATTTGGTAAGGGTGAACTGCTGCCACCTTGTGGCCGTTTCACACAACAGCAGCTTTAATCCCAGCGCTAATGGTCAGTTGATATTCAAAATCATGGCAGGCCTGTAAATGACACCTGCCCTGAAAACAAATCCTGGGGTCACATATCGACCAAAAAATTCAAAGGACGTCCATATTTCAAAACGACCGTTTCAAAAGGCATATTTTACGCACATTAGTGTTCTGCTTCTTTTCCTTTCTTTCCTTTTTTGTTAAAAAACACGGGAATGGAAAAAGGCATCCCTCAGAATGGGCGAAAATCGTTGCAGACGCATCAATAGACAGAAGTTTAATCTCCAATATATATAACCAGCTCATGCAGCTTAATATTAAAAAAACAAACAACCCCCCAAAAAATGGGCAGAAGATCTAAAGAGACGTTTCTTCAAAGGAGACACAGAGATGGCCAAGACGCCCATGAAAAGCTGCTCAACAGCACTAATTATTAGAGAAATGCAAATCAAAACTACAATGAGGTATCACCTCACACCTGTTAGAATCGGCATCATCAGGAAATCTACAAACAACCAATTCTGGGGAGGGTGTGGACAAAAGGAGCCCTCTTCCACTATTGGTGGGAATGTAAATTGATACAGTCACTATGGAGAACAGTATGGAGTTTCCTTAAAAAAATTAGAAATAGAATTACCATCTGATCCAGCAATCCCACTTCTGGGCATATACCCAGAGAAAACCGTATTTCAAAAAGGCACATTCACCACAATGTTCGTTGCAGCACTATTTAAAATAGCCAGGTAATAGAAGCAACCTAAATGCCCACAGACAGATGAATGGATACAGATGTGGTACATATATAAAATGGAATATTACTCGGCCATAAAAAGAAATGAAACTGGGTCATTTGTAGAGACATCGATGGATCGAGAGACTGTCATACAGAATGAAGTAAGTCAGAAAGAGGAAAACAAATATTGTATATTAATGTATATATGTGGAGCCTAAAAATGGTACAGATGAACTGGTTTGCAGGGAAGAAATAGAGACACAGAGGTAGAGAACAAACGTATGGACACCAAGTGTGGGAAGCCATGGGGTGGTGGTGGTGGGATGAGTTGGGAGTTTGGGATTGACCTGTATACATGTATATGCATAAAATACATAACTAATAATAGCGTGCTGTATAAAAAAAATAAATAAAATTAAATTTCAAAATTTAAAAAAATAAAATTTAAAAATAAAACAGAAAAAAGTTCTTCCCGTCACACAGATGTATTTATAGGAATGAATTATTTCCATGCTTATATCTATAAATACATAAAAGAGGAATAAAATCTAACTTGAACCATAAAAGAAAAAAAAGTGAACCCACGAGTTATACAGAGGAAAACCCTATCACCGCACTTGCTCCAGCGGTCAACAATTCTGAAATTGGTCAGAGGTGGGGAACCATCTCCCATACAGCCAGCAACCCACCCCCCACGCAAGGAGCGTCCTCATTGCAAAGCTGGGGGACCGTGCCGAGGCATCTGTGAGTAAATGTGAGCTGAGCCCCAGGCCAGATGCTGCTGAACTGTCCCCACCCTTTCCAGGTAAAACACCTGAATATGTACAAGGGCTTGAAAGCCTAGAGGAAGGACCGTGGAGCCACACCAGCGACAGCACGCAGGCCAACTTGGTGCCTGCAGGCCAGCCAGGGTGGTCCTGGACCCTGGCGCTCTTCCAGAAGCTTTCCATTGCCCTGCCTGAGATACCCCTCCTGTCCCGGCCCCCACTGCTTTTTTCCTTCCTCACCTCTGTCCGGAGAGAAATTCCAGCGGAAGGTATGGGTGACACATCCTCTTCTTTACAGGCGGCAGCCTGGCAACTCCTGCAGAAAGGCCAGCAGAACCCCACTCACACCGGGCCACCCACAAAGCTGTGGCCCCTCACTCCCTCCCACCAGCACAGCCCCGAGACTGCTGACGGGGCAGAGAATATGGAGTCAGGCACAGCTTCAGGGGCTATTGCTGCCTGGAGCTCTGTTTATATTGACCTCAACGAGGCACACATGGGGAGGGCGGGCCGGCAGGATAAGGCTGCCCAGGTCAGCTAATCCACAACCCTCAGGGAATCACATTGCTGAAAATGGACCCCGCTAAGGCAGAAGAGAAGCCAAGGGAAAAAAGGACACGATGCCATTTGCAGCACCGTAGATGAGTCTAGAAGTAATCATGTGACTTGTAGTAAGTGAGAAAGTGAAAGACACATATCATATCATATCACTTATAGGTGTTACCTAAAAATGGATACCAGGGCAGATATTTCCACGCAGAAGGGCAATCACAGATTCATTAAACAAACTTATGGTTCACCAATGGAAAGGTGTGAGGATTGGTTTCATTACGATATCGGGGTTAACAGACATATACAAACACAGGTGACATATATAATCACCAAAGACCTACAGAATACCAAGAGAGGACTACTCAACATTCTGTCATAACGTACATGGGAAAAGGATCCCAGGAAGAACAGTCATCTGTATATGTGTAAAAGAACCACATCTTCCACACCTACAACAAGCCAAACATTGTAATCAAACTTGCTGTAATAAAAAATAAAAAATTAAATTAAAAACACGAACAAGAAGTAGTGAGACAAACGTGAGGGGCTTTCTCCTGGCACATTCCATTCTAAACTCCAATCTAGAACACCACTTCCACTGAGGCTCTCTTGCCCTAGTAACCAGATTTGGTAAGGGTGAACTGCTGCCACCTTGTGGCCGTTTCACACAACAGCAGCTTTAATCCCAGCGCTAATGGTCAGTTGATATTCAAAATCATGGCAGGCCTGTAAATGACACCTGCCCTGAAAACAAATCCTGGGGTCACATATCGACCAAAAAATTCAAAGGACGTCCATATTTCAAAACGACCGTTTCAAAAGGCATATTTTACGCACATTAGTGTTCTGCTTCTTTTCCTTTCTTTCCTTTTTTGTTAAAAAACATGGGAATGGAAAAAGGCATCCCTCAGAATGGGCGAAAATCGTTGCAGACGAATCAATGGAGAGAGGTTTAATCTCCAATATATATATACAGCTCATGCAGCTTAATATTAAAAAAACAAACAACCCAAAAAAAAATGGGCAGAAGATCTAAAGAGACGTTTCTTCAAAGGAGACACAGAGATGGCCAAGACGCCCATGAAAAGCTGCTCAACAGCACTAATTATTAGAGAAATGCAGATCAAAACTACAATGAGGTATCACCTCACACCTGTTAGAATCGGCATCATCAGGAAATCTACAAACAACCAATTCTGGGGAGGGTGTGGACAAAAGGAGCCCTCTTCCACTATTGGTGGGAATGTAAATTGATACAGTCACTATGGAGAACAGTATGGAGTTTCCTTAAAAAAATTAGAAATAGAATTACCATCTGATCCAGCAATCCCACTTCTGGGCATATACCCAGAGAAAACCGTATTTCAAAAAGGCACATTCACCACAATGTTCGTTGCAGCACTATTTAAAATAGCCAGGTAATGGAAGCAAACTAAATGCCCACAGACAGATGAATGGATAAAGATGTGGTACATATATGAAATGGAATATTACTCGGCCATAAAAAGGAATGAAACTGGGTCATTTGTAGAGACATCGATGGATCGAGAGACTGTCATACAGAATGAAGTAAGTCAGAAAGAGGAAAACAAATATTGTATATTAATGCATATATGTGGAGCCTAAAAATGGTACAGATGAACTGGTTTGCAGGGAAGAAATAGAGACACAGAGGTAGAGAACAAACGTATGGACACCAAGTGTGGGAAGCCATGGGGTGGTGGTGGTGGGATGAGTTGGGAGTTTGGGATTGACCTGTATACATGTATATGCATAAAATACATAACTAATAATAACGTGCTGTATAAAAAAAATAAATAAAATTAAATTTCAAAATTTTAAAAAATAAAATTTAAAAATAAAACAGAAAAAAGTTCTTCCCGTCACACAGATGTATTTATAGGAATGAATTATTTCCATGCTTATATCTATAAATACATAAAAGAGGAATAAAATCTAACTTGAACGATAACAGAAAAAAAAAGTGAACCCACGAGTTATACAGAGGAAAACCCTATCACGGCACTTGCTCCAGCGGTCAACAATTCTGAAATTGGTCAGAGGTGGGGAACCATCTCCCATACAGCCAGCAACCCACCCCCCACGCAAGGAGCGTCCTCATTGCAAAGCTGGGGGACCGTGCCGAGGCATCTGTGAGTAAACGTGAGCTGAGCCCCAGGCCAGCTGCTGCTGAACTGTCCCCACCCTTTCCAGGTAAAACACCTGAATATGTACAAGGGCTTGAAAGCCTAGAGGAAGGACCGTGGAGCCACACCAGCGACAGCACGCAGGCCAACTTGGTGCCTGCAGGCCAGCCAGGGTGGTCCTGGACCCTGGCGCTCTTCCAGAAGCTTTCCATTGCCCTGCCTGAGATACCCCTCCTGTCCCGGCACCCACTGCTTTTTTCCTTCCTCACCTCTGTCCGGAGAGAAATTCCAGTGGAAGGTATGGGTGACACATCCTCTTCTTTACAGGCGGCAGCCTGGCAACTCCTGCAGAAAGGCCAGCAGAACCCCACTCACACCGGGCCACCCACAAAGCTGTGGCCCCTCACTCCCTCCCACCAGCACAGCCCCGAGACTGCTGACGGGGCAGAGAATATGGAGTCAGGCACAGCTTCAGGGGCTATTGCTGCCTGGGGCGCTGTTTATATTGACCTCAACGAGGCACACCTGGGGAGGGCGGGCCGGCAGGGTAAGGCTGCCCAGGTCAGCTAATCCACAACCCTCAGGGAATCACATTGTTGAAAATGGACCCCGCTAAGACAGAAGAGATGCCAAGGAAAAAAAGGACACGATGCCATTTGCAGCACCGTAGATGAGTCTAGAAATAATCACGTGACTTTTAGTAAGTCAGAAAGTGAAAGACACATATCATATCATATCACTTATAGGTGTTACCTAAAAATGGATACCAGGGCGGATATTTCCACGGAGAAGGGCAATCACAGATTCATTAAACAAACTTATGGTTCACCAATGGAAAGGTGTGAGGATTGGTTTCATTACGATATCGGGGTTAACAGACATATACAAACACAGGTGACATATATAATCACCAAAGACCTACAGAATACCAAGAGAGGACTACTCAACATTCTGTCATAACGTACATGGGAAAAGGATCCCAGGAAGAACAGTCATCTGTATATGTGTAAAAGAACCACATCTTCCACACCTACAACAAGCCAAACATTGTAATCAAACTTGCTGTAATAAAAAATAAAAAATTAAATTAAAAACACGAACAAGAAGTAGTGAGACAAACGTGAGGGGCTTTCTCCTGGCACATTCCATTCTAAACTCCAATCTAGAACACCACTTCCACTGAGGCTCTCTTGCCCTAGTAACCAGATTTGGTAAGGGTGAACTGCTGCCACCTTGTGGCCGTTTCACACAACAGCAGCTTTAATCCCAGCGCTAATGGTCAGTTGATATTCAAAATCATGGCAGGCCTGTAAATGACACCTGCCCTGAAAACAAATCCTGGGGTCACATATCGACCAAAAAATTCAAAGGACGTCCATATTTCAAAACGACCGTTTCAAAAGGCATATTTTACGCACATTAGTGTTCTGCTTCTTTTCCTTTCTTTCCTTTTTTGTTAAAAAACACGGGAATGGAAAAAGGCATCCCTCAGAATGGGCGAAAATCGTTGCAGACGCATCAATAGACAGAAGTTTAATCTCCAATATATATAAACAGCTCATGCAGCTTAATATTAAAAAAACAAACAACCCAAAAAAAAATGGGCAGAAGATCTAAAGAGACGTTTCTTCAAAGGAGACACAGAGATGGCCAAGACGCCCATGAAAAGCTGCTCAACAGCACTAATTATTAGAGAAATGCAAATCAAAACTACAATGAGGTATCACCTCACACCTGTTAGAATCGGCATCATCAGGAAATCTACAAACAACCAATTCTGGGGAGGGTGTGGACAAAAGGAGCCCTCTTCCACTATTGGTGGGAATGTAAATTGATACAGTCACTATGGAGAACAGTATGGAGTTTCCTTAAAAAAATTAGAAATAGAATTACCATCTGATCCAGCAATCCCACTTCTGGGCATATACCCAGAGAAAACCGTATTTCAAAAAGGCACATTCACCACAATGTTCGTTGCAGCACTATTTAAAATAGCCAGGTAATGGAAGCAACCTAAATGCCCACAGACAGATGAATGGATAAAGATGTGGTACATATATGAAATGGAATATTACTCGGCCATAAAAAGGAATGAAACTGGGTCATTTGTAGAGACATCGATGGATCGAGAGACTGTCATACAGAATGAAGTAAGTCAGAAAGAGGAAAACAAATATTGTATATTAATGCATATATGTGGAGCCTAAAAATGGTACAGATGAACTGGTTTGCAGGGAAGAAATAGAGACACAGAGGTAGAGAACAAACGTATGGACACCAAGTGTGGGAAGCCATGGGGTGGTGGTGGTGGGATGAGTTGGGAGTTTGGGATTGACCTGTATACATGTATATGCATAAAATACATAACTAATAATAGCGTGCTGTATAAAAAAAATAAATAAAATTAAATTTCAAAATTTTAAAAAATAAAATTTAAAAATAAAACAGAAAAAAGTTCTTCCCGTCACACAGATGTATTTATAGGAATGAATTATTTCCATGCTTATATCTATAAATACATAAAAGAGGAATAAAATCTAACTTGAACGATAACAGAAAAAAAAAGTGAACCCACGAGTTATACAGAGGAAAACCCTATCACGGCACTTGCTCCAGCGGTCAACAATTCTGAAATTGGTCAGAGGTGGGGAACCATCTCCCATACAGCCAGCAACCCACCCCCCACGCAAGGAGCGTCCTCATTGCAAAGCTGGGGGACCGTGCCGAGGCATCTGTGAGTAAACGTGAGCTGAGCCCCAGGCCAGCTGCTGCTGAACTGTCCCCACCCTTTCCAGGTAAAACACCTGAATATGTACAAGGGCTTGAAAGCCTAGAGGAAGGACCGTGGAGCCACACCAGCGACAGCACGCAGGCCAACTTGGTGCCTGCAGGCCAGCCAGGGTGGTCCTGGACCCTGGCGCTCTTCCAGAAGCTTTCCATTGCCCTGCCTGAGATACCCCTCCTGTCCCGGCACCCACTGCTTTTTTCCTTCCTCACCTCTGTCCGGAGAGAAATTCCAGTGGAAGGTATGGGTGACACAACCTCTTCTTTACAGGCGGCAGCCTGGCAACTCCTGCAGAAAGGCCAGCAGAACCCCACTCACACCGGGCCACCCACAAAGCTGTGGCCCCTCACTCCCTCCCACCAGCACAGCCCCGAGACTGCTGAAGGGGCAGAGAATATGGAGTCAGGCACAGCTTCAGGGGCTATTGCTGCCTGGAGCTCTGTTTATATTGACCTCAACGAGGCACACCTGGGGAGGGCGGGCCGGCAGGATAAGGCTGCCCAGGTCAGCTAATCCACAACCCTCAGGGAATCACATTGCTGAAAATGGACCCCGCTAAGGCAGAAGAGATGCCAAGGAAAAAAAGGACACGATGCCATTTGCAGCACCGTTGATGAGTCTAGAAGTAATCACGTGACTTGTAGTAAGTGAGAAAGTGAAAGACACATATCATATCATATCACTTATAGGTGTTACCTAAAAATGGATACCAGGGCAGATATTTCCACGCAGAAGGGCAATCACAGATTCATTAAACAAACTTATGGTTCACCAATGGAAAGGTGTGAGGATTGGTTTCATTACGATATCGGGGTTAACAGACATATACAAACACAGGTGACATATATAATCACCAAAGACCTACAGAATACCAAGAGAGGACTACTCAACATTCTGTCATAACGTACATGGGAAAAGGATCCCAGGAAGAACAGTCATCTGTATATGTGTAAAAGAACCACATCTTCCACACCTACAACAAGCCAAACATTGTAATCAAACTTGCTGTAATAAAAAATAAAAAATTAAATTAAAAACACGAACAAGAAGTAGTGAGACAAACGTGAGGGGCTTTCTCCTGGCACATTCCATTCTAAACTCCAATCTAGAACACCACTTCCACTGAGGCTCTCTTGCCCTAGTAACCAGATTTGGTAAGGGTGAACTGCTGCCACCTTGTGGCCGTTTCACACAACAGCAGCTTTAATCCCAGCGCTAATGGTCAGTTGATATTCAAAATCATGGCAGGCCTGTAAATGACACCTGCCCTGAAAACAAATCCTGGGGTCACATATCGACCAAAAAATTCAAAGGACGTCCATATTTCAAAACGACCGTTTCAAAAGGCATATTTTACGCACATTAGTGTTCTGCTTCTTTTCCTTTCTTTCCTTTTTTGTTAAAAAACATGGGAATGGAAAAAGGCATCCCTCAGAATGGGCGAAAATCGTTGCAGACGAATCAATGGAGAGAGGTTTAATCTCCAATATATATATACAGCTCATGCAGCTTAATATTAAAAAAACAAACAACCCAAAAAAAATGGGCAGAAGATCTAAAGAGACGTTTCTTCAAAGGAGACACAGAGATGGCCAAGACGCCCATGAAAAGCTGCTCAACAGCACTAATTATTAGAGAAATGCAAATCAAAACTACAATGAGGTATCACCTCACACCTGTTAGAATCGGCATCATCAGGAAATCTACAAACAACCAATTCTGGGGAGGGTGTGGACAAAAGGAGCCCTCTTCCACTATTGGTGGGAATGTAAATTGATACAGTCACTATGGAGAACAGTATGGAGTTTCCTTAAAAAAATTAGAAATAGAATTACCATCTGATCCAGCAATCCCACTTCTGGGCATATACCCAGAGAAAACCGTATTTCAAAAAGGCACATTCACCACAATGTTCGTTGCAGCACGATTTACAATAGCCAGGTAATGGAAGCAACCTAAATGCCCACAGACAGATGAATGGATAAAGATGTGGTACATATATGAAATGGAATATTACTCGGCCATAAAAAGGAATGAAACTGGGTCATTTGTAGAGACATCGATGGATCGAGAGACTGTCATACAGAATGAAGTAAGTCAGAAAGAGGAAAACAAATATTGTATATTAATGCATATATGTGGAGCCTAAAAATGGTACAGATGAACTGGTTTGCAGGGAAGAAATAGAGACACAGAGGTAGAGAACAAACGTATGGACACCAAGTGTGGGAAGCCATGGGGTGGTGGTGGTGGGATGAGTTGGGAGTTTGGGATTGACCTGTATACATGTATATGCATAAAATACATAACTAATAATAACGTGCTGTATAAAAAAAATAAATAAAATTAAATTTCAAAATTTTAAAAAATAAAATTTAAAAATAAAACAGAAAAAAGTTCTTCCCGTCACACAGATGTATTTATAGGAATGAATTATTTCCATGCTTATATCTATAAATACATAAAAGAGGAATAAAATCTAACTTGAACGATAACAGAAAAAAAAAGTGAACCCACGAGTTATACAGAGGAAAACCCTATCACGGCACTTGCTCCAGCGGTCAACAATTCTGAAATTGGTCAGAGGTGGGGAACCATCTCCCATACAGCCAGCAACCCACCCCCCACGCAAGGAGCGTCCTCATTGCAAAGCTGGGGGACCGTGCCGAGGCATCTGTGAGTAAACGTGAGCTGAGCCCCAGGCCAGCTGCTGCTGAACTGTCCCCACCCTTTCCAGGTAAAACACCTGAATATGTACAAGGGCTTGAAAGCCTAGAGGAAGGACCGTGGAGCCACACCAGCGACAGCACGCAGGCCAACTTGGTGCCTGCAGGCCAGCCAGGGTGGTCCTGGACCCTGGCGCTCTTCCAGAAGCTTTCCATTGCCCTGCCTGAGATACCCCTCCTGTCCCGGCACCCACTGCTTTTTTCCTTCCTCACCTCTGTCCGGAGAGAAATTCCAGTGGAAGGTATGGGTGACACAACCTCTTCTTTACAGGCGGCAGCCTGGCAACTCCTGCAGAAAGGCCAGCAGAACCCCACTCACACCGGGCCACCCACAAAGCTGTGGCCCCTCACTCCCTCCCACCAGCACAGCCCCGAGACTGCTGAAGGGGCAGAGAATATGGAGTCAGGCACAGCTTCAGGGGCTATTGCTGCCTGGAGCTCTGTTTATATTGACCTCAACGAGGCACACCTGGGGAGGGCGGGCCGGCAGGATAAGGCTGCCCAGGTCAGCTAATCCACAACCCTCAGGGAATCACATTGCTGAAAATGGACCCCGCTAAGGCAGAAGAGATGCCAAGGAAAAAAAGGACACGATGCCATTTGCAGCACCGTTGATGAGTCTAGAAGTAATCACGTGACTTGTAGTAAGTGAGAAAGTGAAAGACACATATCATATCATATCACTTATAGGTGTTACCTAAAAATGGATACCAGGGCAGATATTTCCACGCAGAAGGGCAATCACAGATTCATTAAACAAACTTATGGTTCACCAATGGAAAGGTGTGAGGATTGGTTTCATTACGATATCGGGGTTAACAGACATATACAAACACAGGTGACATATATAATCACCAAAGACCTACAGAATACCAAGAGAGGACTACTCAACATTCTGTCATAACGTACATGGGAAAAGGATCCCAGGAAGAACAGTCATCTGTATATGTGTAAAAGAACCACATCTTCCACACCTACAACAAGCCAAACATTGTAATCAAACTTGCTGTAATAAAAAATAAAAAATTAAATTAAAAACACGAACAAGAAGTAGTGAGACAAACGTGAGGGGCTTTCTCCTGGCACATTCCATTCTAAACTCCAATCTAGAACACCACTTCCACTGAGGCTCTCTTGCCCTAGTAACCAGATTTGGTAAGGGTGAACTGCTGCCACCTTGTGGCCGTTTCACACAACAGCAGCTTTAATCCCAGCGCTAATGGTCAGTTGATATTCAAAATCATTGCAGGCCTGTAAATGACACCTGCCCTGAAAACAAATCCTGGGGTCACATATCGACCAAAAAATTCAAAGGACGTCCATATTTCAAAACGACCGTTTCAAAAGGCATATTTTACGCACATTAGTGTTCTGCTTCTTTTCCTTTCTTTCCTTTTTTGTTAAAAAACATGGGAATGGAAAAAGGCATCCCTCAGAATGGGCGAAAATCGTTGCAGACGAATCAATGGAGAGAGGTTTAATCTCCAATATATATATACAGCTCATGCAGCTTAATATTAAAAAAACAAACAACCCAAAAAAAATGGGCAGAAGATCTAAAGAGACGTTTCTTCAAAGGAGACACAGAGATGGCCAAGACGCCCATGAAAAGCTGCTCAACAGCACTAATTATTAGAGAAATGCAAATCAAAACTACAATGAGGTATCACCTCACACCTGTTAGAATCGGCATCATCAGGAAATCTACAAACAACCAATTCTGGGGAGGGTGTGGACAAAAGGAGCCCTCTTCCACTACTGGTGGGAATGTAAATTGATACAGTCACTATGGAGAACAGTATGGAGTTTCCTTAAAAAAATTAGAAATAGAATTACCATCTGATCCAGCAATCCCACTTCTGGGCATATACCCAGAGAAAACCGTATTTCAAAAAGGCACATTCACCACAATGTTCGTTGCAGCACGATTTACAATAGCCAGGTAATGGAAGCAACCTAAATGCCCACAGACAGATGAATGGATAAAGATGTGGTACATATATGAAATGGAATATTACTCGGCCATAAAAAGGAATGAAACTGGGTCATTTGTAGAGACATCGATGGATCGAGAGACTGTCATACAGAATGAAGTAAGTCAGAAAGAGGAAAACAAATATTGTATATTAATGCATATATGTGGAGCCTAAAAATGGTACAGATGAACTGGTTTGCAGGGAAGAAATAGAGACACAGAGGTAGAGAACAAACGTATGGACACCAAGTGTGGGAAGCCATGGGGTGGTGGTGGTGGGATGAGTTGGGAGTTTGGGATTGACCTGTATACATGTATATGCATAAAATACATAACTAATAATAACGTGCTGTATAAAAAAAATAAATAAAATTAAATTTCAAAATTTTAAAAAATAAAATTTAAAAATAAAACAGAAAAAAGTTCTTCCCGTCACACAGATGTATTTATAGGAATGAATTATTTCCATGCTTATATCTATAAATACATAAAAGAGGAATAAAATCTAACTTGAACGATAACAGAAAAAAAAAGTGAACCCACGAGTTATACAGAGGAAAACCCTATCACGGCACTTGCTCCAGCGGTCAACAATTCTGAAATTGGTCAGAGGTGGGGAACCATCTCCCATACAGCCAGCAACCCACCCCCCACGCAAGGAGCGTCCTCATTGCAAAGCTGGGGGACCGTGCCGAGGCATCTGTGAGTAAACGTGAGCTGAGCCCCAGGCCAGCTGCTGCTGAACTGTCCCCACCCTTTCCAGGTAAAACACCTGAATATGTACAAGGGCTTGAAAGCCTAGAGGAAGGACCGTGGAGCCACACCAGCGACAGCACGCAGGCCAACTTGGTGCCTGCAGGCCAGCCAGGGTGGTCCTGGACCCTGGCGCTCTTCCAGAAGCTTTCCATTGCCCTGCCTGAGATACCCCTCCTGTCCCGGCACCCACTGCTTTTTTCCTTCCTCACCTCTGTCCGGAGAGAAATTCCAGTGGAAGGTATGGGTGACACAACCTCTTCTTTACAGGCGGCAGCCTGGCAACTCCTGCAGAAAGGCCAGCAGAACCCCACTCACACCGGGCCACCCACAAAGCTGTGGCCCCTCACTCCCTCCCACCAGCACAGCCCCGAGACTGCTGACGGGGCAGAGAATATGGAGTCAGGCACAGCTTCAGGGGCTATTGCTGCCTGGGGCGCTGTTTATATTGACCTCAACGAGGCACACCTGGGGAGGGCGGGCCGGCAGGGTAAGGCTGCCCAGGTCAGCTAATCCACAACCCTCAGGGAATCACATTGTTGAAAATGGACCCCGCTAAGACAGAAGAGATGCCAAGGAAAAAAAGGACACGATGCCATTTGCAGCACCGTAGATGAGTCTAGAAATAATCACGTGACTTTTAGTAAGTCAGAAAGTGAAAGACACATATCATATCATATCACTTATAGGTGTTACCTAAAAATGGATACCAGGGCGGATATTTCCACGGAGAAGGGCAATCACAGATTCATTAAACAAACTTATGGTTCACCAATGGAAAGGTGTGAGGATTGGTTTCATTACGATATCGGGGTTAACAGACATATACAAACACAGGTGACATATATAATCACCAAAGACCTACAGAATACCAAGAGAGGACTACTCAACATTCTGTCATAACGTACATGGGAAAAGGATCCCAGGAAGAACAGTCATCTGTATATGTGTAAAAGAACCACATCTTCCACACCTACAACAAGCCAAACATTGTAATCAAACTTGCTGTAATAAAAAATAAAAAATTAAATTAAAAACACGAACAAGAAGTAGTGAGACAAACGTGAGGGGCTTTCTCCTGGCACATTCCATTCTAAACTCCAATCTAGAACACCACTTCCACTGAGGCTCTCTTGCCCTAGTAACCAGATTTGGTAAGGGTGAACTGCTGCCACCTTGTGGCCGTTTCACACAACAGCAGCTTTAATCCCAGCGCTAATGGTCAGTTGATATTCAAAATCATGGCAGGCCTGTAAATGACACCTGCCCTGAAAACAAATCCTGGGGTCACATATCGACCAAAAAATTCAAAGGACGTCCATATTTCAAAACGACCGTTTCAAAAGGCATATTTTACGCACATTAGTGTTCTGCTTCTTTTCCTTTCTTTCCTTTTTTGTTAAAAAACACGGGAATGGAAAAAGGCATCCCTCAGAATGGGCGAAAATCGTTGCAGACGCATCAATAGACAGAAGTTTAATCTCCAATATATATAAACAGCTCATGCAGCTTAATATTAAAAAAACAAACAACCCCCCAAAAAATGGGCAGAAGATCTAAAGAGACGTTTCTTCAAAGGAGACACAGAGATGGCCAAGACGCCCATGAAAAGCTGCTCAACAGCACTAATTATTAGAGAAATGCAAATCAAAACTACAATGAGGTATCACCTCACACCTGTTAGAATCGGCATCATCAGGAAATCTACAAACAACCAATTCTGGGGAGGGTGTGGACAAAAGGAGCCCTCTTCCACTATTGGTGGGAATGTAAATTGATACAGTCACTATGGAGAACAGTATGGAGTTTCCTTAAAAAAATTAGAAATAGAATTACCATCTGATCCAGCAATCCCACTTCTGGGCATATACCCAGAGAAAACCGTATTTCAAAAAGGCACATTCACCACAATGTTCGTTGCAGCACGATTTAAAATAGCCAGGTAATGGAAGCAACCTAAATGCCCACAGACAGATGAATGGATACAGATGTGGTACATATATAAAATGGAATATTACTCGGCCATAAAAAGAAATGAAACTGGGTCATTTGTAGAGACATCGATGGATCGAGAGACTGTCATACAGAATGAAGTAAGTCAGAAAGAGGAAAACAAATATTGTATATTAATGTATATATGTGGAGCCTAAAAATGGTACAGATGAACTGGTTTGCAGGGAAGAAATAGAGACACAGAGGTAGAGAACAAACGTATGGACACCAAGTGTGGGAAGCCATGGGGTGGTGGTGGTGGGATGAGTTGGGAGTTTGGGATTGACCTGTATACATGTATATGCATAAAATACATAACTAATAATAGCGTGCTGTATAAAAAAAATAAATAAAATTAAATTTCAAAATTTAAAAAACTAAAATTTAAAAATAAAACAGAAAAAAGTTCTTCCCATCACACAGATGTATTTATAGGAATGAATTATTTCCATGCTTATATCTGTAAATACATAAAAGAGGAATAAAATCTAACTTGAACCATAAAAGAAAAAAAAGTGAACCCACGAGTTATACAGAGGAAAACCCTATCACCGCACTTGCTCCAGCGGTCAACAATTCTGAAATTGGTCAGAGGTGGGGAACCATCTCCCATACAGCCAGCAACCCACCCCCCACGCAAGGAGCGTCCTCATTGCAAAGCTGGGGGACCGTGCCGAGGCATCTGTGAGTAAATGTGAGCTGAGCCCCAGGCCAGATGCTGCTGAACTGTCCCCACCCTTTCCAGGTAAAACACCTGAATATGTACAAGGGCTTGAAAGCCTAGAGGAAGGACCGTGGAGCCACACCAGCGACAGCACGCAGGCCAACTTGGTGCCTGCAGGCCAGCCAGGGTGGTCCTGGACCCTGGCGCTCTTCCAGAAGCTTTCCATTGCCCTGCCTGAGATACCCCTCCTGTCCCGGCCCCCACTGCTTTTTTCCTTCCTCACCTCTGTCCGGAGAGAAATTCCAGCGGAAGGTATGGGTGACACATCCTCTTCTTTACAGGCGGCAGCCTGGCAACTCCTGCAGAAAGGCCAGCAGAACCCCACTCACACCGGGCCACCCACAAAGCTGTGGCCCCTCACTCCCTCCCACCAGCACAGCCCCGAGACTGCTGACGGGGCAGAGAATATGGAGTCAGGCACAGCTTCAGGGGCTATTGCTGCCTGGAGCTCTGTTTATATTGACCTCAACGAGGCACACCTGGGGAGGGCGGGCCGGCAGGATAAGGCTGCCCAGGTCAGCTAATCCACAACCCTCAGGGAATCACATTGCTGAAAATGGACCCCGCTAAGGCAGAAGAGATGCCAAGGAAAAAAAGGACACGATGCCATTTGCAGCACCGTAGATGAGTCTAGAAGTAATCACGTGACTTGTAGTAAGTGAGAAAGTGAAAGACACATATCATATCATATCACTTATAGGTGTTACCTAAAAATGGACACCAGGGCAGATATTTCCACGCAGAAGGGCAATCACAGATTCATTAAACAAACTTATGGTTCACCAATGGAAAGGTGTGAGGATTGGTTTCATTACGATATCGGGGTTAACAGACATATACAAACACAGGTGACATATATAATCACCAAAGACCTACAGAATACCAAGAGAGGACTACTCAACATTCTGTCATAACGTACATGGGAAAAGGATCCCAGGAAGAACAGTCATCTGTATATGTGTAAAAGAACCACATCTTCCACACCTACAACAAGCCAAACATTGTAATCAAACTTGCTGTAATAAAAAATAAAAAATTAAATTAAAAACACGAACAAGAAGTAGTGAGACAAACGTGAGGGGCTTTCTCCTGGCACATTCCATTCTAAACTCCAATCTAGAACACCACTTCCACTGAGGCTCTCTTGCCCTAGTAACCAGATTTGGTAAGGGTGAACTGCTGCCACCTTGTGGCCGTTTCACACAACAGCAGCTTTAATCCCAGCGCTAATGGTCAGTTGATATTCAAAATCATGGCAGGCCTGTAAATGACACCTGCCCTGAAAACAAATCCTGGGGTCACATATCGACCAAAAAATTCAAAGGACGTCCATATTTCAAAACGACCGTTTCAAAAGGCATATTTTACGCACATTAGTGTTCTGCTTCTTTTCCTTTCTTTCCTTTTTTGTTAAAAAACACGGGAATGGAAAAAGGCATCCCTCAGAATGGGCGAAAATCGTTGCAGACGCATCAATAGACAGAAGTTTAATCTCCAATATATATAAACAGCTCATGCAGCTTAATATTAAAAAAACAAACAACCCCCCAAAAAATGGGCAGAAGATCTAAAGAGACGTTTCTTCAAAGGAGACACAGAGATGGCCAAGACGCCCATGAAAAGCTGCTCAACAGCACTAATTATTAGAGAAATGCAAATCAAAACTACAATGAGGTATCACCTCACACCTGTTAGAATCGGCATCATCAGGAAATCTACAAACAACCAATTCTGGGGAGGGTGTGGACAAAAGGAGCCCTCTTCCACTATTGGTGGGAATGTAAATTGATACAGTCACTATGGAGAACAGTATGGAGTTTCCTTAAAAAAATTAGAAATAGAATTACCATCTGATCCAGCAATCCCACTTCTGGGCATATACCCAGAGAAAACCGTATTTCAAAAAGGCACATTCACCACAATGTTCGTTGCAGCACGATTTAAAATAGCCAGGTAATGGAAGCAACCTAAATGCCCACAGACAGATGAATGGATACAGATGTGGTACATATATAAAATGGAATATTACTCGGCCATAAAAAGAAATGAAACTGGGTCATTTGTAGAGACATCGATGGATCGAGAGACTGTCATACAGAATGAAGTAAGTCAGAAAGAGGAAAACAAATATTGTATATTAATGTATATATGTGGAGCCTAAAAATGGTACAGATGAACTGGTTTGCAGGGAAGAAATAGAGACACAGAGGTAGAGAACAAACGTATGGACACCAAGTGTGGGAAGCCATGGGGTGGTGGTGGTGGGATGAGTTGGGAGTTTGGGATTGACCTGTATACATGTATATGCATAAAATACATAACTAATAATAGCGTGCTGTATAAAAAAAATAAATAAAATTAAATTTCAAAATTTAAAAAAATAAAATTTAAAAATAAAACAGAAAAAAGTTCTTCCCATCACACAGATGTATTTATAGGAATGAATTATTTCCATGCTTATATCTATAAATACATAAAAGAGGAATAAAATCTAACTTGAACCATAAAAGAAAAAAAAGTGAACCCACGAGTTATACAGAGGAAAACCCTATCACCGCACTTGCTCCAGCGGTCAACAATTCTGAAATTGGTCAGAGGTGGGGAACCATCTCCCATACAGCCAGCAACCCACCCCCCACGCAAGGAGCGTCCTCATTGCAAAGCTGGGGGACCGTGCCGAGGCATCTGTGAGTAAATGTGAGCTGAGCCCCAGGCCAGATGCTGCTGAACTGTCCCCACCCTTTCCAGGTAAAACACCTGAATATGTACAAGGGCTTGAAAGCCTAGAGGAAGGACCGTGGAGCCACACCAGCGACAGCACGCAGGCCAACTTGGTGCCTGCAGGCCAGCCAGGGTGGTCCTGGACCCTGGCGCTCTTCCAGAAGCTTTCCATTGCCCTGCCTGAGATACCCCTCCTGTCCCGGCCCCCACTGCTTTTTTCCTTCCTCACCTCTGTCCGGAGAGAAATTCCAGCGGAAGGTATGGGTGACACATCCTCTTCTTTACAGGCGGCAGCCTGGCAACTCCTGCAGAAAGGCCAGCAGAACCCCACTCACACCGGGCCACCCACAAAGCTGTGGCCCCTCACTCCCTCCCACCAGCACAGCCCCGAGACTGCTGACGGGGCAGAGAATATGGAGTCAGGCACAGCTTCAGGGGCTATTGCTGCCTGGAGCTCTGTTTATATTGACCTCAACGAGGCACACCTGGGGAGGGCGGGCCGGCAGGATAAGGCTGCCCAGGTCAGCTAATCCACAACCCTCAGGGAATCACATTGCTGAAAATGGACCCCGCTAAGGCAGAAGAGATGCCAAGGAAAAAAAGGACACGATGCCATTTGCAGCACCGTAGATGAGTCTAGAAGTAATCACGTGACTTGTAGTAAGTGAGAAAGTGAAAGACACATATCATATCATATCACTTATAGGTGTTACCTAAAAATGGACACCAGGGCAGATATTTCCACGCAGAAGGGCAATCACAGATTCATTAAACAAACTTATGGTTCACCAATGGAAAGGTGTGAGGATTGGTTTCATTACGATATCGGGGTTAACAGACATATACAAACACAGGTGACATATATAATCACCAAAGACCTACAGAATACCAAGAGAGGACTACTCAACATTCTGTCATAACGTACATGGGAAAAGGATCCCAGGAAGAACAGTCATCTGTATATGTGTAAAAGAACCACATCTTCCACACCTACAACAAGCCAAACATTGTAATCAAACTTGCTGTAATAAAAAATAAAAAATTAAATTAAAAACACGAACAAGAAGTAGTGAGACAAACGTGAGGGGCTTTCTCCTGGCACATTCCATTCTAAACTCCAATCTAGAACACCACTTCCACTGAGGCTCTCTTGCCCTAGTAACCAGATTTGGTAAGGGTGAACTGCTGCCACCTTGTGGCCGTTTCACACAACAGCAGCTTTAATCCCAGCGCTAATGGTCAGTTGATATTCAAAATCATGGCAGGCCTGTAAATGACACCTGCCCTGAAAACAAATCCTGGGGTCACATATCGACCAAAAAATTCAAAGGACGTCCATATTTCAAAACGACCGTTTCAAAAGGCATATTTTACGCACATTAGTGTTCTGCTTCTTTTCCTTTCTTTCCTTTTTTGTTAAAAAACACGGGAATGGAAAAAGGCATCCCTCAGAATGGGCGAAAATCGTTGCAGACGCATCAATAGACAGAAGTTTAATCTCCAATATATATAAACAGCTCATGCAGCTTAATATTAAAAAAACAAACAACCCAAAAAAAAATGGGCAGAAGATCTAAAGAGACGTTTCTTCAAAGGAGACACAGAGATGGCCAAGACGCCCATGAAAAGCTGCTCAACAGCACTAATTATTAGAGAAATGCAAATCAAAACTACAATGAGGTATCACCTCACACCTGTTAGAATCGGCATCATCAGGAAATCTACAAACAACCAATTCTGGGGAGGGTGTGGACAAAAGGAGCCCTCTTCCACTATTGGTGGGAATGTAAATTGATACAGTCACTATGGAGAACAGTATGGAGTTTCCTTAAAAAAATTAGAAATAGAATTACCATCTGATCCAGCAATCCCACTTCTGGGCATATACCCAGAGAAAACCGTATTTCAAAAAGGCACATTCACCACAATGTTCGTTGCAGCACGATTTAAAATAGCCAGGTAATGGAAGCAACCTAAATGCCCACAGACAGATGAATGGATACAGATGTGGTACATATATAAAATGGAATATTACTCGGCCATAAAAAGAAATGAAACTGGGTCATTTGTAGAGACATCGATGGATCGAGAGACTGTCATACAGAATGAAGTAAGTCAGAAAGAGGAAAACAAATATTGTATATTAATGTATATATGTGGAGCCTAAAAATGGTACAGATGAACTGGTTTGCAGGGAAGAAATAGAGACACAGAGGTAGAGAACAAACGTATGGACACCAAGTGTGGGAAGCCATGGGGTGGTGGTGGTGGGATGAGTTGGGAGTTTGGGATTGACCTGTATACATGTATATGCATAAAATACATAACTAATAATAGCGTGCTGTATAAAAAAAATAAATAAAATTAAATTTCAAAATTTAAAAAAATAAAATTTAAAAATAAAACAGAAAAAAGTTCTTCCCATCACACAGATGTATTTATAGGAATGAATTATTTCCATGCTTATATCTATAAATACATAAAAGAGGAATAAAATCTAACTTGAACCATAAAAGAAAAAAAAGTGAACCCACGAGTTATACAGAGGAAAACCCTATCACCGCACTTGCTCCAGCGGTCAACAATTCTGAAATTGGTCAGAGGTGGGGAACCATCTCCCATACAGCCAGCAACCCACCCCCCACGCAAGGAGCGTCCTCATTGCAAAGCTGGGGGACCGTGCCGAGGCATCTGTGAGTAAATGTGAGCTGAGCCCCAGGCCAGATGCTGCTGAACTGTCCCCACCCTTTCCAGGTAAAACACCTGAATATGTACAAGGGCTTGAAAGCCTAGAGGAAGGACCGTGGAGCCACACCAGCGACAGCACGCAGGCCAACTTGGTGCCTGCAGGCCAGCCAGGGTGGTCCTGGACCCTGGCGCTCTTCCAGAAGCTTTCCATTGCCCTGCCTGAGATACCCCTCCTGTCCCGGCCCCCACTGCTTTTTTCCTTCCTCACCTCTGTCCGGAGAGAAATTCCAGCGGAAGGTATGGGTGACACATCCTCTTCTTTACAGGCGGCAGCCTGGCAACTCCTGCAGAAAGGCCAGCAGAACCCCACTCACACCGGGCCACCCACAAAGCTGTGGCCCCTCACTCCCTCCCACCAGCACAGCCCCGAGACTGCTGACGGGGCAGAGAATATGGAGTCAGGCACAGCTTCAGGGGCTATTGCTGCCTGGAGCTCTGTTTATATTGACCTCAACGAGGCACACCTGGGGAGGGCGGGCCGGCAGGATAAGGCTGCCCAGGTCAGCTAATCCACAACCCTCAGGGAATCACATTGCTGAAAATGGACCCCGCTAAGGCAGAAGAGATGCCAAGGAAAAAAAGGACACGATGCCATTTGCAGCACCGTAGATGAGTCTAGAAGTAATCACGTGACTTGTAGTAAGTGAGAAAGTGAAAGACACATATCATATCATATCACTTATAGGTGTTACCTAAAAATGGATACCAGGGCAGATATTTCCACGCAGAAGGGCAATCACAGATTCATTAAACAAACTTATGGTTCACCAATGGAAAGGTGTGAGGATTGGTTTCATTACGATATCGGGGTTAACAGACATATACAAACACAGGTGACATATATAATCACCAAAGACCTACAGAATACCAAGAGAGGACTACTCAACATTCTGTCATAACGTACATGGGAAAAGGATCCCAGGAAGAACAGTCATCTGTATATGTGTAAAAGAACCACATCTTCCACACCTACAACAAGCCAAACATTGTAATCAAACTTGCTGTAATAAAAAATAAAAAATTAAATTAAAAACACGAACAAGAAGTAGTGAGACAAACGTGAGGGGCTTTCTCCTGGCACATTCCATTCTAAACTCCAATCTAGAACACCACTTCCACTGAGGCTCTCTTGCCCTAGTAACCAGATTTGGTAAGGGTGAACTGCTGCCACCTTGTGGCCGTTTCACACAACAGCAGCTTTAATCCCAGCGCTAATGGTCAGTTGATATTCAAAATCATTGCAGGCCTGTAAATGACACCTGCCCTGAAAACAAATCCTGGGGTCACATATCGACCAAAAAATTCAAAGGACGTCCATATTTCAAAACGACCGTTTCAAAAGGCATATTTTACGCACATTAGTGTTCTGCTTCTTTTCCTTTCTTTCCTTTTTTGTTACAAAACATGGGAATGGAAAAAGGCATCCCTCAGAATGGGCGAAAATCGTTGCAGACGAATCAATGGAGAGAGGTTTAATCTCCAATATATATATACAGCTCATGCAGCTTAATATTAAAAAAACAAACAACCCAAAAAAAAATGGGCAGAAGATCTAAAGAGACGTTTCTTCAAAGGAGACACAGAGATGGCCAAGACGCCCATGAAAAGCTGCTCAACAGCACTAATTATTAGAGAAATGCAAATCAAAACTACAATGAGGTATCACCTCACACCTGTTAGAATCGGCATCATCAGGAAATCTACAAACAACCAATTCTGGGGAGGGTGTGGACAAAAGGAGCCCTCTTCCACTATTGGTGGGAATGTAAATTGATACAGTCACTATGGAGAACAGTATGGAGTTTCCTTAAAAAAATTAGAAATAGAATTACCATCTGATCCAGCAATCCCACTTCTGGGCATATACCCAGAGAAAACCGTATTTCAAAAAGGCACATTCACCACAATGTTCGTTGCAGCACTATTTACAATAGCCAGGTAATGGAAGCAACCTAAATGCCCACAGACAGATGAATGGATAAAGATGTGGTACATATATGAAATGGAATATTACTCGGCCATAAAAAGGAATGAAACTGGGTCATTTGTAGAGACATCGATGGATCGAGAGACTGTCATACAGAATGAAGTAAGTCAGAAAGAGGAAAACAAATATTGTATATTAATGCATATATGTGGAGCCTAAAAATGGTACAGATGAACTGGTTTGCAGGGAAGAAATAGAGACACAGAGGTAGAGAACAAACGTATGGACACCAAGTGTGGGAAGCCATGGGGTGGTGGTGGTGGGATGAGTTGGGAGTTTGGGATTGACCTGTATACATGTATATGCATAAAATACATAACTAATAATAACGTGCTGTATAAAAAAAATAAATAAAATTAAATTTCAAAATTTTAAAAAATAAAATTTAAAAATAAAACAGAAAAAAGTTCTTCCCGTCACACAGATGTATTTATAGGAATGAATTATTTCCATGCTTATATCTATAAATACATAAAAGAGGAATAAAATCTAACTTGAACGATAACAGAAAAAAAACGTGAACCCACGAGTTATACAGAGGAAAACCCTATCACGGCACTTGCTCCAGCGGTCAACAATTCTGAAATTGGTCAGAGGTGGGGAACCATCTCCCATACAGCCAGCAACCCACCCCCCACGCAAGGAGCGTCCTCATTGCAAAGCTGGGGGACCGTGCCGAGGCATCTGTGAGTAAACGTGAGCTGAGCCCCAGGCCAGCTGCTGCTGAACTGTCCCCACCCTTTCCAGGTAAAACACCTGAATATGTACAAGGGCTTGAAAGCCTAGAGGAAGGACCGTGGAGCCACACCAGCGACAGCACGCAGGCCAACTTGGTGCCTGCAGGCCAGCCAGGGTGGTCCTGGACCCTGGCGCTCTTCCAGAAGCTTTCCATTGCCCTGCCTGAGATACCCCTCCTGTCCCGGCACCCACTGCTTTTTTCCTTCCTCACCTCTGTCCGGAGAGAAATTCCAGCGGAAGGTATGGGTGACACATCCTCTTCTTTACAGGCGGCAGCCTGGCAACTCCTGCAGAAAGGCCAGCAGAACCCCACTCACACCGGGCCACCCACAAAGCTGTGGCCCCTCACTCCCTCCCACCAGCACAGCCCCGAGACTGCTGACGGGGCAGAGAATATGGAGTCAGGCACAGCTTCAGGGGCTATTGCTGCCTGGGGCGCTGTTTATATTGACCTCAACGAGGCACACCTGGGGAGGGCGGGCCGGCAGGGTAAGGCTGCCCAGGTCAGCTAATCCACAACCCTCAGGGAATCACATTGTTGAAAATGGACCCCGCTAAGACAGAAGAGATGCCAAGGAAAAAAAGGACACGATGCCATTTGCAGCACCGTAGATGAGTCTAGAAATAATCACGTGACTTTTAGTAAGTCAGAAAGTGAAAGACACATATCATATCATATCACTTATAGGTGTTACCTAAAAATGGATACCAGGGCGGATATTTCCACGGAGAAGGGCAATCACAGATTCATTAAACAAACTTATGGTTCACCAATGGAAAGGTGTGAGGATTGGTTTCATTACGATATCGGGGTTAACAGACATATACAAACACAGGTGACATATATAATCACCAAAGACCTACAGAATACCAAGAGAGGACTACTCAACATTCTGTCATAACGTACATGGGAAAAGGATCCCAGGAAGAACAGTCATCTGTATATGTGTAAAAGAACCACATCTTCCACACCTACAACAAGCCAAACATTGTAATCAAACTTGCTGTAATAAAAAATAAAAAATTAAATTAAAAACACGAACAAGAAGTAGTGAGACAAACGTGAGGGGCTTTCTCCTGGCACATTCCATTCTAAACTCCAATCTAGAACACCACTTCCACTGAGGCTCTCTTGCCCTAGTAACCAGATTTGGTAAGGGTGAACTGCTGCCACCTTGTGGCCGTTTCACACAACAGCAGCTTTAATCCCAGCGCTAATGGTCAGTTGATATTCAAAATCATTGCAGGCCTGTAAATGACACCTGCCCTGAAAACAAATCCTGGGGTCACATATCGACCAAAAAATTCAAAGGACGTCCATATATCAAAACGACCGTTTCAAAAGGCATATTTTACGCACATTAGTGTTCTGCTTCTTTTCCTGTCTTTCCTTTTTTGTTAAAAAACACGGGAATGGTAAAAGGCATCCCTCAGAATGGCTGAAAATCATTGCAGACGAATCAATGGACAGAGGTTTAATCTCCAATATATATAAACAGCTCATGCAGCTTAATATTAAAAAAACAAACAACCCAAAAAAATGGGCAGAAGATCTAAAGAGACGTTTCTTCAAAGGAGACACAGAGATGGCCAAGACGCCCATGAAAAGCTGCTCAACAGCACTAATTATTAGAGAAATCCAAATCAAAACTACAATGAGGTATCACCTCACACCTGTTAGAATCGGTATCATCAGGAAATCTACAAACAACCAATTCTGGGGAGGGTGTGGACAAAAGGAGGCCTCTTCCACTACTGGTGGGAATGTAAATTGATACAGTCACTATGGAGAACAGTATGGAGTTTCCTTAAAAAAATTAGAAATAGAATTACCATCTGATCCAGCAATCCCACTTCTGGGCATATACCCAGAGAAAACCGTATTTCAAAAAGGCACATTCACCACAATGTTCGTTGCAGCACTATTTACAATAGCCAGGTAATGGAAGCAACCTAAATGCCCACAGACAGATGAATGGATAAAGATGTGGTACATATATAAAATGGAATATTACTCGGCCATAAAAAGAAATGAAACTGGGTCATTTGTAGAGACATCGATGGATCGAGAGACTGTCATACAGAATGAAGTAAGTCAGAAAGAGGAAAACAAATATTGTATATTAATGCATATATGTGGAGCCTAAAAATGGTACAGATGAACTGGTTTGCAGGGAAGAAATAGAGACACAGAGGTAGAGAACAAACGTATGGACACCAAGTATGGGAAGCCATGGGGTGGTGGTGGTGGGATGAGTTGGGAGTTTGGGATTGACCTGTATACATGTATATGCATAAAATACATAACTAATAATAGCGTGCTGTATAAAAAAAATAAATAAAATTAAATTTCAAAATTTAAAAAAATAAAATTTAAAAATAAAACAGAAAAAAGTTCTTCCCGTCACACAGATGTATTTATAGGAATGAATTATTTCCATGCTTATATCTATAAATACATAAAAGAGGAATAAAATCTAACTTGAACCATAAAAGAAAAAAAGTGAACCCACGAGTTATACAGAGGAAAACCCTATCACCGCACTTGCTCCAGCGGTCAACAATTCTGAAATTGGTCAGAGGTGGGGAACCATCTCCCATACAGCCAGCAACCCACCCCCCACGCAAGGAGCGTCCTCATTGCAAAGCTGGGGGACCGTGCCGAGGCATCTGTGAGTAAATGTGAGCTGAGCCCCAGGCCAGATGCTGCTGAACTGTCCCCACCCTTTCCAGGTAAAACACCTGAATATGTACAAGGGCTTGAAAGCCTAGAGGAAGGACCGTGGAGCCACACCAGCGACAGCACGCAGGCCAACTTGGTGCCTGCAGGCCAGCCAGGGTGGTCCTGGACCCTGGCGCTCTTCCAGAAGCTTTCCATTGCCCTGCCTGAGATACCCCTCCTGTCCCGGCCCCCACTGCTTTTTTCCTTCCTCACCTCTGTCCGGAGAGAAATTCCAGCGGAAGGTATGGGTGACACATCCTCTTCTTTACAGGCGGCAGCCTGGCAACTCCTGCAGAAAGGCCAGCAGAACCCCACTCACACCGGGCCACCCACAAAGCTGTGGCCCCTCACTCCCTCCCACCAGCACAGCCCCGAGACTGCTGACGGGGCAGAGAATATGGAGTCAGGCACAGCTTCAGGGGCTATTGCTGCCTGGAGCTCTGTTTATATTGACCTCAACGAGGCACACCTGGGGAGGGCGGGCCGGCAGGATAAGGCTGCCCAGGTCAGCTAATCCACAACCCTCAGGGAATCACATTGTTGAAAATGGACCCCGCTAAGGCAGAAGAGATGCCAAGGAAAAAAAGGACACGATGCCATTTGCAGCACCGTAGATGAGTCTAGAAGTAATCACGTGACTTGTAGTAAGTCAGAAAGTGAAAGACACATATCATATCATATCACTTATAGGTGTTACCTAAGAATGGATACCAGGGCAGATATTTCCACGCAGAAGGGCAATCACAGATTCATTAAACAAACTTATGGTTCACCAATGGAAAGGTGTGAGGATTGGTTTCATTACGATATCGGGGTTAACAGACATATACAAACACAGGTGACATATATAATCACCAAAGACCTACAGAATACCAAGAGAGGACTACTCAACATTCTGTCATAACGTACATGGGAAAAGGATCCCAGGAAGAACAGTCATCTGTATATGTGTAAAAGAACCACATCTTCCACACCTACAACAAGCCAAACATTGTAATCAAACTTGCTGTAATAAAAAATAAAAAAATAAATTAAAAACACGAACAAGAAGTAGTGAGACAAACGTGAGGGGCTTTCTCCTGGCACATTCCATTCTAAACTCCAATCTAGAACACCAATTCCACTGAGGCTCTCTTGCCCTAGTAACCAGATTTGGTAAGGGTGAACTGCTGCCACCTTGTGGCCGTTTCACAGAACAGCAGCTTTAATCCCAGCGCTAATGGTCAGTTGATATTCAAAATCATTGCAGGCCTGTAAATGACACCTGCCCTGAAAACAAATCCTGGGGTCACATATCGACCAAAAAATTCAAAGGACGTCCATATTTCAAAACGACCATTTCAAAAGGCATATTTTACGCACATTAGTGTTCTGCTTCTTTTCCTTTCTTTCCTTTTTTGTTAAAAAACACGGGAATGGAAAAAGGCATCCCTCAGAATGGGCAGAAATCGTTGCAGACGAATCAATGGAGAGAGGTTTAATCTCCAATATATATATACAGCTCATGCAGCTTAATATTAAAAAAACAAACAACCCCATAAAAAATGGGCAGAAGATCTAAAGAGACGTTTCTTCAAAGGAGACACAGAGATGGCCAAGACGCCCATGAAAAGCTGCTCAACAGCACTAATTATTAGAGAAATGCAAATCAAAACTACAATGAGGTATCACCTCACACCTGTTAGAATCGGCATCATCAGGAAATCTACAAACAACCAATTCTGGGGAGGGTGTGGACAAAAGGAGCCCTCTTCCACTACTGGTGGGAATGTAAATTGATACAGTCACTATGGAGAACAGTATGGAGTTTCCTTAAAAAAATTAGAAATAGAATTACCATCTGATCCAGCAATCCCACTTCTGGGCATATACCCAGAGAAAACCGTATTTCAAAAAGGCACATTCACCACAATGTTCGTTGCAGCACTATTTACAATAGCCAGGTAATGGAAGCAACCTAAATGCCCACAGACAGATGAATGGATAAAGATGTGGTACATATATGAAATGGAATATTACTCGGCCATAAAAAGGAATGAAACTGGGTCATTTGTAGAGACATCGATGGATCAAGAAACTGTCATACAGAATGAAGTAAGTCAGAAAGAGGAAAACAAATATTGTATATTAATGCATATATGTGGAGCCTAAAAATGGTACAGATGAACTGGTTTGCAGGGAAGAAATAGAGACACAGAGATAGAGAACAAACGTATGGACACCAAGTGTGGGAAGCCATGGGGTGGTGGTGGTGGGATGAGTTGGGAAATTGGGATTGACCTGTATACATGTATATGAATAAAATACATAACTAATAATAACCTGCTGTATAAAAACATAAATAAAATTAAATTTCAAAATTTTAAAAAATAAAATTTAAAAATAAAACAGAAAAAAATTCTTCCCGTCACACAGATGTATTTATAGGAATGAATTATTTCCATGCTTATATTTATAAATACATAAAAGAGGAATAAAATCTATCTTGAACCATAAAAGAAAATAAAAGTGAACCCACGAGTTATACAGAGGAAAACCCTATCAGGGCACTTGCTCCAGCGGTAAACAATTCTGAAATTGGTCAGAGGTGGGGAATCATCTCCCATACAGCCAGCAACCCAGCCCCACGCAAGGAGCGTCCTCATTGCAAAGCTGTGGGACCGTGCTGAGGCATCTGTGAGTAAACGTGAGCTGAGCCCCAGGCCAGCTGCTGCTGAACTGTCCCCACCCTTTCCAGGTAAAACACCTGAATATGTACAAGGGCTTGAAAGCCTAGAGCAAGGAACATGGAGCCACACCAGCGACAGCAAGCAGGCCAACTTGGTGCCTGCAGGCCAGCCAGGGTGGTCCTGGCCCCGGGCGCTCTTCCAGAAGCTTTCCATTTCCCTGCCTGAGATTCCCCTCCTGTCCCGGCGCCCAATGCTTTTTTCCTTCCTCACCTCTGTCCGGAGAGAAATTCCATCGGAAGGTATGGGTGACACATCCTCTTCTTTACAGGCGGCAGCCTGGCAACTCCTACAGAAAGGCCAGCAGAACCCCACTCACACCGGGCCACCCACAAAGCTGTGGCCCCTCACTCCCTCCCACCAGCACAGCCCCGAGACTGCTGACGGGGCAGAGAATATGGAGTCAGGCACAGCTTCAGGGGCTATTGCTGCCTGGAGCTCTGTTTATATTGACCTCAAAGAGGCACACCTGGGGGGGGCGGGCCGGCAGGGTAAGGCTGCCCAGGTCAACTAATCCACAACCCTCAGGGAATCACATTGTTGAAAATGGACCCCGCTAAGGCAGAAGAGAAGCCAAGGGAAAAAAGGACACAATGCCATTTGCAGCACCGTAGATGAGACTAGAAGTAATCACGTGACTTGTAGTAAGTCAGAAAGTGAAAGACACATATCATATCATATCACTTATAGGTGGTACCTAAAAATGGATACCAGGGCAGATATATCCACGGAGAAGGGCAATCACAGATTCACTAAACAAACTTATGGTTCACCAATGGAAAGGTGTGAGGATTGGTTTCATTACTATATCGGGGTTAACAGACATATACAAACACAGGTGACATATATAATCACCAAAGACCTACAGAATACCAAGAGAGGACTACTCAACATTCTGTCATAACGTACATGGGAAAAGGATCCCAGGAAGAACAGTCATTTGTATATGTGTAAAAGAACCACATCTTCCACGCCTACAACAAGCCAAACATTGTAATCAAACTTGCTGTAATAAAAAATAAAAAAAATTAAATTAAAAACACGAACAAGAAGTAGTGAGACAAACGTGAGGGGCTTTCTCCTGGCACATTCCATTTTAAACTCCAATCTAGAACACCACTTCCACTGAGGCTCTCTTGCCCTAGTAACCAGATTTGGTAAGGGTGAATTGCTGCCACCTTGTGGCCGTTTCACACAACAGCAGCTTTAATCCCAACGCTAAAGGTCAGTTGATATTCAAAATCATTGCAGGCCTGTAAATGACACCTGCCCTGAAAACAAATCCTGGGGTCACATATCGACCAAAAAATTCAAAGGACGTCCATATTTCAAAACGACCGTTTCAAAAGGCATATTTTAGCCACATTAGTGTTCTGCTTCTTTTCCTTTCTTTCCTTTTTTGTTAAAAAACACGGGAATGGGAAAAGGCATCCCTCAGAATGGGCGAAAATCATTGCAGATGAATCAATGGACAGAGGTTTAATCTCCAATATATATAAACAGCTCATGCAGCTTAATATTAAAAAAACAAACAACCCAAAAAAAATGGGCAGAAGATCTAAAGAGACGTTTCTTCAAAGAAGACACAGATTGCCAAGACGCACAGGAAAAGCTGCTCAACAGCACTAATTATTAGAGAAATGCAAATCAAAACTACAATGAGGTATCACCTCACACCTGTTAGAATCGGCATCATCAGGAAATCTACAAACAACCAATTCTGGGGAGGGTGTGGACAAAAGGAGCCCTCTTCCACTATTGGTGGGAATGTAAATTGATACAGTCACTATGGAGAACAGTATGGAGTTTCCTAAAAAAAATTAGAAATAGAATTACCATCTGATCCAGCAATCCCACTTCTGGGCATATACCCAGAGAAAACCGTATTTCAAAAAGGCACATTCACCACAATGTTCGTTGCAGCACTATTTACAATAGCCAGGTAATGGAAGCAACCGAAATGCCCACAGACAGATGAATGGATAAAGATGTGGTACATATATGAAATGGAATATTACTCGGCCATAAAAAGGAATGAAACTGGGTCATTTGTAGAGACATCGATGGATCGAGAGACTGTCATACAGAATGAAGTAAGTCAGAAAGAGGAAAACAAATATTGTATATTAATGCATATATGTGGAGCCTAAAAATGGTACAGATGAACTGGTTTGCAGGGAAGAAATAGAGACACAGAGGTAGAGAACAAACGTATGGACACCAAGTGTGGGAAGCCATGGTGTGGTGGTGGTGGGATGAGTTGGGAGTTTGGGATTGACCTGTATACATGTATATGCATAAAATACATAACTAATAATAACGTGCTGTATAAAAAAAATAAATAAAATTAAATTTCAAAATTTTAAAAAATAAAATTTAAAAATAAACAGAAAAATGTTCTTCCTGTCACACAGATGTATTTATAGGAATGAATTATTTCCATGCTTATATCTATAAATACATGAAAGGGGAATAAAATCTAACTTGAACCATAAAAGAAAAAAAAAACTAAACCCACAAGTTATACAGAAGAAAACTCTATTACGGCACTTGCTCCAGTGGTAAACAATTCTGAAATTGGTCAGAGGTGGGGAACCATCTCCCATACAGCCAGCAACACACCCCCCACGCAAGGAGCGTCCTCATTTCAAAGCTGGGGGACTGTGCCGAGGCATCTGTGAGTAAACGTGAGCTGAGCCGCAGGCCAGCTGCTGCTGAACTGTTCCCATCATTTCCAGGTAAAACACCTGAATATGTACAAGGGCTTGAAAGCCTAGAGGAAGGACCGTGGATCCACACCAGCGACAGCACAGAGGCCAACTTGGTGCCTGCAGGCAAGCCAGGGTGGTCCTAGCCCCGGGCGCTCTTCCAGAAGATTTCCATTGCCCTGCCTGAGATACCCCTCCTGTCCCGGCCCCCACTGCTTTTTTCCTTCCTCACCTCTGTCCGGAGAGAAATTCCAGTGGAAGGTATGTGTGACACAACCTCTTCTTTACAGGCGGCAGCCTGGCAACTCCTGCAGAAAGGCCAGCAGAACCCCACTCACACCGGGCCACCCACAAAGCTGTGGCCCCTCACTCCCTCCCACCAGCACAGCCCCGAGACTGCTGAAGGGGCAGAGAATATGGAGTCAGGCACAGCTTCAGGGGCTATTGCTGCCTAGAGCTCTGTTTATATTGACCTCAACGAGGCACACCTGGGGAGGGCGTGCCGGCAGGGTAAGGCTGCCCAGGTCAGCTAATCCACAACCCTCAGGGAATCACATTGTTGAAAATGGACCCCTCTAAGGCAGAAGAGAAGCCAAGGGAAAAAAGGACACAATGCCATTTGCAGCACCGTAGATGAGTCTAGAAGTCATCACGTGACTTGCAGTAAGTCAGAAAGTGAAAGACACATATCATATCATATCACTTATAGGTGTTACCTAAAAATGGATACCAGGGCAGATATTTCCACGGAGAAGGGCAATCACAGATTCATTAAACACACTTATGGTTCACCAATGGAAAGGTGTGAGGGTTGGTTTCATTACGATATCGGGGTTAACAGACATATACAAACACAGGTGACATATATAATCACCAAAGACCTACAGAATACCAAGAGAGGACTACTCAACATTCTGTCATAACGTACATGGGAAAAGGATCCCAGGAAGAACAGTCATCTGTATATGTGTAAAAGAACCACATCTTCCACACCTACAACAAGCCAAACATTGTAATCAAACTTGCTGTAATAAAAAATAAAAAATTAAATTAAAAACACGAACAAGAAGTAGTGAGACAAACGTGAGGGGCTTTCTCCTGGCACATTCCATTCTAAACTCCAATCTAGAACACCACTTCCACTGAGGCTCTCTTGCCCTAGTAACCAGATTTGGTAAGGGTGAACTGCTGCCACCTTGTGGCCGTTTCACACAACAGCAGCTTTAATCCCAACGCTAATGGTCAGTTGATATTCAAAATCATTGCAGGCCTGTAAATGACACCTGCCCTGAAAACAAATCCTGGGGTCACATATCGACCAAAAAATTCAAAGGACGTCCATATTTCAAAACGAACGTTGTAAAAGGCATATTTTATGCACATTAGTGTTCTGCTTCTTTTCCTTTCTTTCCTTTTTTGTTAAAAAACACGGGAATGGAAAAAGGCATCCCTCAGAATGGGCGAAAATCGTTGCAGACGAATCAATGGATAGAGGTTTAGTCTCCAATATATATAAACAGCTCATGCAGCTTAATATTAAAAAAAACAAACAACCCAAAAAAATGGGCAGAAGATCTAAAGAGACGTTTCTTCAAAGAAGACACAGAGATTGCCAAGACGCACATGAAAAGCTGCTCAACAGCACTAATTATTAGAGAAATGCAAATCAAAACTACAATGAGGTATCACCTCACACCTGTTAGAATCGGCATCATCAGAAAATCTACAAACAACCAATTCTGGGGAGGGTGTGGACAAAAGGAGCCCTCTTCCACTATTGGTGGGAATGTAAATTGATACAGTCACTATGGAGAACAGTATGGAGTTTCCTTAAAAAATCTAGAAATAGAATTACCATCTGATCCAGCAATCCCACTTCTGGGCATATACCCAGAGAAAACCGTAAATCAAAAAGGCACATTCACCACACTGTTCGTTGCAGCACTATTTACAATAGCCAGGTAATGGAAGCAACCTAAATGCCCACAGACAGATGAATGGATAAAGATGTGGTACATATATAAAATGGAATATTACTCGGCCATAAAAAGGAATGAAACTGGGTCATTTGTAGAGACATCGATGGATCGAGAGACTGTCATACAGAATGAAGTAAGTCAGAAAGAGGAAATCAAATATTGTATATTAACGCATATATGTGGAGCCTAAAAATGGTACAGATGAACTGGTTTGCAGGGAAGAAATACAGACACAGAGGTAGAGAACAAACCTATGGACACCAAGTGTGGGGAGCCATGGGGTGGTGGTGGTGGGATGAGTTGGGAGTTTGGGATTGACCTGTGTACATGTAGATGCATAAAATACATAACTAATAATAACGTGCTGTATAAAAAAATAAATAAAATTAAATTTCAAAATTTAAAAAAATAAAATTTAAAAATAAAACAGAAAAAAGTTCTTCCCGTCACACAGATGTATTTATAGGAATGAATTATTTCCATGCTTATATCTATAAATACATAAAAGAGGAATTAAATCTAACTTGAACCATAAAAGAAAAAAAAAACCTTAACCCACGAGTTATACAGAGGAAAACCCTATCAGAGCACTTGCTCCAGCGGTAAACAATTCTGAAATTGGTCAGAGGTGGGGAACCATCTCCCATACAGCCAGCAACCCACCCCACACGCAAGGAGCGTCCTCATTGCAAAGCTGGGGGACCGTGCCGAGGCATCTGTGAGTAAACGTGAGCTGAGCCCCAGGCCAGCTGCTGCTGAACTGTCCCCACCCTTTCCAGGTAAAACACCTGAATATGTACAAGGGCTTGAAAGCCTAGAGGAAGGACCGTGGAGCCACACCAGCGACAGCACGCAGGCCAACTTGGTGCCTGCAGGCCAGCCAGGGTGGTCCTGGACCCTGGCGCTCTTCCAGAAGCTTTCCATTGCCCTGCCTGAGATACCCCTCCTGTCCCGGCACCCACTGCTTTTTTCCTTCCTCACCTCTGTCCGGAGAGAAATTCCAGCGGAAGGTATGGGTGACACATCCTCTTCTTTACAGGCGGCAGCCTGGCAACTCCTGCAGAAAGGCCAGCAGAACCCCACTCACACCGGGCCACCCACAAAGCTGTGGCCCCTCACTCCCTCCCACCAGCACAGCCCCGAGACTGCTGACGGGGCAGAGAATATGGAGTCAGGCACAGCTTCAGGGGCTATTGCTGCCTGGGGCGCTGTTTATATTGACCTCAACGAGGCACACCTGGGGAGGGCGGGCCGGCAGGGTAAGGCTGCCCAGGTCAGCTAATCCACAACCCTCAGGGAATCACATTGTTGAAAATGGACCCCGCTAAGACAGAAGAGATGCCAAGGAAAAAAAGGACACGATGCCATTTGCAGCACCGTAGATGAGTCTAGAAATAATCACGTGACTTTTAGTAAGTCAGAAAGTGAAAGACACATATCATATCATATCACTTATAGGTGTTACCTAAAAATGGATACCAGGGCGGATATTTCCACGGAGAAGGGCAATCACAGATTCATTAAACAAACTTATGGTTCACCAATGGAAAGGTGTGAGGATTGGTTTCATTACGATATCGGGGTTAACAGACATATACAAACACAGGTGACATATATAATCACCAAAGACCTACAGAATACCAAGAGAGGACTACTCAACATTCTGTCATAACGTACATGGGAAAAGGATCCCAGGAAGAACAGTCATCTGTATATGTGTAAAAGAACCACATCTTCCACACCTACAACAAGCCAAACATTGTAATCAAACTTGCTGTAATAAAAAATAAAAAATTAAATTAAAAACACGAACAAGAAGTAGTGAGACAAACGTGAGGGGCTTTCTCCTGGCACATTCCATTCTAAACTCCAATCTAGAACACCACTTCCACTGAGGCTCTCTTGCCCTAGTAACCAGATTTGGTAAGGGTGAACTGCTGCCACCTTGTGGCCGTTTCACACAACAGCAGCTTTAATCCCAGCGCTAATGGTCAGTTGATATTCAAAATCATTGCAGGCCTGTAAATGACACCTGCCCTGAAAACAAATCCTGGGGTCACATATCGACCAAAAAATTCAAAGGACGTCCATATATCAAAACGACCGTTTCAAAAGGCATATTTTACGCACATTAGTGTTCTGCTTCTTTTCCTGTCTTTCCTTTTTTGTTAAAAAACACGGGAATGGTAAAAGGCATCCCTCAGAATGGCTGAAAATCATTGCAGACGAATCAATGGACAGAGGTTTAATCTCCAATATATATAAACAGCTCATGCAGCTTAATATTAAAAAAACAAACAACCCAAAAAAATGGGCAGAAGATCTAAAGAGACGTTTCTTCAAAGGAGACACAGAGATGGCCAAGACGCCCATGAAAAGCTGCTCAACAGCACTAATTATTAGAGAAATCCAAATCAAAACTACAATGAGGTATCACCTCACACCTGTTAGAATCGGTATCATCAGGAAATCTACAAACAACCAATTCTGGGGAGGGTGTGGACAAAAGGAGGCCTCTTCCACTACTGGTGGGAATGTAAATTGATACAGTCACTATGGAGAACAGTATGGAGTTTCCTTAAAAAAATTAGAAATAGAATTACCATCTGATCCAGCAATCCCACTTCTGGGCATATACCCAGAGAAAACCGTATTTCAAAAAGGCACATTCACCACAATGTTCGTTGCAGCACTATTTACAATAGCCAGGTAATGGAAGCAACCTAAATGCCCACAGACAGATGAATGGATAAAGATGTGGTACATATATAAAATGGAATATTACTCGGCCATAAAAAGAAATGAAACTGGGTCATTTGTAGAGACATCGATGGATCGAGAGACTGTCATACAGAATGAAGTAAGTCAGAAAGAGGAAAACAAATATTGTATATTAATGCATATATGTGGAGCCTAAAAATGGTACAGATGAACTGGTTTGCAGGGAAGAAATAGAGACACAGAGGTAGAGAACAAACGTATGGACACCAAGTATGGGAAGCCATGGGGTGGTGGTGGTGGGATGAGTTGGGAGTTTGGGATTGACCTGTATACATGTATATGCATAAAATACATAACTAATAATAGCGTGCTGTATAAAAAAAATAAATAAAATTAAATTTCAAAATTTAAAAAAATAAAATTTAAAAATAAAACAGAAAAAAGTTCTTCCCGTCACACAGATGTATTTATAGGAATGAATTATTTCCATGCTTATATCTATAAATACATAAAAGAGGAATAAAATCTAACTTGAACCATAAAAGAAAAAAAGTGAACCCACGAGTTATACAGAGGAAAACCCTATCACCGCACTTGCTCCAGCGGTCAACAATTCTGAAATTGGTCAGAGGTGGGGAACCATCTCCCATACAGCCAGCAACCCACCCCCCACGCAAGGAGCGTCCTCATTGCAAAGCTGGGGGACCGTGCCGAGGCATCTGTGAGTAAATGTGAGCTGAGCCCCAGGCCAGATGCTGCTGAACTGTCCCCACCCTTTCCAGGTAAAACACCTGAATATGTACAAGGGCTTGAAAGCCTAGAGGAAGGACCGTGGAGCCACACCAGCGACAGCACGCAGGCCAACTTGGTGCCTGCAGGCCAGCCAGGGTGGTCCTGGACCCTGGCGCTCTTCCAGAAGCTTTCCATTGCCCTGCCTGAGATACCCCTCCTGTCCCGGCCCCCACTGCTTTTTTCCTTCCTCACCTCTGTCCGGAGAGAAATTCCAGCGGAAGGTATGGGTGACACATCCTCTTCTTTACAGGCGGCAGCCTGGCAACTCCTGCAGAAAGGCCAGCAGAACCCCACTCACACCGGGCCACCCACAAAGCTGTGGCCCCTCACTCCCTCCCACCAGCACAGCCCCGAGACTGCTGACGGGGCAGAGAATATGGAGTCAGGCACAGCTTCAGGGGCTATTGCTGCCTGGAGCTCTGTTTATATTGACCTCAACGAGGCACACCTGGGGAGGGCGGGCCGGCAGGATAAGGCTGCCCAGGTCAGCTAATCCACAACCCTCAGGGAATCACATTGTTGAAAATGGACCCCGCTAAGGCAGAAGAGATGCCAAGGAAAAAAAGGACACGATGCCATTTGCAGCACCGTAGATGAGTCTAGAAGTAATCACGTGACTTGTAGTAAGTCAGAAAGTGAAAGACACATATCATATCATATCACTTATAGGTGTTACCTAAGAATGGATACCAGGGCAGATATTTCCACGCAGAAGGGCAATCACAGATTCATTAAACAAACTTATGGTTCACCAATGGAAAGGTGTGAGGATTGGTTTCATTACGATATCGGGGTTAACAGACATATACAAACACAGGTGACATATATAATCACCAAAGACCTACAGAATACCAAGAGAGGACTACTCAACATTCTGTCATAACGTACATGGGAAAAGGATCCCAGGAAGAACAGTCATCTGTATATGTGTAAAAGAACCACATCTTCCACACCTACAACAAGCCAAACATTGTAATCAAACTTGCTGTAATAAAAAATAAAAAAATAAATTAAAAACACGAACAAGAAGTAGTGAGACAAACGTGAGGGGCTTTCTCCTGGCACATTCCATTCTAAACTCCAATCTAGAACACCAATTCCACTGAGGCTCTCTTGCCCTAGTAACCAGATTTGGTAAGGGTGAACTGCTGCCACCTTGTGGCCGTTTCACAGAACAGCAGCTTTAATCCCAGCGCTAATGGTCAGTTGATATTCAAAATCATTGCAGGCCTGTAAATGACACCTGCCCTGAAAACAAATCCTGGGGTCACATATCGACCAAAAAATTCAAAGGACGTCCATATTTCAAAACGACCATTTCAAAAGGCATATTTTACGCACATTAGTGTTCTGCTTCTTTTCCTTTCTTTCCTTTTTTGTTAAAAAACACGGGAATGGAAAAAGGCATCCCTCAGAATGGGCAGAAATCGTTGCAGACGAATCAATGGAGAGAGGTTTAATCTCCAATATATATATACAGCTCATGCAGCTTAATATTAAAAAAACAAACAACCCCATAAAAAATGGGCAGAAGATCTAAAGAGACGTTTCTTCAAAGGAGACACAGAGATGGCCAAGACGCCCATGAAAAGCTGCTCAACAGCACTAATTATTAGAGAAATGCAAATCAAAACTACAATGAGGTATCACCTCACACCTGTTAGAATCGGCATCATCAGGAAATCTACAAACAACCAATTCTGGGGAGGGTGTGGACAAAAGGAGCCCTCTTCCACTACTGGTGGGAATGTAAATTGATACAGTCACTATGGAGAACAGTATGGAGTTTCCTTAAAAAAATTAGAAATAGAATTACCATCTGATCCAGCAATCCCACTTCTGGGCATATACCCAGAGAAAACCGTATTTCAAAAAGGCACATTCACCACAATGTTCGTTGCAGCACTATTTACAATAGCCAGGTAATGGAAGCAACCTAAATGCCCACAGACAGATGAATGGATAAAGATGTGGTACATATATGAAATGGAATATTACTCGGCCATAAAAAGGAATGAAACTGGGTCATTTGTAGAGACATCGATGGATCAAGAAACTGTCATACAGAATGAAGTAAGTCAGAAAGAGGAAAACAAATATTGTATATTAATGCATATATGTGGAGCCTAAAAATGGTACAGATGAACTGGTTTGCAGGGAAGAAATAGAGACACAGAGATAGAGAACAAACGTATGGACACCAAGTGTGGGAAGCCATGGGGTGGTGGTGGTGGGATGAGTTGGGAAATTGGGATTGACCTGTATACATGTATATGAATAAAATACATAACTAATAATAACCTGCTGTATAAAAACATAAATAAAATTAAATTTCAAAATTTTAAAAAATAAAATTTAAAAATAAAACAGAAAAAAATTCTTCCCGTCACACAGATGTATTTATAGGAATGAATTATTTCCATGCTTATATTTATAAATACATAAAAGAGGAATAAAATCTATCTTGAACCATAAAAGAAAATAAAAGTGAACCCACGAGTTATACAGAGGAAAACCCTATCAGGGCACTTGCTCCAGCGGTAAACAATTCTGAAATTGGTCAGAGGTGGGGAATCATCTCCCATACAGCCAGCAACCCAGCCCCACGCAAGGAGCGTCCTCATTGCAAAGCTGTGGGACCGTGCTGAGGCATCTGTGAGTAAACGTGAGCTGAGCCCCAGGCCAGCTGCTGCTGAACTGTCCCCACCCTTTCCAGGTAAAACACCTGAATATGTACAAGGGCTTGAAAGCCTAGAGCAAGGAACATGGAGCCACACCAGCGACAGCAAGCAGGCCAACTTGGTGCCTGCAGGCCAGCCAGGGTGGTCCTGGCCCCGGGCGCTCTTCCAGAAGCTTTCCATTTCCCTGCCTGAGATTCCCCTCCTGTCCCGGCGCCCAATGCTTTTTTCCTTCCTCACCTCTGTCCGGAGAGAAATTCCATCGGAAGGTATGGGTGACACATCCTCTTCTTTACAGGCGGCAGCCTGGCAACTCCTACAGAAAGGCCAGCAGAACCCCACTCACACCGGGCCACCCACAAAGCTGTGGCCCCTCACTCCCTCCCACCAGCACAGCCCCGAGACTGCTGACGGGGCAGAGAATATGGAGTCAGGCACAGCTTCAGGGGCTATTGCTGCCTGGAGCTCTGTTTATATTGACCTCAAAGAGGCACACCTGGGGGGGGCGGGCCGGCAGGGTAAGGCTGCCCAGGTCAACTAATCCACAACCCTCAGGGAATCACATTGTTGAAAATGGACCCCGCTAAGGCAGAAGAGAAGCCAAGGGAAAAAAGGACACAATGCCATTTGCAGCACCGTAGATGAGACTAGAAGTAATCACGTGACTTGTAGTAAGTCAGAAAGTGAAAGACACATATCATATCATATCACTTATAGGTGGTACCTAAAAATGGATACCAGGGCAGATATATCCACGGAGAAGGGCAATCACAGATTCACTAAACAAACTTATGGTTCACCAATGGAAAGGTGTGAGGATTGGTTTCATTACTATATCGGGGTTAACAGACATATACAAACACAGGTGACATATATAATCACCAAAGACCTACAGAATACCAAGAGAGGACTACTCAACATTCTGTCATAACGTACATGGGAAAAGGATCCCAGGAAGAACAGTCATTTGTATATGTGTAAAAGAACCACATCTTCCACGCCTACAACAAGCCAAACATTGTAATCAAACTTGCTGTAATAAAAAATAAAAAAAATTAAATTAAAAACACGAACAAGAAGTAGTGAGACAAACGTGAGGGGCTTTCTCCTGGCACATTCCATTTTAAACTCCAATCTAGAACACCACTTCCACTGAGGCTCTCTTGCCCTAGTAACCAGATTTGGTAAGGGTGAATTGCTGCCACCTTGTGGCCGTTTCACACAACAGCAGCTTTAATCCCAACGCTAAAGGTCAGTTGATATTCAAAATCATTGCAGGCCTGTAAATGACACCTGCCCTGAAAACAAATCCTGGGGTCACATATCGACCAAAAAATTCAAAGGACGTCCATATTTCAAAACGACCGTTTCAAAAGGCATATTTTAGCCACATTAGTGTTCTGCTTCTTTTCCTTTCTTTCCTTTTTTGTTAAAAAACACGGGAATGGGAAAAGGCATCCCTCAGAATGGGCGAAAATCATTGCAGATGAATCAATGGACAGAGGTTTAATCTCCAATATATATAAACAGCTCATGCAGCTTAATATTAAAAAAACAAACAACCCAAAAAAAATGGGCAGAAGATCTAAAGAGACGTTTCTTCAAAGAAGACACAGATTGCCAAGACGCACAGGAAAAGCTGCTCAACAGCACTAATTATTAGAGAAATGCAAATCAAAACTACAATGAGGTATCACCTCACACCTGTTAGAATCGGCATCATCAGGAAATCTACAAACAACCAATTCTGGGGAGGGTGTGGACAAAAGGAGCCCTCTTCCACTATTGGTGGGAATGTAAATTGATACAGTCACTATGGAGAACAGTATGGAGTTTCCTAAAAAAAATTAGAAATAGAATTACCATCTGATCCAGCAATCCCACTTCTGGGCATATACCCAGAGAAAACCGTATTTCAAAAAGGCACATTCACCACAATGTTCGTTGCAGCACTATTTACAATAGCCAGGTAATGGAAGCAACCGAAATGCCCACAGACAGATGAATGGATAAAGATGTGGTACATATATAAAATGGAATATTACTCGGCCATAAAAAGGAATGAAAATGGGTCATTTGTAGAGACATCGATGGATCGAGAGACTGTCATACAGAAAGAAGTAAGTCAGAAAGAGGAAAACAAATATTGTATATTAATGCATATATGTGGAGCCTAAAAATGGTACAGATGAACTGGTTTGCAGGGAAGAAATAGAGACACAGAGGTAGAGAACAAACGTATGGACACCAAGTGTGGGAAGCCATGGTGTGGTGGTGGTGGGATGAGTTGGGAGTTTGGGATTGACCTGTATACATGTATATGCATAAAATACATAACTAATAATAACGTGCTGTATAAAAAAAATAAATAAAATTAAATTTCAAAATTTTAAAAAATAAAATTTAAAAATAAACAGAAAAATGTTCTTCCTGTCACACAGATGTATTTATAGGAATGAATTATTTCCATGCTTATATCTATAAATACATGAAAGGGGAATAAAATCTAACTTGAACCATAAAAGAAAAAAAAAACTAAACCCACAAGTTATACAGAAGAAAACTCTATTACGGCACTTGCTCCAGTGGTAAACAATTCTGAAATTGGTCAGAGGTGGGGAACCATCTCCCATACAGCCAGCAACACACCCCCCACGCAAGGAGCGTCCTCATTTCAAAGCTGGGGGACTGTGCCGAGGCATCTGTGAGTAAACGTGAGCTGAGCCGCAGGCCAGCTGCTGCTGAACTGTTCCCATCATTTCCAGGTAAAACACCTGAATATGTACAAGGGCTTGAAAGCCTAGAGGAAGGACCGTGGATCCACACCAGCGACAGCACAGAGGCCAACTTGGTGCCTGCAGGCAAGCCAGGGTGGTCCTAGCCCCGGGCGCTCTTCCAGAAGATTTCCATTGCCCTGCCTGAGATACCCCTCCTGTCCCGGCCCCCACTGCTTTTTTCCTTCCTCACCTCTGTCCGGAGAGAAATTCCAGTGGAAGGTATGTGTGACACAACCTCTTCTTTACAGGCGGCAGCCTGGCAACTCCTGCAGAAAGGCCAGCAGAACCCCACTCACACCGGGCCACCCACAAAGCTGTGGCCCCTCACTCCCTCCCACCAGCACAGCCCCGAGACTGCTGAAGGGGCAGAGAATATGGAGTCAGGCACAGCTTCAGGGGCTATTGCTGCCTAGAGCTCTGTTTATATTGACCTCAACGAGGCACACCTGGGGAGGGCGTGCCGGCAGGGTAAGGCTGCCCAGGTCAGCTAATCCACAACCCTCAGGGAATCACATTGTTGAAAATGGACCCCTCTAAGGCAGAAGAGAAGCCAAGGGAAAAAAGGACACAATGCCATTTGCAGCACCGTAGATGAGTCTAGAAGTCATCACGTGACTTGCAGTAAGTCAGAAAGTGAAAGACACATATCATATCATATCACTTATAGGTGTTACCTAAAAATGGATACCAGGGCAGATATTTCCACGGAGAAGGGCAATCACAGATTCATTAAACACACTTATGGTTCACCAATGGAAAGGTGTGAGGGTTGGTTTCATTACGATATCGGGGTTAACAGACATATACAAACACAGGTGACATATATAATCACCAAAGACCTACAGAATACCAAGAGAGGACTACTCAACATTCTGTCATAACGTACATGGGAAAAGGATCCCAGGAAGAACAGTCATCTGTATATGTGTAAAAGAACCACATCTTCCACACCTACAACAAGCCAAACATTGTAATCAAACTTGCTGTAATAAAAAATAAAAAATTAAATTAAAAACACGAACAAGAAGTAGTGAGACAAACGTGAGGGGCTTTCTCCTGGCACATTCCATTCTAAACTCCAATCTAGAACACCACTTCCACTGAGGCTCTCTTGCCCTAGTAACCAGATTTGGTAAGGGTGAACTGCTGCCACCTTGTGGCCGTTTCACACAACAGCAGCTTTAATCCCAACGCTAATGGTCAGTTGATATTCAAAATCATTGCAGGCCTGTAAATGACACCTGCCCTGAAAACAAATCCTGGGGTCACATATCGACCAAAAAATTCAAAGGACGTCCATATTTCAAAACGAACGTTGTAAAAGGCATATTTTATGCACATTAGTGTTCTGCTTCTTTTCCTTTCTTTCCTTTTTTGTTAAAAAACACGGGAATGGAAAAAGGCATCCCTCAGAATGGGCGAAAATCGTTGCAGACGAATCAATGGATAGAGGTTTAGTCTCCAATATATATAAACAGCTCATGCAGCTTAATATTAAAAAAAACAAACAACCCAAAAAAATGGGCAGAAGATCTAAAGAGACGTTTCTTCAAAGAAGACACAGAGATTGCCAAGACGCACATGAAAAGCTGCTCAACAGCACTAATTATTAGAGAAATGCAAATCAAAACTACAATGAGGTATCACCTCACACCTGTTAGAATCGGCATCATCAGAAAATCTACAAACAACCAATTCTGGGGAGGGTGTGGACAAAAGGAGCCCTCTTCCACTATTGGTGGGAATGTAAATTGATACAGTCACTATGGAGAACAGTATGGAGTTTCCTTAAAAAATCTAGAAATAGAATTACCATCTGATCCAGCAATCCCACTTCTGGGCATATACCCAGAGAAAACCGTAAATCAAAAAGGCACATTCACCACACTGTTCGTTGCAGCACTATTTACAATAGCCAGGTAATGGAAGCAACCTAAATGCCCACAGACAGATGAATGGATAAAGATGTGGTACATATATAAAATGGAATATTACTCGGCCATAAAAAGGAATGAAACTGGGTCATTTGTAGAGACATCGATGGATCGAGAGACTGTCATACAGAATGAAGTAAGTCAGAAAGAGGAAATCAAATATTGTATATTAACGCATATATGTGGAGCCTAAAAATGGTACAGATGAACTGGTTTGCAGGGAAGAAATACAGACACAGAGGTAGAGAACAAACCTATGGACACCAAGTGTGGGGAGCCATGGGGTGGTGGTGGTGGGATGAGTTGGGAGTTTGGGATTGACCTGTGTACATGTAGATGCATAAAATACATAACTAATAATAACGTGCTGTATAAAAAAATAAATAAAATTAAATTTCAAAATTTAAAAAAATAAAATTTAAAAATAAAACAGAAAAAAGTTCTTCCCGTCACACAGATGTATTTATAGGAATGAATTATTTCCATGCTTATATCTATAAATACATAAAAGAGGAATTAAATCTAACTTGAACCATAAAAGAAAAAAAAAACCTTAACCCACGAGTTATACAGAGGAAAACCCTATCAGAGCACTTGCTCCAGCGGTAAACAATTCTGAAATTGGTCAGAGGTGGGGAACCATCTCCCATACAGCCAGCAACCCACCCCACACGCAAGGAGCGTCCTCATTGCAAAGCTGGGGGACCGTGCTGAGGCATCTGTGAGTAAACGTGAGCTGAGCCCCAGGCCAGCTGCTGCTGAACTGTTCCCACCCTTTCCAGGTAAAACACCTGAATATGTACAAGGGCTTGAAAGCCTAGAGGAAGGACCGTGGAGGCACACCAGTGACAGCACGCAGGCCAACTTGGTGCCTGCAGGCCAGCCAGGGTGGTCCTGGCCCCGGGCGCTCTACCAGAAGCTTTCCATTGCCCTGCCTGAGATACCCCTCCTGTCCCGGCCCCCACTGCTTTTTTCCTTCCTCACCTCTGTCCGGAGGGAAATTCCAGCGGAAGGTATGGGTGACACAACCTCTTCTTTACAGGCGGCAGCCTGGAAACTCCTGCAGAAAGGCCAGCAGAACCCCACTCACACCGGGCCACCCACAAAGCTGTGGCCCCTCACTCCCTCCCACCAGCACAGCCCCGAGACTGCTGACGGGGCAGAGAATATGGAGTCAGGCACAGCTTCAGGGGCTATTGCTGCCTGGGGCGCTGTTTATATTGATCTCAACGAGGCACACCTGGGGAGGGCGGGCCGGCAGGGTAAGGCTGCCCAGGTCAGCTAATCCACAACCCTCAGGGAATCACATTGTTGAAAATGGACCTCGCTAAGGCAGAATAGAAGCCAAGGGAAAAAAGGACACAATGCCATTTGCAGCACCGTAGATGAGTCTAGAAGTAATCACGTGACTTGTAGTAAGTCAGAAAGTGAAAGACACATATATCATATCACTTATAGGTGTTACCTAAAAATGGATACCAGGGCAGATATTTCCACGGAGAAGGGCAATCACAGATTCATTAAACAAACTTATGGTTCACCAATGGAAAGGTGTGAGGATTGGTTTCATTACGATATCGGGGTTAACAGACATATACAAACACAGGTGACATATATAATCACCAAAGACCTACAGAATACCAAGAGAGGACTACTCAACATTCTGTCATAACGTACATGGGAAAAGGATCCCAGGAAGAACAGTCATCTGTATATGTGTAAAAGAACCACATCTTCCACACCTACAACAAGCCAAACATTGTAATCAAACTTGCTGTAATAAAAAATAAAAAAAATTAAATTAAAAACACGAACAAAATGTAGTGAGTCAAACGTGAGGCGCTTTCTCCTGGCACATTCCATTCTAAATTCCAATCTAGAAAACCACTTCCACTGAGGCTCTCTTGCCCTATTAACCAGATTTGGTAAGGGTGAACTGCTGCCACCTTGTGGCCGTTTCACACAAAAGCAGCTTTAATCCCAGCGCTAATGGTCAGTTGATATTCAAAATCATTGCAGGCCTGTAAATGACACCTGCCCTGAAAACAAATCCTGGTGTTACATATCGACGAAAAAATTCAAAGGACGTCCATATTTCAAAACGACCGTTTCAAAAGGCATATTTTACGCACATTAGTGTTCTGCTTCTTTTCCTGTCTTTCCTTTTTTGTTAAAAAACACGGGAATGGAAAAAGGCATCCCTCAGAATGGGCGAAAATCGTTGCAGACGAATCAATGGACAGAGGTTTAATCTCCAATATATATAAACAACACATGCAGCTTAATATTAAAAAAACAAACAACCCAATACAAAAATGGGCAGAAGATCTAAAGAGACGTTTCTTCAAAGAAGACACAGAGATGGCCAAGACGCACATGAAAAGCTGCTCAGCAGCACTAATTATTAGAGAAATGCAAATCAAAACTACAATGAGGTATCACCTCACACCTGTTAGAATCGGCATCATCAGAAAATCTACAAACAACCAATTCTGGGGAGGGTGTGGACAAAAGGAGCCCTCTTCCACTATTGGTGGGAATGTAAATTGATACAGTCACTATGGAGAACAGTATGGAGTTTCCTTAAAATAACTAGAAATAGAATTACCATCTGATCCAGCAATCCCACTTCTGGGCATATACCCAGAGAAAACCGTATTTCAAAAAGGCACATTCACCACAATGTTCGTTGCAGCACTATTTACAATAGCCAGGTAATGGAAGCAACCTAAATGCCCACAGACAGATGAATGGATAAAGATGTGGTACATATATAAAATGGAATATTACTCGGCCATAAAAAGGAATGAAACTGGGTCATTCGTAGAGACATCGATGGATCGAGAGACTGTCATACAGAATGAAGTAAGTCAGAAAGAGGAAAACAAATATTGTGTATTAATGCATATATGTGGAGCCTAAAAATGGTACAGATGAACTGGTTTGCAGGGAAGAAATAGAGCCACAGAGGTAGAGAACAAACGTATGGACACCAAGTGTGGGAAGCCATGGGGTGGTAGTGGTGGGATGAGTTGGGAGTTTGGGATTGACCTGTATACATGTATATGCATAAAATACATAACTAATAATAACGTGCTGTATAAAAAAATAAATAAAATTAAATTTCAAAATTTTAAATAATAAAATTTAAAAATAAAACAGAAAAAAGTTCTTCCCGTCACACAGATGTATTTATAGGAATGAATTATTTCCATGCTTATATCTATAAATACATAAAAGAGGAATAAAATCTAACTTGAACCATAAAAGAAAAAAAAAACCTGAACCCACGAGTTATACAGACGAAAACCCTATCAGGGTACTTGCTCCAGTGGTAAACAATTCTGAAATTGGTCAGAGGTGGGGAATCATCTCCCATACAGCCAGCAACCCTCCCCCCACGCAAGGAGCGTCCTCATTGCAAAGCTGGGGGACCGTGCTGAGGCATCTGTGAGTAAACGTGAGCTGAGCCCCAGGCCAGCTGCTGCTGAACTGTTCCCACCCTTCCCAGGTAAAACACCTGAATATGTGCAAGGGCTTGAAAGACTAGAGGAAGGACCGTGGAGGCACACCAGCGACAGCACGCAGGCCAACTTGGTGCCTGCAGGCCAGCCAGGGTGGTCCTGGCCCCGGGCGCTCTTCCAGAAGCTTTCCATTGCCCTGCCTGAGATACCCCTCCTGTCCCGGCCCCCACTGCTTTTTTCCTTCCTCACCTCTGTCCGGAGAGAAATTCCAGCGGAAGGTATGGGTGACACAACCTCTTCTTTACAGGCGGCAGCCTGGCAACTACTGCAGAAAGGCCAGCAGAACACCACTCACACGGGTCCACCCACAAAGCTGTAGCCCCTCACTCCCTCCCACCAGCACAGCCCCGAGACTGCTGACGGGGCAGAGAATATGGAGTCAGGCACAGCTTCAGGGGCTATTGCTGCCTGGAGCGCTGTTTATATTGACCTCAACGAGGCACACCTGGGGAGGGCGGGCCGGCAGGGTAAGGCTGCCCAGGTCAGCTAATCCACAACCCTCAGGGAATCACATTGTTGAAAATGGACCCCGCTAAGGCAGAAGAGAAGCCAAGGGAAAAAAGGACACAATGCCATTTGCAGCACCGTAGATGAGTCTAGAAGTAATCACGTGACTTGTAGTAAGTCAGAAAGTGAAAGACACATATCATATCATATCACTTATAGGTGTTACCTAAAAATGGATACCAGGGCAGATATTTCCACGGAGAAGGGCAATCACAGATTCATTAAACAAACTTATGGTTCACCAATGGAAAGGTGTGAGGATTGGTTTCATTACGATATCGGGGTTAACAGACATATACAAACACAGGTGACATATATAATCACCAAAGACCTACAGAATACCAAGAGAGGACTACTCAACATTCTGTCATAACGTACATGGGAAAAGGATCCCAGGAAGAACAGACATCTGTATATGTGTAAAAGAACCACATCTTCCACACCTACAACAAGCCAAACATTGTAATCAAACTTGCTGTAATAAAAAATAAAAAAAATTAAATTAAAAACACGAACAAGAAGTAGTGAGACAAACGTGAGGCGCTTTCTCCTGGCACATTCCATTCTAAATTCCAATCTAGAACACAACTTCCACTGACGCTCTCTTGCCCTATTAACCAGATTTGGTAAGGGTGAACTGCTGCCACCTTGTGGCCGTTTCACACAACAGCAGCTTTATTCCCAGCGCTAATGGTCAGTTGATATTCAAAATCATTGCAGGCCTGTAAATGACACCTGCCCTGAAAACAAATCCTGGGGTCACATATCGACCAAAAAATTCAAAGGACGTCCATATTTCAAAACGACCGTTTCAAAAGGCATATTTTACGCACATTAGTGTTCTGCTTCTTTTCCTTTCTTTCCTTTTTTGTTAAAAAACACGGGAATGGAAAAAGGCATCCCTCAGAATGGGCGAAAATCGTTGCAGACGAATCAATGGACAGAGGTTTAATCTCCAATATATATAAACAACACATGCAGCTTAATATTAAAAAAACAAACAACCCAATACAAATATGGGCAGAAGAAATAAAGAGACGTTTCTTCAAAGGAGACACGGAGATGGCCAAGACGCACATGAAAAGCTGCTCAACAGCACTAATTATTAGAGAAATGCAAATCAAAACTACAATGAGGTTTCACCTCACACCTGTTAGAATCGGCATCATCAGAAAATCTACAAACAACCAATTCTGGGGAGGGTGTGGACAAAAGGAGCCCTCTTCCACTATTGGTGGGAATGTAAATTGATACAGTCACTATGGAGAACAGTATGGAGTTTCCTTAAAAAAACTAGAAATAGTATTACCATCTGATCCAGCAATCCCACTTCTGGGCATATACCCAGAGGAAACCGTACATCAAAAAGGCACATTCACCACAATGTTCGTTGCAGCACTATTTACAATAGCCAGGTAATGGAAGCAACCTAAATGCCCACAGACAGATGAATGGATAAAGATGTGGTACCTATATGAAATGGAATATTACTCGGCCATAAAAAGGAATGAAACTGGGTCATTTGTAGAGACATCGATGGATCGAGAGACTGTCATACAGAATGAAGTAAGTCAGAAAGAGGAAAACAAATATTGTATATTAATGCATATATGTGGAGCCTAAAAATGGTACAGATGAACTGGTTTGCAGGGAAGAAATAGAGACACAGAGGTAGAGAACAAACGTATGGACACCAAGTGTGGGAAGCCATGGGGTGGTGGTGGTGGGATGAGTTGGGAGTTTGGGATTGACATGTATACATGTATATGCATAAAATACATAACTAATAATAACGTGCTGTATAAAAAATAAATAAAATTAAATTTCAAAATTTTAAAAAATAAAATTTAAAAATAAAAGAGAAAAAAGTTCTTCCCGTCACACAGATATATTTATAGGAATGAATTATTTCCATGCTTATATCTATAAATACATAAAAGAGGAATAAAATATAACTTGAACCATAAAAGAAAAAAAAAGTGAACCCACGAGTTACACACAGGAAAACCCTATCACGGCACTTGCTCCAGCGGTAAACAATTCTGAAATTGGTCAGAGGTGGGGAACCATCTCCCATACAGCCAGCAACCCACCCCCCACGCAAGGAGCGTCCTCATTGCAAAGCTGGGGGACCGTGCCGAGGCATCTGTGAGTAAACGTGAGCTGAGCCCCAGGCCAGCTGCTGCTGAACTGTTCCCACCCTTTCCAGGTAAAACACCTGAATATGTACAAGGGCTTGAAAGCCTAGAGGAAGGACCGTGGAGCCACACCAGTGACAGCACGCAGGCCAACTTGGTGCCTACAGGCCAGCCAGGGTGGTCCTGTCCCCGGGCGCTCTTCCGGAAGCTTTCCATTGCCCTGCCTGAGATACCCCTCCTGTCCCGGCCCCCACTGCTTTTTTCCTTCCTCACCTCTGTCTATACTATACTACAAAGCTACAGTAATCAAGACAGTATGGTACTGGCACAAAAATAGAAAGATAGATCAATGGAACAGGATAGAAAGCCCAGAGTTAAACCCACGGACATATGGTCACCTTATCTTTGATAAAGGAGGCAGGAATGTACAGTGGAGAAAGGACAGTCTCTTCAATAAGTGGTGCTGGGAAAACTGGATAGGGACATGTAAAAGTATGAGATTAGATCACTCCCTAACACCATACACAAAACTAAGCTCAAAATGGATTAAAGACCTAAATGTAAGGCCAGACACTATCAAACTCTTAGAGGAACACATAGGCAGAACACTCTATGACATAAATCACAGCAAGATCCTTTTTGACCCACCTCCTAGAGAAATGGAAATAAAGACAAAAATAAACACATGGGACCTAATGAAACTTAAAAGCTTTTGCACAGCAAAAGAAACCATAAACAAGACCAAAAGACAACCCTCAGAATGGGAGAAAATATTTGCAAATGAAGCAACTGACAAAGGATTAATCTCCAAAATTTATAAGCAGCTCATGCAGCTCAATAACAAAAAAACAAACAACCCAATCCAAAAATGGGCAGAAGACCTAAATAGACATTTCTCCACAGAAGATATACAGACTGCCAACAAACACATGAAAGGATGCTCAACATCTTTACTCATTAGAGAAATGCAAATCAAAACTACAATGAGATATCATCTCACACCAGTCAGAATGGCCATCATCAAAAAATCTAGAAACAATAAATGCTGGAGAGGGTGTGGAAAAAAGGGAACACTCTTGCACTGCTGGTGGGAATGTGAATTGGTACAGCCACTATGGAGAACGGTATGGAGGTTCCTTAAAAAACTACAAATAGAACTACCATATGAACCAGCAATCCCACTACTGGGCATATACCCTGAGAAAACCATAATTCAAAAAGAGACATGTACCAAAATGTTCATAGCAGCCCTATTTACAATAGCCAGGAGATGGAAACAACCTAAGTGTCCATCATCGGATGAATGGATAAAGAAGATGTGGCACATATATACAATGGAATATTACTCAGCCATAAAAAGAAATGAAATTGAGCTATTTGTAATGAGGTGGATAGACATAGAGTCTGTCATACAGAGTGAAGTAAGTCAGAAAGAGAAAGACAAATACTGTATGCTAATACATATATATGGAATTTAAGAAAAAAAAATGTCATGAAGAACATAGGGGTAAGACAGGAATAAAGACACAGACCTACTAGAGAATGGACTTGAGGATATGGGGAGGGGGAAGGGTAAGCTGTGACAAAGTGAAAGAGCGGCATGGACATATATACACTACCAAACGTAAGGTAGATAGCAAGTGGGAAGCAGCCGCATAGCACAGGGAGATCAGCTCGGTGCCTTGTGACCGCCTGGAGGGGTGGGATAGGGAGGGTGGGAGGGAGACGCAAAAGGGAGGGGATATGGAAACATATGTATATGTATAACTGAATAAATTTGTTTTAAGGCAAAAAAAAAAAAAAAAAAAAACATTGTTGAAAATGGACCCCGCTAAGGCAGAAGTGAAGCCAAGGAAAAAAAGGACACAATGCCATTTGCAGCACCGTAGATGAGTCTAGAAGTAATCACGTGACTTGTAGTAAGTCAGAAATTGAAAGACACATATCATATCATATCACTTATAGGTGTTACCTAAAAATGGATACCAGGGCAGATATTTCCACGGAGAAGGGCAATCACAGATTCATTAAACAAACATATGGTTCACCAATGGAAAGGTGTGAGGATTGGTTTCATTACGATATCGGGGTTAACAGACATATACAAACACAGGTGACATATATAATCACCAAAGACCTATAGAATACCAAGAGAGGACTACTCAACATTCTGTCATAACGTACATGGGAAAAGGATCCCAGGAAGAACAGACATCTGTATATGTGTAAAAGAACCACAACTTCCACACTTACAACAAGCCAAACATTGTAATCAAACTTGCTGTAATAAAAAATAAAAAATTAATTTAAAAACACGAACAAGAAGTAGTGAGACAAACGTGAGGGGCTTTGTCCTGGCACATTCCATTCTAAATTCCAATCTAGAACACCACTTCCACTGAGGCTCTCTTGCCCTAGTAACCAGATTTGGTAAGGGTGAACTGCTGCCACCTTGTGGCCGTTTCACACAACAGCAGCTTTAATCCCAGCGCTAATGGTCAGTTGATATTCAAAATCATTGCAGGCCTGTAAATGACACCTGCCCTGAAAACAAATCCTGGGGTCACATATCGACCAAAAAATTCAAAGGACGTCCATATTTCAAAACGACCGTTTCAAAAGGCATATTTTACGCACATTAGTGTTCTGCTTCTTTTCCTTTCTTTCCTTTTTTGTTAAAAAACACAGGAATGGAAAAAGGCATCCCTCAGAATGGGCCAAAATCGTTGCAGACGAATCAATGGACAGAGGTTTAATCTCCAATATATATAAACAACCCATGCAGCTTAATATTAAAAAAACAAACAACCCCCCAAAAAATGGGCAGAAGATCTAAAGAGACGTTTCTTCAAAGGAGACACAGAGATGGCCAAGACGCACATGAAAAGCTGCTCAACAGCACTAATTATTAGAGAAATGCAAATCAAAACTACAATGAGGTATCACCTCACACCTGTTAGAATCGGCATCATCAGAAAATCTACAAACAACCAATTCTGGGGAGGGTGTGGACAAAAGGAGCCCTCTTCCACTATTGGTGGGAATGTAAATTGATACAGTCACTATGGAGAACAGTATGGAGTTTCCTTAAAAAAACTTGAAATAGAATTACCATCTGATCCAGCAATCCCACTTCTGGGCATATACCCAGAGAAAACCGTACATCAAAAAGGCACATTCACCACAATGTTCGTTGCAGCACTATTTACAATAGCCAGGTAATGGAAGCAACCTAAATGCCCACAGACAGATGAATGGATAAAGATGTGGTACATATATGAAATGGAATATTACTCGGCCATAAAAAGGAATGAAACTGGGTCATTTGTAGAGACATCGATGGATCGAGAGACTGTCATACAGAATGAAGTATGTCAGAAAGAGGAAAACAAATATTGTATATTAATGCATATATGTGGAACCTAAAAAAATGGTACAGATGAAATAGTTTGCAGGGAAGAAATAGAGACACAGAGGTAGAGAACAAACGTATGGACACCAAGTGTGGGAAGCCATGGGGTGGTGCTGGTGGGAGGAGTTAGGAGATTGGGATTGACCTGTATACATGTATATGCATAAAATACATAACTAATAATAATGTGCTGTATAAAAAAATAAATAAAATTAAATTTCAAAATTTTAAAAAATAAAATTTAAAAATAAAACAGAAAAAATTATTCCCGTCACACAGATGTATTTATAGGAATGAATTATTTCCATGCTTATATTTATAAATACATAAAAGAGGAATAAAATCTAACTTGAACCATAAAAGAAAAAAAAAGTGAACCCACGAGTTATACAGAGGAAAACCCTATAACGGCACTTACTCCAGCGGTAAACAATTCTGAAATTGGTCAGAGGTGGGGAACCATCTCCCATACAGCCATCAACCCACCGCCCACGCAAGGAGCGTCCTCATTGCAAAGCTGGGGGACCGTGCCGAGGCATCTGTGAGTAAACGTGAGCTGAGCCCCAGGCCAGCTGCTGCTGAACTGTTCCCACCCTTTCCAGGTAAAACACCTGAATATGTACAAGGGCTTGAAAGCCTAGAGGAAGGACCGTGGAGCCACACCAGCGACAGCACGCAGGCCAACTTGGTGCCTGCAGGCCAGCCAGGGTGGTCCTGTTCCCGGGCGCTCTTCCGGAAGCTTTCCATTGCCCTGCCTGAGATACCCCTCCTGTCCCGGCCCCCACTGCTTTTTTCCTTCCTCACATCTGTCCGGAGAGAAATTCCAGCGGAATGTATGAGTGACACATCCTCTTCTTTACAGGCGGCAGCCTGGCAACTCCTGCAGAAAGGGCAGCAGAACCCCACTCACACCGGGCCACCCACAAAGCTGTGGCCCCTCACTCCCTCCCACCAGCAGAGCCCCGAGACTGCTGACGGGGCATAGAATATGGAGTCAGGCACAGCTTCAGGGGCTATTGCTGCCTGGAGCGCTGTTTATATTGACCTCAATGAGGCACACCTGGGGAGGGCGGGCCGGCAGGGTAAGGCTGCCCAGGTCAGCTAATCCACAACCCTCAGGGAATCACATTGTTGAAAATGGACCCCGCTAAGGCAGAAGAGAAGCCAAGGGAAAAAAGGACACAATGCCATTTGCAGCACCGTAGATGAGTCTAGAAGTAATCACGTGACTTGTAGTAAGTCAGAAAGTGAAAGACACATATCATATCATATCACTTATAGGTGTTACCTAAAAATGGATACCAGGGCAGATATTTCCACGGAGAAGGGCAATCACAGATTCATTAAACAAACTTATGGTTCACCAATGGAAAGGTGTGAGGATTGGTTTCATTACGATATCGGGGTTAACAGACATATACAAACACAGGTGACATATATAATCACCAAAGACCTACAGAATACCAAGAGAGGACTACTCAACATTCTGTCATAACGTACATGGGAAAAGGATCCCAGGAAGAACAGACATGTGTATATGTGTAAAAGAACCACATCTTCCACACCTACAACAAGCCAAACATTGTAATCAAACTTGCTGTAATAAAAAATAAAAACTTAAATTAAAAACACGAACAAGAAGTAGTGAGACAAACGTGAAGTGCTTTGTCCTGGCACATTCCATTCTAAACTCCAATCTAGAACACCACTTCCACTGTGGCTCTCTTGCCCTAGTAACCAGATTTGGTAAGGGTGAACTGCTGCCACCTTGTTGCCGTTTCACACAACAGCAGCTTTAATCCCAACGCTAATGGTCAGTTGATATTCAAAATCATTGCAGGCCTGTAAATGACACCTGCCCTGAAAACAAATCCTGCGGTCACATATCGACCAAAATATTCAAAGGACGTCCATATTTCAAAACGACCGTTTCAAAAGGCATATTTTAGGCACATTAGTGTTCTGCTTCCTTTCCTTTCTTTCCTTTTTTGTTAAAAAAAACGGGAATGGAAAAAGGCATCCCTCAGAATGGGCCAAAATCGTTGCAGACGAATCAATGGACAGAGGTTTAATCTCCAATATATATAAACAGCTCATGCAGCTTAATATTAAAAAAACAAACAACCCCAAAAAAAATAGGCAGAAGATCTAAAGAGACGTTTCTTCAAAGGAGACACAGAGATGGCCAAGACGCACATGAAAAGCTGCTCAACAGCACTAATTATTAGAGAAATGCAAATCAAAACTACAATGAGGTTTCACCTCACACCTGTTAGAATCGGCATCATCAGAAAATCTACAAACAACCAATTCTGGGGAGGGTGTGGACAAAAGGAGCCCTCTTCCACTATTGGTGGGAATGTAAATTGATACAGTCACTATGGAGAACGGTATGGAGTTTCCTTAAAAAAAATAGAAATAGAATTACCATCTGATCCAGCAATCCCACTTCTGGGCATATACCCAGAGAAAACCGTATTTCAAAAAGGCACATTCACCACAATGTTCGTTGCAGCACGATTTAAAATAGCCAGGTAATGGAAGCAACCTAAATGCCCACAGACAGATGAATGGATAAAGATGTGGTACATATATAAAATGGAATATTACTCGGCCATTAAAAGGAATGAAACTGGGTCATTTGTAGAGACATCGATGGATCGAGAGACTGTCATACAGAATGAAGTAAGTCAGAAAGAGGAAAACAAATATTGTATATTAACGCATATATGTGGAGCCTAAAAATGGTACAGATGAACTGGTTTGCAGGGAAGAAATAGAGACACAGATGTAGAGAACAAACGTATGGACACCAAGTGTGGGAAGCCATGGGGTGGTGGTGGTGGGATGAGTTGGGAGTTTGGGATTGACCTGTATACATGTATATGCATAAAATACATAACTAATAATAACGTGGTGTATAAAAAATTAAATAAAATTAAAATTCAAAATTTTAAAAAATAAAATTTAAAAATAAAACAGAAAAAAGTTCTTCCCGTCACACAGATGTATTTATAGGAATGAATTATTTCCATGCTTATATCTATAAATACATAAAAGAGGAATAAAATCTAACTTGAACCATAAAAGAAAAAAAAAACCTGAACCCACGAGTTATACAGAGGAAAACCCTATCAGGGCACTTGCTCCAGTGGTAAACAATTCTGAAGTTGGTCAGACGTGGGGAACCATCTCCCATACAGCCATCAACCCACCCCCCACGCAAGGAGCATCCTCATTGCAAAGCTGGGGGACCGTGCCGAGGCATCTGTGAGTAAACGTGAGCTGAGCCCCAGGCCAGCTGCTGCTGAACTGTTCCCACCCTTTCCAGGTAAAACACCTGAATATGTACAAGGGCTTGAAAGCCTAGAGGAAGGACCGTGGAGCCACACCAGCGACAGCACGCAGGCCAACTTGGTGCCTGCAGGCCAGCCAGGGTGGTCCTGTCCCCGGGCGCTCTTCCGGAAGCTTTCCATTGCCCTGCCTGAGATACCCCTCCTGTCCCGGCCCCCACTGTTTTTTCCTTCCTAACCTCTGTATGGAGAGAAATTCCAGCGGAAGGTATGGGTGACACAACCTCTTCTTTACAGGCGGCAGCCTGGAAACTCCTGCAGAAAGGCCAGCAGAACCCCACTCACACCGGGCCACCCACAAAGCTGTGGCCCCTCACTCCCTCCCACCAGCACAGCCCCGAGACTGCTGACGGGGCATAGAATATGGAGTCAGGTACAGCTTCAGGGGCTATTGCTGCCTGGAGCTCTGTTTATATTGACCTCAACGAGGCACACCTGGGGAGGGCGGGCCGGCAGGGTAAGGCTGCCCAGGTCAGCTAATCCACAACCCTCAGGGAATCACATTGTTGAAAATGGACCCCGCTAAGGCAGAAGAGAAGCCAAGGGAAAAAAGGACACAATGCCATTTGCAGCACCGTAGATGAGTCTAGAAGTAATCACGTGACTTGTAGAAAGTCAGAAAGTGAAAGACACATATCATATCATATCACTTATAGGTGTTACCTAAAAATGGATACCAGGGCAGATATTTCCACGGAGAAGGGCAATCACAGATTCATTAAACAAACATATGGTTCACCAATGGAAATGTGTGAGGTTTGGTTTCATTACGATATCGGGGTTAACAGACATATACAAACACAGGTGACATATATAATCACCAAAGACCTACAGAATACCAAGAGAGGACTACTCAACATTCTGTCATAACGTACATGGGAAAAGGATCCCAGGAAGAACAGACATCTGTATATGTGTAAAAGAACCACATCTTCCACACCTACAACAAGCCAAACATTGTAATTAAATTTGCTGTAATAAAAAATAAAAAATTAATTTAAAAACACGAACAAGAAGTACTGAGACAAACGTGAGGGGCTTTCTCCTGGCACATTCCATTCTAAACTCCAATCTAGAACACCACTTCCACTGAGGCTCTCTTGCCCTAGTAACCAGATTTGGTAAGGGTGAACTGCTGCCACCTTGTGGCCGTTTCACACAACAGCAGCTTTAATCCCAATGCTAATGGTCAGTTGATATTCAAAATCATTGCAGGCCTGTAAATGACACCTGCCCTGAAAACAAATCCTGGGGTCACATATCAACCAAAATATTCAAAGGACGTCCATATTTCAAAACGACCGTTTCAAAAGGCATATTTTACGCACATTAGTGTTCTGCTTCTTTTCCTTTCTTTCCTTTTTTGTTAAAAAACACGGGAATGGAAAAAGTTATCCCTCAGAATGGGCCAAAATCGTTGCAGACGAATCAATGGACAGAGGTTTAATCTCCAATATATATAAACAGCCCATTCAGCTTAATATTAAAAAAACAAACAACCCAAAAAAAATGGGCAGAAGATCTAAAGAGACGTTTCTTCAAAGGAGACACAGAGATGGCCAAGACGCACATGAAAAGCTGCTCAACAGCACTAATTATTAGAGAAATGCAAATCAAAACAACAATGAGGTTTCACCTCACACCTGTTAGAATCGGCATCATCAGGAAATCTACAAACAACCAATTCTGGGGAGGGTGTGGACAAAAGGAGCCCTCTTCCACTATTGGTGGGAATGTAAATTGATACAGTCACTATGGAGAACAGTATGGAGTTTCCTTAAAAAAACTAGAAATAGAATTACCATCTGATCCAGCAATCCCACTTCTGGGCATATACCCAGAGGAAACCGTATTTCAAAAAGGCACATTCACCACAATGTTCGTTGCAGCACTATTTACAATAGCCAGGTAATGGAAGCAACCTAAATGCCCACAGACAGATGAATGGATAAAGATGTGGTACATATATAAAATGGAATATTACTCGCCCATAAAAAGGAATGAAACTGGGTCATTTGTAGAGACATCGATGGATCGAGAGACTGTCATACAGAATAGAGTAAGTCAGAAAGAGGAAAACAAATATTGTATATTAATGCATATATGTGGAGCCTAAAAATGGTACAGATGAACTGGTTTGCAGGGAAGAAATAGAGACACAGAGGTAGAGAACCAACGTATGGACACCAAGTGTGGGAAGCCATGGGGTGGTGGTGGTGGGATGAGTTGGGAGATTGGGTTTGACCTGTATACATATATATGCATAAAATACATAACTAATAATAACCTTCTGTATAAAAAAGAATAAATATAATTAAATTTCAAAATTTAAAAAAAAATAAAATTTTAAAATAAAACAGAAAAAAGTTCTTCCCGTCACACAGATGTATTTATAGGAATGAATTATTTCCATGCTTATATCTATAAATACATAAAAGAGGAATAAAATCTAACTTGAACCATAAAAGAAAAAAAAAGTAAACCCACGAGTTACACAGAGGAAAACCCTATCACGGCACTTGCTCCAGCGGTAAACAATTCTGAAATTGGTCAGAGGTGGGGAACCATCTCCCATACAGCCAGGAACCCACCCCCCACGCAAGGAGCATCCTCATTGCAAAGCTGGGGGACCGTGCCGAGGCATCTGTGAGTAAACGTGAGCTGAGCCCCAGGCCAGATGCTGCTGAACTGTTCCCACCCTTTCCAGGTAAAACACCTGAATATGTACAAGGGCTTGAAAGCCTAGAGGAAGGACCGTGGAGCCACACCAGCGACAGCACACAGGCCAACTTGGTGCCTGCAGGCCAGCCAGGGTGGTCCTGGCCCCGGGTGCTCTTCCAGAAGCTTTCCATTGCCCTGCCTGAGATACCCCTCCTGTCCCGGCCCCCACTGCTTTTTTCCTTCCTCACCTCTGTCCGGAGAGAAATTCCAGCGGGAGGTATGGGTGACACAACCTCTTCTTTACAGGCGGCAGCCTGGCAACTCCTGCAGAAAGGCCAGCAGAACCCCACTCACACCGGGCCACCCACAAAGCTGTGGCCCCTCACTCCCTCCCACCAGCACAGCCCCGAGACTGCTGACGGGGCAGAGAATATGGAGTCAGGCACAGCTTCAGGGTCTATTGCTGCCTGGAGCGCTGTTTATATTGACCTCAAAGAGGCACACCTGGGGAGGGCGCGCCGGCAGGGTAAGGCTGCCCAGGTCAGCTAATCCACAACCCTCAGGGAATCACATTGTTGAAAATGGACCCCGCTAAGGCAGAAGAGAAGCCAAGGGAAAAAAGGACACAATGCCATTTGCAGCACCGTAGATGAGTCTAGAAGTAATCACGTGACTTGTAGTAAGTCAGAAAGTGAAAGACACATATCATATCATATCACTTATAGGTGTTACCTAAAAATGGATACCAGTGCAGATATTTCCACGGAGAAGGGCAATCACAGATTCATTAAACAAACTTATGGTTCACCAATGGAAAGGTGTGAGGATTGGTTTCATTACGATATCGGGGTTAACAGACATATACAAACACAGGTGACATATATAATCACCAAAGACCTACAGAATACCAAGAGAGGACTACTCAACATTCTGTCATAACGTACATGGGAAAAGGATCCCAGGAAGAACAGACATCTGTATATGAGTAAAAGAACCACATCTTCCACACCTACAACAAGCCAAACATTGTAATCAAACTTGCTGTAATAAAAAATAAAAAAAATTGAATTAAAAACACGAACAAGATGTAGTGAGACAAACCTGAGGTGCTTTGTCCTGGCACATTCCATTCTAAATTCCAATTTAGAACACCACTTCCACTGAGGCTCTCTTGCCCTAGTAACCAGATTTGTTAAGGGTGAAGTGCTGCCACCTTGTGGCCGTTTCACACAACAGCAGCTTTAATCCCAGCGCTAATGGTCAGTTGATATTCAAAATCATTGCAGGCCTGTAAATGACACCTGCCCTGAAAACAAATCCTGCGGTCACATATCGACCAAAAAATTCAAAGGACGTCCATATTTCAAAACGACCGTTTCAAAAGGCATATTTTACGCACATTAGTGTTCTGCTTCTTTTCCTTACTTTCCTTTTTTGGTAAAAAACACGGGAATGGAAAAAGGCATCCCTCAGAATGGGCGAAAATCGTTGCAGACGAATCAATGGACAGAGGTTTAATCTCCAATATATATAAACAACGCGTGCAGCTTAATATTAAAAAAACAAACAACCCAATACAAAAATGGGCAGAAGATCTAAAGAGACGTTTCTCCAAAGAAGATATAGAGATGGCCAAGACGCACATGAAAAGCTGCTCAACAGCACTAATTATTAGAGAAATGCAAATCAAAACTACAATGAGGTATCACCTCACACCTGTTAGAATCGGCATCATCAGAAAATCTACAAACAACCAATTCTGGGGAGGGTGTGGACAAAAGGAGCCCTCTTCCACTATTGGTGGGAATGTAAATTGATACAGTCACTATGGAGAACAGTATGGAGTTTCCTTAAAAAATCTAGAAATAGAATTACCATCTGATCCAGCAATCCCACTTCTGGGCATATACCCAGAGAAAACCGTAAATCAAAAAGGCACATTCACCACAATGTTCGTTGCAGCACTATTTACAATAGCCAGGTAATGGAAGCAACCTAAATGCCCACAGACAGATGAATGGATAAAGATGTGGTACCTATATGAAATGGAATATTACTCGGCCATAAAAAGGAATGAAACTGGGTCATTTGTAGAGACATCGATGGATCGAGAGACTGTCATACAGAATGAAGTAAGTCAGAAAGAGGAAAACAAATATTGTATATTAATGCATATATGTGGAACCTAAAAAAATGGTACAGATGAACTGGTTTGCAGGGAAGAAATAGAGACCCAGAGGTTGACAACAAACGTATGGACACCAAGTGTGCGAAGCCATGGGGTGGTGGTGGTGGGATGAGTTGGGAGATTGGGATTGACCTGTATACATGTATATGCATAAAATACATAACTAATAATAACGTGGTGTATAAAAAAATAAATAAAATTAAATTTCAAAATTTATAAAAATAAAATTTAAAAATAAAACAGAAAAAAGTTCTTCCCGTCACACAGATGTATTTATAGGAATGAATTATTTCCATGCTTATATCTATAAATACATAAAAGAGGAATAAAATCTAACTTGAACCATAAAAGAAAAAAAAAACCTGTACCCACGAGTTATACAGAGGAAAACACTATCAGGGCACTTGCTCCAGTGGTAAACAATTCTGAAATTGGTCAGAGGTGGGGAACCATTTCCCATACAGCCATCAACCCACCCCCCACGCAAGGAGCGTGCTCATTGCAAAGCTGGGGGACAGTGCCGAGGCATCTGTGAGTAAACGTGAGCTGAGCCCCAGGCCAGCTGCTGCTGAACTGTTCCCACCCTTTCCAGGTAAAACACCTGAATATGTACAAGGGCTTGAAAGCCTAGAGGAAGGACCGTGGAGCCACACCAGCGACAGCACGCAGGCCAACTTGGTGCCTGCAGGCCAGCCAGGGTGGTCCTGGCCCCGGGCGCTCTTCCAGAAGCTTTCCATTGCCCTGCCTGAGATACCCCTCATGTTCCGGCCCCCACTGCTTTTTTCCTTCCTCACCTCTGTCCGGAGAGAAATTCCAGCGGAAGGTATGGGTGACACAACCTCTTCTTTACAGGCGGCAGCCTGGCAACTCCTGCAGAAAGGCCAGCAGAACACCACTCACACCGGGCCACCCACAAAGCTGGGGCCCCTCACTCCCTTCCACCAACACAGCCCCGAGACTGCTGACGGGGCAGAGAATATGGAGTCAGGAACGGCTTCAGGGGCTATTGCTGCCTGGAGCTCTGTTTATATTGACCTCAACGAGGCACACCTAGGGAGGGCGGGCCGGTAGGGTAAGTCTGCCCAGGTCAGCTAATCCACAACCCTCAGGGAATCACATTGTTGAAAATGGACCCCGCTAAGGCAGAAGAGAAGCCAAGGGAAAAAAGGACACAATGCCATTTGCAGCACCGTAGATGAGTCTAGAAGTAATCACGTGACTTGTAGTAAGTCAGAAAGTGAAAGACACATATCATATCATATCACTTATAGGTGTTACCTAGTAATGGATACCAGGACAGATATTTCCACGGAGAAGGGCAATCACAGATTCATTAAACAAACTTATGGTTCACCAATGTAAAGGTGTGAGGATTGGTTTCATTACGATATTGGTGTTAACAAACATATACAAACACAGGTGACATATATAATCACCAAAGACCTACAGAATACCAAGAGAGGACTACTCAACATTCTGTCATAACGTACATGGGAAAAGGATCCCAGGAAGAACAGACATCTGTATATGTGTAAAACAACCACATCTTCCACACCTACAACAAGCCAAACATTGTAATCAAACTTGCTGTAATAAAAAATTAATTTAAAAACACGAACAAGAACTAGTGAGACAAACGTGAGGGGCTTTCTCCTGGCACATTCCATTCTAAACTCCAATCTAGAACACCACTTCCACTGAGGCTCTCTTGTCCTAGTAACCAGATTTGGTAAGGGTGAACTGCTGCCACCTTGTGGCCGTTTCACACAACAGCAGTTTAATCCCAATGCTAATGGTCAGTTGATATTCAAAATCATTGCAGGCCTTGAAATGACACCTGCCCTGAAAACAAATCCTGGGGTCACAGATCGACCAAAAAATTCAAAGGACGTCCATATTTCAAAACGACCGTTTCAAAAGGCATATTTGACGCACATCAGTGTTCTGCTTCTTTTCCTTTCTTTCCTTTTTTGTTAAAAAACACGGGAATGGAAAAAGGCATCCCTCAGAATGGGCGAAAATCGTTGCAGACGAATCAATGGACAGAGGTTTAATCTCCAATATATATAAACAGCCCATGCAGCTTAATATTAAAAAAACAAACAACCCAAAAAAAATGGGCAGAAGATCTAAAGAGACGTTTCTTCAAAGGAGACACAGAGATGGCCAAGACGCACATGAAAAGCTGCTCAACAGCACTAATTATTAGAGAAATGCAAATCAAAACTACAATGAGGTATCACCTCACACCTGTTAGAATCGGCATCATCAGGAAATCTACAAACAACCAATTCTGGGGAGGGTGTGGACAAAAGGAGCACTCTTCCACTATTGGTGGGAATGTAAATTGATACAGTCACTATGGAGAACAGTATGGAGTTTCCTTAAAAAAACTAGAAATAGAATTACCATCTGATCCAGCAATCCCACTTCTGGGCATATACCCAAAGGAAACCGTACATCAAAAAGGCACATTCACCACAATGTTCGTTGCAGCACTATTTAAAATAGCCAGGTAATGGAAGCAACCTAAATGCCCACAGACAGATGAATGGATAAAGCTGTGGTACATATATAAAATGGAATATTACTCGGCCATAAAAAGGAATGAAACTGGGTCATTTGTAGAGACATCGATGGATCGAGAGATTGTCATACAGAATGAAGTAAGTCAGAAAGAGGAAAACAAATATTGTATATTAATGCATATATGTGGAGCCTAAAAATGGTACAGATGAACTGGTTTGCGGGGAAGAAATAGAGACATACAGGTAGAGAACAAACGTATGGACACCAAGTGTGGGAAGCCATGGGGTGGTGGTGGTGGGATGAGTTGGGAGTTTGGGATTGACCTGTATAAATGTATATGCATAAAATACATAACTAATAATAACGTGCTGTATAAAAAAAATAAATAAAATTAAATTTCAAAATTTTAAAAAATAAAATTTAAAAATAAAACAGAAAAAAGTTCTTCCCGTCACACAGATGTATTTATAGCAATGAATTATTTCCATGCTTATATCTATAAATACATAAAAGAGGAATAAAATCTAACTTGAACCATAAAAGAAAAAAAAAGTGAACCCACGAGTTATACAGAGGAAAACCCTATCAGGGCACTTGCTCCAGTGGTAAACAATTCTGAAATTGGTCAGATATGGGGAAGCATCTCCCATACAGCCATCAACCCACCCCCCACGCAAGGAGCATCCTCTTTGCAAAGCTGGGGAACCGTGCCAAGGCATCTGTGAGTAAACGTGAGCTGAGCCCCAGGCAAGCTGCTGCTGAACTGTCCCCACCCTTTCCAGGTAAAACACCTGAATATGTACAAGGGCTTGAAAGCCTAGAGGAAGGGCCGTGGAGCCACACCAGTGACAGCACGCAGGCCAACTTGGTGCCTGCAGGCCAGCCAGGGTGGTCCTGGCCCCGGGCGCTCTTCCGGAAGCTTTCCATTGCCCTGCCTGAGATACCCCTCCTGTCCCGGCCCCCACTGCTTTTTTCCTTCCTCACCTCTGTCCGGAGAGAAATTCCAGCGGAAGGTATGGGTGACACATCCTCTTCTTTACAGGCGGCAGCCTGGAAACTCCTGCAGAAAGGCCAGCAGAACCCCACTCACACCGGGCCACCCACAAAGCTGTGGCCCCTCACTCCCTCCCACCAGCACAGCCCGGAGACTGCTGACGGGGCAGAGAATATGGAGTCAGGCACAGCTTCAGGGGCTATTGCTGCCTGGAGCGCTGTTTATATTGACCTCAATGAGGCACACCTGGGGAGGGCGGGCCGGCAGGGTAAGGCTGCCCAGGTCAGCTAATCCACAACCCTCAGGGAATCACATTGTTGAAAATGGACCCCGCTAAGGCAGAAGAGAAGCCAAGGGAAAAAAGGACACAATGCCATTTGCAGCACCGTAGATGAGTCTAGAAGTAATCACGTGACTTGTAGTAAGTCAGAAAGTGAAAGACACATATCATATCATATCACTTATAGGTGTTACCTAGAAATGGATACCAGGACAGATATTTCCACGGAGAAGGGCAATCACAGATTCATTAAACAAACTTATGGTTCACCAATGGAAAGGTGTGAGGATTGGTTTCATTACGATATCGGGGTTAACAGACATATACAAACACAGGTGACATATATAATCACCAAAGACCTACAGAATACCAAGAGAGGACTACTCAACATTCTGTCATAACGTACATGGGAAAAGGATCCCAGGAAGAACAGACATCTGTATATGTGTAAAAGAACCACATCTTCCACACCTACAACAAGCCAAACATTGTAATCAAACTTGCTGTAATAAAAAATAAAAAAAATTAAATTAAAAACACGAACAAGAAGTAGTGAGACAAACGTGAGGGGCTTTCTCCTGGCACATTCCATTCTAAATTCCAATCTAGAACACCACTTCCACTGAGGCTCTCTTGCCCTAGTAACCAGATTTGGTAAGGGTGAACTGCTGCCACCTTGTGGCCGTTTCACACAACAGCAGCTTTAATCCCAGCGCTAATGGTTAGTTGATATTCAAAATCATTGCAGGCCTGTAAATGACACCAGCCCTGAAAACAAATCCTGGGCTCACATATCGACCAAAAAATTCAAAGGACGTACATATTTCAAAACGACCGTTTCAAAAGGCATATTTTACGCACATTAGTGTTCTGCTTCTTTTCCTTTCTTTCCTTTTTTGCTAAAAAACACGGGAATGGAAAAAGGCATCCCTCAGAATGGGCGAAAATCGTTGCAGACGAATCAATGGACAGAGGTTTCATCTCCAATATATATAAACAACTCATGCAGCTTAATATTAAAAAAACAAACAACCCAATACAAAAATGGGCAGAAGATCTAAAGAGACGTTTCTTCAAAGAAGACACAGAGATGGCCAAGACGCACATGAAAAGCTACTCAACAGCACTAATTATTAGAGAAATGCAAATCAAAACTACAATGAGGTTTCACCTCACACCTGTTAGAATCGGCATCATCAGAAAATCTACAAACAACCAATTCTGGGGAGGGTGTGGACAAAAGGAGCCCTCTTCCACTATTGGTGGGAATGTAAATTGATACAGTCACTATGGAGAACGGTATGGAGTTTCCTTAAAAAAAATAGAAATAGAATTACCATCTGATCCAGCAATCCCACTTCTGGGCATATACCCAGAGAAAACCGTATTTCAAAAAGGCACATTCACCACAATGTTCGTTGCAGCACTATTTACAATAGCCAGGTAATGGAAGCAACCTAAATGCCCACAGACAGATGAATGGATAAAGATGTGGTACATATATAAAATGGAATATTACTCGGCCATTAAAAGGAATGAAACTGGGTCATTTGTAGAGACATCGATGGATCGAGAGACTGTCATACAAAATGAAGTAAGTCAGAAAGAGGAAAACAAATATTGTATATTAACGCATATATGTGGAGCCTAAAAATGGTACAGATGAACTGGTTTGCAGGGAAGAAATAGAGACACAGAGGTAGAGAACAAACGTATGGACACCAAGTGTGGGAAGCCATGGGGTGGTGGTGGTGGGATGAGTTGGGAATTTGGGATTGACCTGTATACATGTATATGCATAAAATACATAACTAATAATAACGTGCTGTATAAAAAAAATAAATAAAATTAAATTTCAAAATTTTAAAAAATAAAATTTAAAAATAAAACAGAAAAAAGTTCTTCCCCTCACACAGATGTATTTATAGCAATGAATTATTTCCATGCTTATATCTATAAATACATAAAAGAGGAATAAAATCTAACTTGAACCATAAAAGAAAAAAAAAACCTGAACCAACGAGTTATACAGAGGAAAACCCTATCAGGGCACTTGCTCCAGTGGTAAACAATTCTGCAATTGGTCAGAGGTGGGGAATCATTTCCCATACAGCCAGCAACCCACCACCCACGCAAGGAGCATCCTCATTGCAAAGCTGGGGGACCGTGCCGAGGCATCTGTGAGTAAACGTGAGCTGAGCCCCAGGCCAGCTGCTGCTGAACTGTTCCCACCCTTTCCAGGTAAAACACCTGAATATGTACAAGGGCTTGAAAGCCTAGAGGAAGGACCGTGGAGCCACACCAGCGACAGCACGCAGGCCAACTTGGTGCCTGCAGGCCAGCCAGGGTGGTCCTGGCCCCGGGCGCTCTTCCAGAAGCTTTCCATTGCCCTGCCTGAGATACCCCTCCTGTCCCGGCCCCCACTGCTTTTTTCCTTCCTCACCTCTGTCCGGAGAGAAATTCCAGCGGAAGGTATGGGTGACACAACCTCTTCTTTACAGGCGGCAGCCTGGCAACTCCTGCAGAAAGGGCAGCAGAACCCCACTCACACCGGGCCACCCACAAAGCTGTGGCCCCTCACTCCCTCCCACCAGCAGAGCCCCGAGACTGCTGACGGGGCAGAGAATATGGAGTCAGGCACAGCTTCTGGGGCTATTGCTGCCTGGAGCGCTGTTTATATTGACCTCAATGAGGCACACCTGGGGAGGGCAGGCCGGCAGGGTAAGGCTGCCCAGTTCAGCTAATCCACAACCCTCAGGGAATCACATTGTTGAAAATGGACCCCGCTAAGGCAGAAGAGAAGCCAAGGGAAAAAAGGACACAATGCCATTTGCAGCACCGTAGATGAGTCTAGAAGTAATCACGTGACTTGTAGTAAGTGAGAAAGTGAAAGACACATATCATATCATATGACTTATAGGTGTTACCTAAAAATGGATACCAGGGCAGATATTTCCACGGAGAAGGGTAATCACAGATTTATTAAACAAACTTATGGTTCACCAATGGAAAGTTGTGAGGATTGGTTTCATTACGATATCGGGGTTAACAGACATATACAAACACAGGTGACATATATAATCACCAAAGACCTACAGAATACCAAGAGAGGACTACGCAACATTCTGTCATAACGTACATGGGAAAAGGATCCCTGGAAGAACAGACATCTGTATATGGGTAAAAGAACCACATCTTCCACACCTACAACAAGCCAAACATTGTAATCAAACTTACTGTAATAAAAAATAAAAAAAATTAAATTAAAAAAACGAACAAGATGTAGTGAGACAAACGTGAGGGGCTTTCTCCTGGCACATTCCATTCTAAATTCCAATCTAGAACACCACTTCCACTGAGGCTCTCTTGCCCTAGTCACCAGATTTGGTAAGGGAGAACTGCTGCCACCTTGTGGCCGTTTCACACAACAGCAGGTTTAATCCCAGCGCTAATGGTCAGTTGATATTCAAAATCATTGCAGGCCTGTAAATGACACCTGCCTGAAAACAAATCCTGGACTCACATATCGACCAAACAATTCAAAGGACGTCCATATTTAAAAACGACCGTTTCAAAAGGCATATTTTACGCACATTAGTGTTCTGCTTCTTTTCCTTTCTTTCCTTTTTTGTTAAAAAACACGGGAATGGAAAAAGGCATCCCTCAGAATGGGCGAAAATCGTTGCAGACGAATCAATGGACAGAGGTTTAATCTCCAATATATATAAACAACTCATGCAGCTTAATATTAAAAAAACAAACAACCCAATACAAAAATGGGCAGAAGATCTAAAGAGACGTTTCTTCAAAGAAGACACAGAGATGGCCAAGACACACATGAAAAGCTGCTCAACAGCACTAATTATTAGACAAATGCAAATCAAAACTACACTGAGGTTTCACCTCACACCTGTTAGAATCGGCATCATCAGAAAATCTACAAACAACCAATTCTGGGGAGGGTGTGGACAAAAGGAGCCCTCTTCCACTATTGGTGGGAATGTAAATTGATACAGTCACTATGGAGAACGGTATGGAGTTTCCTTAAAAAAATTAGAAATAGAATTACCATCTGATCCAGCAATCCCACTTCTGGGCATATACCCAGAGAAAACCGTATTTCAAAAAGGCACATTCACCATAATGTTCCTTGCAGCACTATTTACAATAGCCAGGTAATGGAAGCAACCTAAATGCCCACAGACAGATGAATGGATAAAGATGTGGTACATATATAAAATGGAATATTACTCGGCCATAAAAAGGAATGAAACTGGGTCATTTGTAGAGACATCGATGGATCGAGAGACTGTCATACAGAATGAAGTAAGTCAGAAAGAGGAAAACAAATATTGTATATTAACGCATATATGTGCAGCCTAAAAATCTTACAGATGAACTGGTTTGCAGGGAAGAAATAGAGACACAGAGGTAGAGAACAAACGTATGGACACCAAGTGTGGGAAGCCATGGGGTGGTGGTGGTGGGATGAGTTGGGAGATTGGGATTGACCTGTATACATGGATATGCATAAAATACATAACTAATAATAACGTGCTGTATAAAAAAATAAATAAAATTAAATTTCAAAATTTTAAAAAATAAAATTTAAAAATAAAACAGAAAAAAGTTCTTCCCGTCACACAGATGTATTTATAGGAATGAATTATTTCCATGCTTATATCTATAAATACATAAAAGAGGAATAAAATCTAACTTGAACCATAAAAGAAAAAAAAAATCCTGAACCCACGAGTTATACAGAGGAAAACCCTATCAGGGCACTTGCTCCAGTGGTAAATAATTCTGAAATAGGTCAGAGGTGGGGAATCATCTCCCATACAGCCAGCAACCCACCCCCCACGCAAGGAGCGTCCTCATTGCAAAGCTGGGGGACCGTGCCGAGGCATCTGTGAGTAAACGTGAGCTGAGCCCCAGGCCAGCTGCTGCTGAACTGTTCCCACCCTTTCCAGGTAAAACACCTGAATATGTACAAGGGCTTGAAAGCCTAGAGGAAGGACCATGGAGCCACACCAGTGACAGCACGCAGGCCAACTTGGTGCCTGCAGGCCAGCCAGGGTGGTCCTGTCCCCGGGCGCTCTTCAGGAAGCTTTCCATTGCCCTGCCTGAGATACCCCTCCTGTCCCGGCACCCACTGCTTTTTTCCTTCCTCACCTCTGTCCGGAGAGAAATTCCAGCGGAAGGTATGAGTGACACAACCTCTTCTTTACAGGCGGCAGCCTGGCAACTCCTGCTGAAAGGCCAGCAGAACCCCACTCACACCGCGCCACCCACAAAGCTGTGGCCCCTCACTACCTCCCACCAGCACAGCCCCGAGACTGCTGACGGGGCAGAGAATATGGAGTCAGGCACAGCTTCAGGGTCTATTGCTGCCTGGAGCTCTGTTTATATTGACCTCAACGAGGCACACCTGGGGAGGGCTGGCCGGCAAGATAAGGCTGCCCAGGTCAGCTAATCCACAACCCTCAGGGAATCACATTGTTGAAAATGGACCCCGCTAAGGCAGAAGAGAAGCCAAGGGAAAAAAGGACACAATGCCATTTGCAGCACCGTAGATGAGTCTAGAAGTAATCACGTGACTTGTAGTAAGTCAGAAAGTGAAAGACACATATCATATCATATCACTTATAGGTGTTACCTAAAAATGGATACCAGGGCAGATATTTCCACGGAGAAGGGCAATCACAGATTCATTAAACAAACATATGGTTCACCAATGGAAAGGTGTGAAGATTGGTTTCATTACGATATCGGGGTTAACAGACATATACAAACACAGGTGACATATATAATATCCAAAGACCTACAGAATACCAAGAGAGGACTACTCAACATTGTGTCATAACGTACATGGGAAAAGGATCCCAGGAAGAACAGACATCTGTATATGTGTAAAAGAACCACATCTTCCACACCTACAACAAGCCAAACATTGTAATCAAACTTGCTGTAATAAAAAATAAAAAATTAATTTAAAAACACGAACAAGAAGTAGTGAGACAAACGTGAGGGTCTTTCTCCTGGCACATTCCATTCTAAACTCCAATCTAGAACACCACTTCCACTGAGGTTCTCTTGCCCTAGTAACCAGATTTGGTAAGGGTGAACTGCTGCCACCTTGTGGCCGTTGCACACAACAGCAGCTTTAATCCCAACGCTAATGGTCAGTTGATATTCAAAATCATTGCAGGCCTGTAAATGACACCTGCCCTGAAAACAAATCCTGGGGTCACATATCGACCAAAAAATTCAAAAGACGTCCATATTTCAAAACGACCGTTTCAAAAGGCATATTTTACGCACATTAGTGTTCTGCTTCTTTTCCTTTCTTTCCTTTTTTGTTAAAAAACACGGGAATGGAAAAAGGCATCCCTCAGAATGGGCCAAAATCGTTGCAGACGAATCAATGGACAGAGGTTTAATCTCCAATATATATAAACAGCCCATGCAGCTTAATATTAAAAAAAACAAACAACCCAAAAAAATGGGCAGAAGATCTAAAGAGACGTTTCTTCAAAGGAGACACAGAGATGGCCAAGACGCACATGAAAAGCTGCTCAACAGCACTAATTATTAGAGAAATGCAAATCAAAACGACAATGAGGTATCAACTCACACCTGTTAGAATCGGCATCATCAGGAAATCTACAAACAACCAATTCTGGGGAGGGTGTGGACAAAAGGAGCCCTCTTCCACTATTGGTGGGAATGTAAATTGATACAGTCACTATGGAGAACAGTATGGAGTTTCCTTAAAAAAATTAGAAATAGAATTACCCTCTGATCCCGCAATCCCACTTCTGGGCATATACCCAGAGAAAACCGTATTTCAAAAAGGCACATTCACCACAATGTTCGTTGCAGCACTATTTACAATAGCCAGGTAATGGAAGCAACCTAAATGCCCACAGACAGATGAATGGATAAAGATGTGGTACCTATATAAAATGGAATATTACTCGGCCATAAAAAGAAATGAACCTGGGTCATTTGTAGAGACATCGATGGATGAAGAGACTGTCATACAGAATGAAGTAAGTCAGAAAGAGGAAAACAAATATTGTATATTAATGCATATATGTGGAGCCTAAAAATGGTACAGATGAACTGGTTTGAAGGGAAGAAATAGAGACAGAGATGTAGAGAACAAACGTATGGACACCAAGTGTGGGAAGCCATGGGTTGGTGGTCGTGGGATGAGTTGGGAGTTTGGGATTGACCTGTATACATGTATATGCATAAAATACATAACTAATAATAACGTGCTGTATAAAAAAAATAAATAAAATTAAATTTCAAAATTTTAAAAAATAAAATTTAAAAATAAAACAGAAAAAAGTTCTTCCCGTCACACTGATGTATTTATAGGAATGAATTATTTCCATGCTTATATCTATAAATACATAAAAGAGGAATAAAATCTAACTTGAACGATAAAAGAAAAAAAAAGTGAACCCACGAGTTATACAGAGGAAAACCCTATCACGGCACTTGCTCCAGCGGTAAACAATTCTGAAATTGGTCAGAGGTGGGGAACCATCTCCCATACAGCCAGCAACCCACCCCCCACGCAAGGAGCGTCCTCATTGCAAAGCTGGGGGACCGTGCCGAGGCATCTGTGAGTAAACGTGAGCTGAGCCCCAGGCCAGCTGCTGCTGAACTGTCCCCACCCTTTCCAGGTAAAACACCTGAATATGTACAAGGGCTTGAAAGCCTAGAGGAAGGACCGTGGAGCCACACCAGCGACAGCACGCAGGCCAACTTGGTGCCTGCAGGCCAGCCAGGGTGGTCCTGGACCCTGGCGCTCTTCCAGAAGCTTTCCATTGCCCTGCCTGAGATACCCCTCCTGTCCCGGCCCCCACTGCTTTTTTCCTTCCTCACCTCTGTCCGGAGAGAAATTCCAGCGGAAGGTATGGGTGACACATCCTCTTCTTTACAGGCGGCAGCCTGGCAACTCCTGCAGAAAGGCCAGCAGAACCCCACTCACACCGGGCCACCCACAAAGCTGTGGCCCCTCACTCCCTCCCACCAGCACAGCCACGAGACTGCTGACGAGGTAGAGAATATGGAATCAGGCACAGCTTCAGGGGCTATTGCTGCCTGGAGCTCTGTTTATATTGACCTCAACGAGGCACACCTGGAGAGGGTGGGCCGGCAGGGTAAGGCTGCCCAGGTCAGCTAATCCACAACCCTCAGGGAATCACATTGTTGAAAATGGACCCCGCTAAGGCAGAAGAGAAGCCAAGGAAAAAAAGGACACAATGCCATTTGCAGCACCGTAGATGAGTCTAGAAGTAATCACGTGACTTGTAGTAAGTCAGAAAGTGAAAGACACATATCATATCATATCACTTATAGGTGTTACCTAAAAATGGATACCAGGGCAGATATTTCCACGGAGAAAGGCAATCACAGATTCATTAAACAAACTTATGGTTCACCAATGGAAAGGTGTGAGGATTGGTTTCATTACGATATCGGGGTTAACAGACATATACAAACACAGGTGACATATATAATCACCAAAGACCTACAGAATACCAAGAGAGGACTACTCAACATTCTGTCATAACGTACATGGGAAAAGGATCCCAGGAAGAACAGTCATCTGTATATGTGTAAAAGAACCACATCTTCCACACCTACAACAAGCCAAACATTGTAATCAAACTTGCTGTAATAAAAAATAAAAAATTAAATTAAAAACACGAACAACAAGTAGTGAGACAAACGTGAGGGGCTTTCTCCTGGCACATTCCATTCTAAACTCCAATCTAGAACACCACTTCCACTGAGGCTCTCTTGCCCTAGTAACCAGATTTGGTAAGGGTGAACTGCTGCCACCTTGTGGCCGTTTCACACAACAGCAGCTTTAATCCCAGCGCTAATGGTCAGTTGATATTCAAAATCATTGCAGGCCTGTAAATGACACCTGCCCTGAAAACAAATCCTGAGTCACATATCGACCAAAAAATTCAAAGGACGTCCATATTTCAGAACGACCATTTCAAAAGGCATATTTTACGCACATTAGTGTTCTGCTTCTTTTCCTTTCTTTCCTTTTTTGTTAAAAAACACGGGAATGGAAAAAGGCATCCCTCAGAATGGGCGAAAATCATTGCAGACGAATCAATGGACAGAGGTTTAATCTCCAATATATATAAACAGCTCATGCAGCTTAATATTAAAAAAACAAACAACCCAAAAAAAAATGGGCAGAAGATCTAAAGAGACGTTTCTTCAAAGGAGACACAGAGAAGGCCACGACGCACATGAAAAGCTGCTCAACAGCACTAATTATTAGAGAAATGCAAATCAAAACTACAATGAGGTATCACCTCACACCTGTTAGAATTGGCATCATCAGGAAATCTACAAACAACCAATTCTGGGGAGGGTGTGGAAAAAAGGAGTCCTCTTCCACTATTGGTGGGAATGTAAATTGATACAGTCACTATGGAGAACAGTATGGAGTTTCCTTAAAAAATTAGAAATAGAATTACCATCTGATCCAGCAATCCCACTTCTGGGCATATACCCAGAGAAAACCGTATTTCAAAAAGGCACATTCACCACAATGTTCGTTGCAGCACTATTTACAATAGGCAGGTAATGGAAGCAACCTAAATGCCCACAGACAGATGAATGGATAAAGATGTGGTACATATATAAAATGGAATATTACTCGGCCATAAAAAGGAATGAAACTGGGTCATTTGTAGAGACATCGATGGATCGAGAGACTGTCATACAGAATGAAGTAAGTCAGAAAGAGGAAAACAAATATTGTATATTAATGCATATATGTGGAGCCTAAAAATGGTACAGATGAAATGGTTTGCAGGGCAGAAATAGAGACATAGAGGTAGAGAACAAACGTATGGACACCAAGTGTGGGAAGCCATGGGGTGGTGGTCGTGGGATGAGTTGGGAGTTTGGGATTGACCTGTATACATGTATATGCATAAAATACATAACTAATAATAACGTGCTGTATAAAAAAAATAAACAAAATTAAATTTCAAAATTTTAAAAAATAAAATTTAAAAATAAAACAGAAAAAAGTTCTTCCCATCACACAGATGTATTTATAGGAATGAATTATTTCCATGCTTATATCTATAAATACATAAAAGAGGAATAAAATCTAACTTGAATGATAAAAGAAAAAAAAGTGAACCCACGAGTTATACAGAGGAAAACCCTATCACGGCACTTGCTCCAGCGGTAAACAATTCTGAAATTGGTCAGAGGTGGGGAACCATCTCCCATACAGCCAGCAACCCACCCCCCACGCAAGGAGCGTCCTCATTGCAAAGCTGGGGGACCGTGCCGTGGCATCTGTGAGTAAACGTGAGCTGAGCCCCAGGCCAGCTGCTGCTGAACTGTCCCCACCCTTTCCAGGTAAAACACCTGAATATGTACAAGGGCTTGAAAGCCTAGAGGAAGGACCGTGGAGCCACACCAGCGGCAGCACGCAGGCCAACTTGGTGCCTGCAGGCCAGCCAGGGTGGTCCTGGACCCTGGCGCTCTTCCAGAAGCTTTCCATTGCCCTGCCTGAGATACCCCTCCTGTCCCGGCCCCCACTGCTTTTTTCCTTCCTCACCTCTGTCCGGAGAGAAATTCCAGCGGAAGGTATGGGTGACACATCCTCTTCTTTACAGGCGGCAGCCTGGCAACTCCTGCAGAAAGGCCAGCATAACCCCACTCACACTGGGCCACCCAAAAAGCTGTGGCCCCTCACTCCCTCCCACCAGCACAGCCCCGAGACTGCTGACGGGGCAGAGAATATGGAGTCAGGCACAGTTTCAGGGGCTATTGCTGCCTGGAGCTCTGTTTATATTGACCTCAACGAGGCACACCTTGGGAGGGCGGGCCGGCAGGGTAAGGCTGCCCAGGTCAGCTAATCCACAACCCTCAGGGAATCACATTGTTGAAAATGGACCCCGCTAAGGCAGAAGAGATGCCAAGGAAAAAAGGACACAATGCCATTTGCAGCACCATAGATGAGTCAAAAGTAATCACGTGACTTGTAGTAAGTCAGAAAGTGAAAGACACATATCATATCATATCACTTATAGGTGTTACCTAAAAATGGATACCAGGGCAGATATTTCCACGGAGAAGGGCAATCACAGATTCATTAAACAAACTTATGGTTCACCAATGGAAAGGTGTGAAGATTGGTTTCATTACGATATCGGGGTTAACAGACATATACAAACACAGGTGACATATATAATCACCAAAGACCTACAGAGTACCAAGAGAGGACGACTCAACATTCTGTCATAACGTACATGGGAAAAGGATCCCAGGAAGAACAGTCATCTGTATATGTGTAAAAGAACCACATCTTCCACACCTACAACAAGCCAAACATTGTAATCAAACTTGCTGTAATAAAAAATAAAAAATTAAATTAAAAACACGAACAAGATGTAGTGTGACAAACGTGAGGGGCTTTCTCCTGGCACATTCCATTCTAAATTCCAATCTAGAACACCACTTCCACTGAGGCTCTCTTGCCCTAGTAACCAGATTTGGTAAGGGTGAACTGCTGCCACCTTGTGGCCGTTTCACACAACAGCAGCTTTAATCCCAGCGCTAATGGTCAGTTGATATTCAAAATCATTGCAGGCCTGTAAATGACACCTGCCCTGAAAACAAATCCTGGGGTCACATATCGACCAAAAAATTCAAAGGACGTCCATATTTCAAAACGACCGTTTCAAAAGGCATATTTTACGCACATTAGTGTTCTGCTTCTTTTCCTTTCTTTCCTTTTTTGTTAAAAAACACGGGAATGGAAAAAGGCATCCCTCAGAATGGGTGAAAATCATTGCAGACGAATCAATGGACAGAGGTTTAATCTCCAATATATATAAACAGCTCATGCAGCTTAATATTAAAAAAACAAACAACCCAAAAACAAATGGGCAGAAGATCTAAAGAGACGTTTCTTCAAAGGAGACACAGAGATGGCCAAGACGCACATGAAAAGCTGCTCAACAGCACTAATTATTAGAGAAATGCAAATCAAAACTACAATGAGGTATCACCTCACACCTGTTAGAATCGGCATCATCAGAAAATCTACAAACAACCAATTCTGGGGAGGGTGTGGACAAAAGGAGCCCTCTTCCACTATTGGTGGGAATGTAAATTGATACAGTCACTATGGAGAACAGTATGGAGTTTCCTTAAAAAATTAGAAATAGAATTACCATCTGATCCAGCAATCCCACTTCTGGGCATATACCCAGAGAAAACCGTATTTCAAAAAGGCACATTCACCACAATGTTCGTTGCAGCACTATTTACAATAGCCAGGTAATGGAAGCAACCTAAATGCCCACAGACAGATGAATGGATAAAGATGTGGTACCTATATGAAATGGAATATTACTCGGCCATAAAAAGGAATGAAACTGGGTCATTTGTAGAGACATCGATGGATCGAGAGACTGTCATACAGAATGAAGTAAGTCAGAAAGAGGAAAACAAATATTGTATATTAATGCATATATGTGGAGCCTAAAAATGGTACAGATGAAATGGTTTGCAGGGCAGAAATAGAGACATAGAGGTAGAGAACAAACGTATGGACACCAAGTGTGGGAGGCCATGGGGTGGTGGTCGTGGGATGAGTTGGTAGTTTGGGATTGACCTGTATACATGTATATGCATAAAATACATATCTAATAATAACGTGCTGTATAAAAAAATAAACAAAATTAAATTTCAAAATTTTAAAAAATAAAATTTTAAAATAAAACAGAAAAAAGTTCTTCCCGTCACACAGATGTATTTATAGGAATGAAATATTTCCATGCTTATATCTATAAATACATAAAAGAGGAATAAAATCTAACTTGAACGATAAAAGAAAAAAAAGTGAACCCACGAGTTATACAGAGGAAAACCCTATCACGGCACTTGCTCCAGCGGTAAACAATTCTGAAATTGGTCAGAGGTGGGGAACCATCTCCCATACAGCCAGCAACCCACCCCCCACGCAAGGAGCGTCCTCATTGCAAAGCTGGGGGACCGTGCCGAGGCATCTGTGAGTAAACGTGAGCTGAGCCCCAGGCCAGCTGCTGCTGAACTGTCCCCACCCTTTCCAGGTAAAACACCTGAATATGTACAAGGACTTGAAAGCCTAGAGGAAGGACAGTGGAGCCACACCAGCGACAGCACGCAGGCCAACTTGGTGCCTGCAGGCCAGCCAGGGTGGTCCTGGACCCTGGCGCTCTTCCAGAAGCTTTCCATTGCCCTGCCTGAGATACCCCTCCTGTCCCGGGCACCACTGCTTTTTTCCTTCCTCACCTCTGTCCGGAGAGAAATTCCAGCGGAAGGTATGGGTGACACATCCTCTTCTTTACAGGCGGCAGCCTGACAACTCCTGCAGAAAGGCCAGCATAACCCCACTCACACCGGGCCACCCACAAAGCTGTGGCCCCTCACTCCCTCCCACAAGCACAGCCCCGAGACTGCTGACGGGGCAGAGAATATGGAGTCAGGCATAGTTTCAGGGGCTATTGCTGCCTGGAGCTCTGTTTATATTGACCTCAACGAGGCACACCTTGGGAGGGCAGGCCGGCAGGGTAAGGCTGCCTAGGTCAGCTAATCCACAACCCTCAGGGAATCACATTGTTGAAAATGGACCCCGCTAAGGCAGAAGAGATGCCAAGGAAAAAAAGGACACAATGCCATTTGCAGCACTGTAGATGAGTCTAGAAGTAATCACGTGACTTGTAGTAAGTCAGAAAGTGAAAGACACATATCATATCATATCACTTATAGGTGTTACCTAAAAATGGATACCAGGGCAGATATTTCCACGGAGAAGGGCAATCACAGATTCATTAAACAAACTTATGGTTCACCAATGGAAAGGTGTGAGGATTGGTTTCATTACGATATCGGGGTTAACAGACATATACAAACACAGGTGACATATATAATCACCAAAGACCTACAGAATACCAAGAGAGGACTACTCAACATTCTGTCATAACGTACATGGGAAAAGGATCCCAGGAAGAACAGTCATCTGTATATGTGTAAAAGAACCACATCTTCCACACCTACAACAAGCCAAACATTGTAATCAAACTTGCTGTAATAAAAAATAAAAAATTAAATTAAAAACACGAACAAGAAGTAGTGAGACAAACGTGAGGGGCTTTCTCCTGGCACATTCCATTCTAAACTCCAATCTAGAACACCACTTCCACTGAGGCTCTCTTGCCCTAGTAACCAGATTTGGTAAGGGTGAACTGCTGCCACCTTGTGGCCGTTTCACACAACAGCAGCTTTAATCCCAGCGCTAATGGTCAGTTGATATTCAAAATCATTGCAGGCCTGTAAATGACACCTGCCCTGAAAACAAATCCTGAGTCACATATCGACCAAAAAATTCAAAGGACGTCCATATTTCAAAACGACCATTTCAAAAGGCATATTTTACGCACATTAGTGTTCTGCTTCTTTTCCTTTCTTTCCTTTTTTGTTAAAAAACACGGGAATGGAAAAAGGCATCCCTCAGAATGGGCGAAAATCATTGCAGACGAATCAATGGACAGAGGTTTAATCTCCAATATATATAAACAGCTCATGCAGCTTAATATTAAAAAAACAAACAACCCAAAAAAAAATGGGCAGAAGATCTAAAGAGACGTTTCTTCAAAGGAGACACAGAGAAGGCCACGACGCACATGAAAAGCTGCTCAACAGCACTAATTATTAGAGAAATGCAAATCAAAACTACAATGAGGTATCACCTCACACCTGTTAGAATTGGCATCATCAGGAAATCTACAAACAACCAATTCTGGGGAGGGTGTGGAAAAAAGGAGTCCTCTTCCACTATTGGTGGGAATGTAAATTGATACAGTCACTATGGAGAACAGTATGGAGTTTCCTTAAAAAATTAGAAATAGAATTACCATCTGATCCAGCAATCCCACTTCTGCGCATATACCCAGAGAAAACCGTATTTCAAAAAGGCACATTCACCACAATGTTCTTTGCAGCACTATTTACAATAGGCAGGTAATGGAAGCAACCTAAATGCCCACAGACAGATGAATGGATAAAGATGTGGTACATATATAAAATGGAATATTACTCGGCCATAAAAAGGAATGAAACTGGGTCATTTGTAGAGACATCGATGGATCGAGAGACTGTCATACAGAATGAAGTAAGTCAGAAAGAGGAAAACAAATATTGTATATTAATGCATATATGTGGAGCCTAAAAATGGTACAGATGAACTGGTTTGCAGGGAAGAAATAGAGACACAGAGGTAGAGAACAAACGTATGGACACCAAGTGTGGGAAGCCATGGGGTGGTGGTGGTGGGATGAGTTGGGAGTTTGGGATTGACCTGTATACATGTATATGCATAAAATACATAACTAATAATAACGTGCTGTATAAAAAAAATAAATAAAATTAAATTTCAAAATTTTAAAAAATAAAATTTAAAAATAAAACAGAAAAAAGTTCTTCCCGTCACACAGATGTATTTATAGGAATGAATTATTTCCATGCTTATATCTATAAATACATAAAAGAGGAATAAAATCTAACTTGAACCATAAAAGAAAAAATAAGTGAACCCACGAGTTATACAGAGGAAAACCCTATCACGGCACTTGCTCCAGCGGTAAACAATTCTGAAATTGGTCAGAGGTGGGGAACCATCTCCCATACAGCCAGCAACCCAGCCCCCACGCAAGGAGCGTCCTCATTGCAAAGCTGGGGGACTGTGCCAAGGCATCTGTGAGTAAACGTGAGCTGAGCCCCAGGCCAGCTGCTGCTGAACTGTCCCCACCCTTTCCAGGTAAAACACCTGAATATGTACAAGGGATTGAAAGCCTAGAGGAAGGACCGTGGAGCCACACCAGCGACAGCACGCAGGCCAACTTGGTGCCTGCAGGCCAGCCAGGGTGGTCCTGGACCCTGGCGCTCTTCCAGAAGCTTTCCATTGCCCTGCCTGAGATACCCCTCCTGTCCCGGTCCCCACTGCTTTTTTCCTTCCTCCCCTCTGTCAGGAGAGAAATTCCAGCGGAAGGTATGGGGGACACATCCTCTTCTTTACAGGCGGCAGCCTGGCAACTCCTGCAGAAAGGCCAGCAGAACACCACTCACACCGGGCCACCCACAAAGCTGTGGCCCCTCACTCCCTCCCACCAGCACAGCCCCGAGACTGCTGACGGGGCAGAGAATATGGAGTCAGGCACAGCTTCAGGGGCTATTGCTGCCTGGAGCTCTGTTTATATTGACCTCAACGAGGCACACCTGGGGAGGGTGGGCCGGCAGCGTAAGGCTGCGCAGGTCAGCTAATCCACAACCCTCAGGGAATCACATTGTTGAAAATGGACCCCGCTGAGGCAGAAGAGAAGCCAAGGAAAAAAGGACACAATGCCATTTGCAGCACCGTAGATGAGTCTAGAAATAATCACGTGACTTGTAGTAAGTGAGAAAGTGAAAGACACATATCATATCATATCACTTATAGGTGTTACCTAAAAATGGATACCACGGCAGATATTTCCACGGAGAAGGGCAATCACAGATTCATTAAACAAACTTATGGTTCACCAATGGAAAGCTATGAGGATTGGTTTCATTACAATATCGGGGTTAACAGACATATACAAACACAGATGACATATACAATCACCAAAGACCTACAGAATACCAAGAGAGGACTACTCAACATTCTGTCATAACGTACATGGGAAAAGCATCCCAGGTAGGACAGACATCTGTATATGTGTAAAAGAACCAGATCTTCCACACCTACAACAAGCCAAACATTGTAATCAAAATTGCTGTAATAAAAAATAAAAAACTAAATTAAAAACACGAACAATAAGTAGTGAGACAAACTTGAGGGGCTTTCTCCTGGCACATTCCATTCTAAACTCCAATCTAGAACACCACTTCCACTGAGGCTCTCTTGCCCTAGTAACCAGAATTGGTAAGGGTGAACTGCTGCCACCTTGTGGCCGTTTCACACAACAGCAGCTGTAATCCCAACGCTAATGGTCAGTTGATATTCAAAATCATTGCAGGCCTGTAAATGACACCTGCCCTGAAAACAAATCCTGGGTTCACATATCGACCAAAAAATTCAAAGGACGTCCATATTTCAAAACGACCGTTTCAAAAGGCATATTTTACGCACATTAGTGTTCTGCTTCTTTTCCTTTCTTTCCTTTTTTGTTAAAAAACACGGGAATGGAAAAAGGCATCCCTCAGAATGGGCGAAAATCGTTGCAGACGAATCAATGGACAGAGGTTGAATCTCCAATATATATAAACAGCTCATGCAGCTTAATATTAAAAAAACAAACAACCCAAAAAAAATGGGCAGAAGATCTAAAGAGACGTTTCTTCAAAGGAGACACAGAGATGGCCACGACGCACATGAAAAGCTGCTCAACAGCACTAATTATTAGAGAAATGCAAATCAAAACTACAATGAGGTATCACCTCACACCTGTTAGAATCGGCATCATCAGGAAATCTACAAACAACGAATTCTGGGGAGGGTGTGGACAAAAGGAGCCCTCTTCCACTATTGGTGGGAATGTAAATTGATACAGTCACTATGGAGAACAGTATGGAGTTTCCTTAAAAAATTAGAAATAGAATTACCATCTGATCCATCAATCCCACTTCTGGGCATATACCCAGAGAAAACCGTATTTCAAAAAGGCACATTCACCACAATGTTCCTTGCAGCACTATTTACAATAGGCAGGTAATGGAAGCAACCTAAATGCCCACAGACAGATGAATGGATAAAGATGTGGTACCTATATGAAATGGAATATTACTCAGCCATAAAAAGGAATGAAACTGGGTCATTTGTAGAGACATCGATGGATCGAGAGACTGTCATACAGAATGAAGTAAGTCAGAAAGAGGAAAACAAATATTGTATATTAATGCATATATGTGGAGCCTAAAAATGGTACAGATGAACTGGTTTGCAGGGAAGAAATAGAGACATAGAGGCAGAGAACAAACGTATGGACACCAAGTGTGGGAAGCCATGGGGTGGTGGTCGTGGGATGAGTTGGGAGTTTGGGATTGACCTGTATACATGTATATGCATAAAATACATAACTAATAATAACGTGCTGAATAAAAAAAATAAATAAAATTAAATTTCAAAATTTTAAAAAATAAAATTTAAAAATAAAACAGAAAAAAGTTCTTCCCGTCACACAGATGTATTTATAGGAATGAATTATTTCCATGCTTATATCTATAAATACATAAAAGAGGAATAAAATCTAACTTAAACGATAAAAGAAAAAAAAAGTGAACCCACGAGTTATACAGAGGAAAACCCTATCACGGCACTTGCTCCAGCGGTAAACAATTCTGAAATTGGTCAGTGGTGGGGAACCATCTCCCATACAGCCAGCAACCCACCCCCCACGCAAGGAGCATCCTCATTGCAAAGCTGGGGGACTGTGCCAAGGCATCTGTGAGTAAACGTGAGCTGAGCCCCAGGCCAGCTGCTGCTGAACTGTCCCCACCCTTTCCAGGTAAAACACCTGAATATGTACAAGGGATTGAAAGCCTAGAGGAATGACCGTGGGGCCACACCAGCGACAGCACGCAGGCCAACTTTGTGCCTACAGGCCAGCCAGGGTGGTCCTGGACCCTGGCGCTCTTCCAGAAGCTTTCCATTGCCCTGCCTGAGATACCCCTCCTGTCCCGGACCACACTGCTTTTTTCTTCCTCCCCTCTGTCCGGAGAGAAATTCCAGCGGAAGGTATGGGTGACACATCCTCTTCTTTACAGGCGGCAGCCTGGCAACTCCTGCAGAAAGGCCAGCAGAACCCCACTCACACAGGGCCACCCACAAAGCTGTGGCCCCTCACTCCCTCCCACAAGCACAGCCCCGAGACTCCTGACGGGGCAGAGAATATGGAGTCAGGCACAGCTTCAGGGGCTATTGCTGCCTGGAGCTCTGTTTATATTGACCTCAACGAGGCACACCTGGGGAGGGTGGGCTGGCAGCGTAAGGCTGCGCAGGTCAGCTAATCCACAATCCTCAGGGAATCACATTTTTGAAAATGGACCCCGCTGAGGCAGAAGAGAAGCCAAGGAAAAAAGGACACAATGCCATTTGCAGCACCGTAAATGAGTCTAGAAGTAATCACGTGACTTGTAGTAAGTGAGAAAGTGAAAGACACATATCATATCATATCACTTATAGGTGTTACCTAAAAATGGATACCAGGGCAGATATTTCCACGGAGAAGGGCAATCACAGATTCATTAAACAAACTTATGGTTCACCAATGGAAAGGTGTGAGGATTGGTCTCATTACGATATCGGGGTTAACAGACATATACAAACACAGGTGACATATATAATCACCAAAGACCTACAGAATATCGAGAGGACTACCCAACATTCTGTCATAACGTACATGGGAAAAGGATCCCAGGAAGAACAGACATCTGTATATGTGTAAAAGAACCACATCTTCCACACCTACAACAAGCCAAACATTGTAATCAAACTTGCTGTAATAAAAAATAAAAAATTAAATTAAAAACACGAAGAAGAAGTATTGAGACAAACTTGAGGGGCTTTCTCCTGGCACATTCCATTCTAAATTCCAATCTAGAACACCACTTCCATTGAGGCTCTGTTGCCCTAGTCACCAGATTTGGTAAGGGAGAACTGCTGCCACCTTGTGGCCGTTTCACACAACAGCGGCTTTAATCCCAGCGCTAATGGTCAGTTGATATTCAAAATCATTGCAGGCCTGTAAATGACACCTGCCCTGAAAACAAATCCTGGGGTCACATATCGACCAAAAAATTCAAAGGACGTCCATATTTCAAAACGACCGTTTCAAAAGGCATATTTTACACACATTAGTGTTCTGCTTCTTTTCCTTTCTTTCCTTTTTTGTTAAAAAGAAACGGGAATGGAAAAAGGCATCCCACAGAATGGGCGAAAATCGTTGCAAACGAATCAATGGACAGAGGTTTAATCTCCAATATATATAAACAGCTCATGCAGCTTAATATTAAAAAAACAAACAACCCAATACAAAAATGGGCAGAAGATCTAAAGAGACGTTTCTTCAAAGGAGACACAGAGATGGCCACGACGCACATGAAAAGCTGCTCAACAGCACTAATTATTAGAGAAATGCAAATCTAAACTACAATGAGGTATCACCTCACACCTGTTAGAATCGGCACCATCAGGAAATCTACAAACAACAAATTCAGGGGAGGGTGTGGACAAAAGGAGCCCTCTTCCACTATTGGTGGGAATGTAAATTGATACAGTCACTATGGAGAAGAGTATGGAGTTTCCTTAAAAAAACTAGAAATATAATTACCATCTGATCCAGCAATCCCACTTCTGGGCATATACCCAGAGAAAACCGTAAATCAAAAAGGCACATTCACCACAATGTTCGTTGCAGCACTATTTACAATAGCCAGGTAATGGAAGCAACCTAAATGCCCACAGACAGATGAATGGATAAATATGTGGTACATATATAAAATGGAATATTACTCGGCCATAAAAACGAATGAAACTGGGTCAATTTTAGAGACATCGATGGATCGAGAGACTGTCATACAGAATGAAGTAAGTCAGAAAGAGGAAAACAAATATTGTATATTAATGCATATATGTGGAGCCTAAAAAATGGTACAGATGAATTGGTTTGCAGGGAAGAAATAGAGACACAGAGGTAGAGAACAAACGTATGGACACCAAGTGTAGGAAGCCATGGGGTGGTGGTGGTGGGATGAGTTGGGAGATTGGGATTGACCTGTATACATGTATATGCATAAAATACATAACTATTAATAACGTGCTGTATAAAAAAATAAATAAAATTAAATTTCAAAATTTAAAAAAATAAAATTTAAAAATAAAACAGAAAAAGTTCTTCCCGTCACACAGATGTATTTATAGGAATGAATTATTTCCATGCTTATATCTATAAATACATAAAAGAGGAATAAAATCTAACTTGAACGATAAAAGAAAAAAAAGTGAAACCACGAGTTATACAGAGGAAAACCCTATCACGGCACTTGCTCCAGCGGTAAACAATTGTGAAATTGGTCAGAGGTGGGGAACCATCTCCCATACAGCCAGCAGCTCACCCCCCACGCAAGGAGCGTCCTCATTGCAAAGCTGGGGGACTGTGCCGAGGCATCTGTGAGTAAAAGTGAGCTGAGCTCCAGGCCAGCTGCTGCTGAACTGTACCCACCCTTCCCAGGTAAAACCCCTGAATATGTACAAGGGCTTGAAAGCCTAGAGGAAGGGCCGTGGAGCCACACCAGCGACAGCACGCAGGCCAACTTGGCGCCTGCAGGCCAGCCAGGGTGGTCCTGGACCCTGGCGCTCTTCCAGAAGCTTTCCATTGCCCTGCCTGAGATACCCCTCCTGTCCCGGCCCCCACTGATTTTTTCCTTCCTCACCTCTGTCCGGAGAGATATTCCAGCGGAAGGTATGGGTGACACATCCTCTTCTTTACAGGTGGCAGCCTGACAAATCCTGCAGAAAGGCCAGCAGAGCCCCACTCACAGAGGGCCACCCACAAAGCTGTGGCCCCTCACTCCCTCCCACCAGCACAGCCCCGAGACTGCTGACGGGGCAGAGAATATGAAGTCAGGCACAGCTTCAGGGGCTATTGCTGCCTGGAGCGCTGTTTATACTGACCTCAACGAGGCACACCTGTGGAGGGCGGGCCGGCAGGGTAAGGCTGCCCAGGTCAGCTAATCCACAACCCTCAGGGAATCACATTGTTGAAAATGGACCTCGCTAAGGCAGAAGAGAATCCAAGGAAAAAAAGGACACAATTCCATTTGCAGCACCGTAGATGAGTCTAGAAGTAATCACGTGACTTGTAGTAAGTCAGAAAGTGAAAGACACATATCATATCATATCACTTATAGGTGTTACCTAAAAATGGATACCAGGGCAGATATTTCCACGGAGAAGGGCAATCACAGATTCATTAAACAAACTTATGGTTCACCATTGGAAAGGTGTGAGGATTGATTTCATTATGATATCGGGGTTAACAGACATATACAAACACAGGTGACATATATAATCACCAAAGACCTACAGAATATCAAGAGAGGACTACCCAACATTCTGTCATAACGTACATGGGAAAAGGATCCCAGGAAGAACAGACATCTGTATATGTGTAAAAGAACCACATCTTCCACACCTACAACAAGCCAAACATTGTAATCAAACTTGCTGTAATAAAAAATAAAAAAAAATTAAATTAAAAACACGAACAAGATGTAGTGAGACAAACGTGAGGGGCTTTCTCCTGGCACATTCCATTCTAAATTCCAATCTAGAACACCACTTCCACTGAGGCTCTCTTGCCCTAGTAACCAGATTTGGTAAGGGTGAACTGCTGCCACCTTGTGGCCGTTTCACACAACAGCAGCTTTAATCCCAGCGCTAATGGTCAGTTGATATTCAAAATCATTGCAGGCCTGTAAATGACACCTGCCCTGAAAACAAATCCTGGGGTCACATATCGACCAAAATATTCAAAGGACGTCCATACTTCAAAACGACCGTTTCAAAAGGCATATTTTACGCACATTAGTGTTCTGCTTCTTTTCCTTTCTTTCCTTTTTTGTTAAAAAACACGGGAATGGAAAAAGGCATCCCTCAGAATGGGCGAAAATCGTTGCAGATGAATCAATGGACCGAGGTTTAATCTCCAATATATATAAACAAGACATTCAGCTTAATATTAAAAAAACAAACAACCGAATACAAAAATGGGCAGAAGATCTAAAGAGACGTTTCTTCAAAGAAGACACAGAGATGGCCAAGACGCACATGAAAAGCTGCTCAACAGCACTAATTATTAGAGAAATGCAAATCAAAACTACAATGAGGTATCACCTCACACCTGTTAGAATCGGCATCATCAGGAAATCTACAAACAACCAATTCTGGGGAGGGTGTGGACAAAAGGAGCCCTCTTCCACTATTGGTGGGAATGTAAATTGATACAGTCACTATGGAGAACAGTATGGAGTTTCCTTAAAAAAATTAGAAATAGAATTACCATCTGATTCAGCAATCCCACTTCTGGGCATATACCCAGAGAAAACCGTATTTCAAAAAGGCACATTCACCACAATGTTCGTTGCAGCACTATTTACAATAGGCAGGTAATGGAAGCAACCTAAATGCCCACAGACAGATGAATGGATAAAGATGTGGTACATATATAAAATGGAATATTACTCGGCCATAAAAAGGAATGAAACTGGGTCATTTGTAGAGACATCGATGGATCGAGAGACTGTCATACAGAATGAAGTAAGTCAGAAAGAGGAAAACAAATATTGTATATTAATGCATATATGTGGAGCCTCAAAATGGTACAGATGAACTGGTTTGCAGGGAAGAAATAGAGACACAGAGGTAGAGAACAAACGTATGGACACCAAGTGTGGGAAGCCATGGGGTGGTGGCGGTGGGATGAGTTGGGAGTTTGGGATTGACCTGTATACATGTATATGCATAAAATACATAACTAATAATAACGTGCTGTATAAAAAAATAAATAAAATTAAATTTCAAAATTTTAAAAAATAAAATTTAAAAATAAAACAGAAAAAAGTTCTTCCCGTCACACAGATGTATTTATAGGAATGAATTATTTCCATGCTTATATCTATAAATACATAAAAGAGGAATAAAATCTAACTTGAACCATAAAAGAAAAAAAAGGGAACCCACGAGTTATACAGAGGAAAACCCTATCACGGCACTTGCTCCAGCGGTAAACAATTCTGAAATTGGTCAGAGGTGGGGAACCATCTCCCATACAGCCAGCAACCCAGCCCCCACGCAAGGAGCGTCCTCATTGCAAAGCTGGGGGACCGTGCCGAGGCATCTGTGAGTAAACTTGAGCTGAGCCCCAGGCCAGCTGCTGCTGAACTGTCCCCACCCTTCCCAGGTAAAACCCCTGAATATGTACAAGGGCTTGAAAGCCTAGAGGAAGGGCTGTGGAGCCACACCAGCGAAAGCACGCAGGCCAACTTGGTGCCTGCAGGCCAGCCAGGGTGGTCCTGGACCCTGGCGCTCTTTCAGAAGCTTTCCATTGCTCTGCCTGTGATACCCCTCCTGTCCTGGACCCCACTGATTTTTTCCTTCCTCACCTCTGTCCGGAGAGAATTTCCAGCGGAAGGTATGGGTGACACATCCTCTTCTTTACAGGTGGCAGCCTGACAAATCCTGCAGAAAGGCCAGCAGAGCCCCACTCACAGAGGGCCACCCACAAAGCTGTGGCCCCTCACTCCCTCCCACCAGCACAGCGCCGAGACTGCTGACGGGGCAGAGAATATGGAGTCAGGCACAGCTTCAGGGGCTATTGCTGCCTGGAGCTCTGTTTATATTGACCTCAACGAGGCACACGTGGGGAGGGAGGGCCGGCAGGGTAAGGCTGCCCAGGTCAGCTAATCCACAACCCTCAGGGAATCACATTGTTGAAAATGGACCTCGCTAAGGCAGAAGAGAATCCAAGGGAAAAAATGACACAATTCCATTTGCAGCACCGTTGATGAGTCTAGAAGTAATCACGTGACTTGTAGTAAGTCAGAAAGTGAAAGACACATATCCTATCATATCACTTATAGGTGTTACCTAAAAATGGATACCAGGGCAGATATTTCCACGGAGAAGGGCAATCACAGATTCATTAAACAAACTTATGGTTCACCATTGGAAAGGTGTGAGGATTGGTTTCATTACGATATTGGGGTTAACAGACATATACAAACACAGGTGACATATATAATCACCAAAGACCTACAGAATATCAAGAGAGGACTACCCAACATTCTGTCATAACGTACATGGGAAAAGGATCCCAGGAAGAACAGACATCTGTATATGTGTAAAAGAACCACATCTTCCACACCTACAACAAGCCAAACATTGTAATCAAACTTGCTGTAATAAAAAATAAAAAAAAAATTAAATTAAAAACACGAACAAGATGTAGTGAGACAAACGTGAGGGGCTTTCTCCTGGCACATTCCATTCTAAATTCCAATCTAGAACACCACTTCCACTGAGGCTCTCTTGCCCTAGTAACCAGATTTGGTAAGGGTGAACAGCTGCCACCTTGTGGCCGTTTCACACAACAGCAGCTTTAATCCCAGCGCTAATGGTCAGTTGATATTCAAAATCATTGCAGGCCTGTAAATGACACCTGCCCTGAAAACAAATCCTGGGGTCACATATCGACCAAAAAATTCAAAGGACGTCCATATTTCAAAACGACCGTTTCAAAAGGCATATTTTACGCACATTAGTGTTCTGCTTCTTTTCCTTTCTTTCCTTTTTTGTTAAAAAACACGGGAATGGAGAAAGGCATCCCTAAGAATGGGCGAAAATCGTTGCAGACGAATCAATGGACCGAGGTTTAATCTCCAATATATATAAACAAGACATTCAGCTTAATATTAAAAAAACAAACAACCGAATACAAAAATGGGCAGAAGATCTAAAGAGACGTTTCTTCAAAGAAGACACAGAGATGGCCAAGACGCACATGAAAAGGTGCTCAACAGCACTAATTATTAGAGAAATGCAAATCAAAACTACAATGAGGTATCACCTCACACCTGTTAGAATCGGCATCATCAGGAAATCTACAAACAACCAATTCTGGGGAGGGTGTGGACAAAAGGAGCCCTCTTCCACTATTGGTGGGAATGTAAATTGATACAGTCACTATGGAGAACGGTATGGAGTTTCCTTAAAAAAATTAGAAATAGAATTACCATCTGATCCAGCAATCCCACTTCTGGGCATATACCCAGAGAAAACCGTATTTCAAAAAGGCACATTCACCACAAAGTTCGTTGCAGCACTATTTACAATAGGCAGGTAATGGAAGCAACCTAAATGCCCACAGACAGATGAATGGATAAAGATGTGGTACATATATAAAATGGAATATTACTCGGCCATAAAAAGGAATGAAACTGGGTCATTTGTAGAGACATCGATGGATCGAGAGACTGTCATACAGAATGAAATAAGTCAGAAAGAGGAAAACAAATATTGTATATTAATGCATATATGTGGAGCCTAAAAATGGTACAGATGAACTGGTTTGCAGGGAAGAAATAGAGACACAGAGGTAGAGAACAAACGTATGGACACCAAGTGTGGGAAGCCATGGGGTGGTGGTGGTGGGATGAGTTGGGAGTTTGGGATTGACCTGTATACATGTATATGCATAAAATACATAACTAATAATAACGTGCTGTATAAAAAAAATAAATAAAATTAAATTTCAAAATTTTAAAAAATAAAATTTAAAAATAAAACAGAAAAAATTTCTTCCCGTCACACAGATGTATTTATAGGAATGAATTATATCCATGCTTCTATCTATAAATACATAAAAGAGGAATAAAATCTAACTTGAACCATAAAAGAAAAAAAAAGGGAACCCACGAGTTATACAGAGGAAAACCCTATCACGGCACTTGCTCCAGCGGTAAACAATTCTGAAATTGGTCAGAGGTGGGGAACCATCTCCCATACAGCCAGCAACCCAGCCCCCACGCAAGGAGCGTCCTCATTGCAAAGCTGGGGGACCGTGCCGAGGCATCTGTGAGTAAACGTGAGCTGAGCCCCAGGCCAGGTGCTGCTGAACTGTCCCCACCCTTCCCAGGTAAAACACCTGAATATGTACAAGGGCTTGAAAGCCTAGAGGAAGGACCGTGGAGCCACACCAGCGACAGCACGCAGGCCAACTTGGTGCCTGCAGGCCAGCCAGGGTGGTCCTGGACCCTGGTGCTCTTCCAGAAGCTTTCCATTGCCCTGCCTGAGATACCCCTCCTGTCCCGGCCCCCACTGCTTTTTTCTTTCCTCACCTCTGTCCGGAGAGAAATTCCAGCGGAAGGTATGGGTGACACATCCTCTTCTTTAGAGGCGGCAGCCTGGCAACTCCTGCAGAAAGGCCAGCAGAACCCCACTCACACCGGGCCACCCACAAAGCTGTGGCCCCTCACTCCCTCCCACCAGCACAGCCCCGAGACTGCTGACGGGGCAGAGAATATGGAGTCAGGCACAGCTTCAGGGGCCATTGCTGCCTGGAGCTCTGTTTATATTGACCTCAACGAGGCAAACCTGGGGAGGGCGGGCCGGCAGGGTAAGGCTGCCCAGGTCAGCTAATCCACAACCCTCAGGGAATCACATTGTTGAAAATGGACCCCGCTAAGGCAGAAGAGATGCCAAGGAAAAAAAGGACACAATGCCATTTGCAGCACCGTAGATGAGACTAGAAGTAATCACGTGACTTGTAGTAAGTCAGAAAGTGAAAGACACATATCCTATCATATCACTTATAGGTGTTACCTAAAAATGGATACCAGGGCAGATATTTCCACGGAGAAGGGCAATCACAGATTCATTAAACAAACTTATGGTTCACCAATGGAAAGGTGTGAGGATTGGTTTCATTATGATATCGGGGTTAACAGACATATACAAACACAGGTGACATATATAATCACCAAAGACCTACAGAAAACCAAGAGAGGACGACTCAACATTCTGTCATAACGTACATGGGAAAAGGATCCCAGGAAGAACAGTCATCTGTATATGTGTAAAAGAACCACATCTTCCACACCTACAACAAGCCAAACATTGTAATCAAACTTGCTGTAATAAAAAATAAAAAATTAAATTAAAAACACGAACAAGAAGTAGTGTGACAAACGTGAGGGGCTTTCTCCTGGCACATTCCATTCTAAACTCCAATCTAGAACACCACTTCCACTGAGGCTCTCTTGCCCTAGTAACCAGATTTGGTAAGGGTGAACTGCTGCCACCTTGTGGCCGTTTCACACAACAGCAGCTTTAATCCCAGCGCTAATGGTCAGTTGATATTCAAAATCATTGCAGGCCTGTAAATGACACCTGCCCTGAAAACAAATCCTGGGGTCACATATCGACCAAAAAATTCAAAGGACGTCCATATTTCAAAACGACCGTTTCAAAAGGCATATTTTACGCACATTAGTGTTCTGCTTCTTTTCCTTTCTTTCCTTTTTTGTTAAAAAACACAGGAATGGAAAAAGGCATCCCTCAGAATGGGCGAAAATCATTGCACACGTATCAATGTACACAGGTTTAATCTCCAATATATATAAACAGCTCATGCAGCTTAATATTAAAAAAACAAACAACCCAAAAAAAAATGTGCAGAAGATCTAAAGAGACGTTTCTTCAAAGGAGACACAGAGATGGCCAAGACGCACATGAAAAGCTGCTCAACAGCACTAATTATTAGAGAAATGCAAATCAAAACTACAATGAGGTATCACCTCACACCTGTTAGAATCGGCATCATCAGGAAATCTACAAACAACCAATTCTGGGGAGGGTGTGGACAAAAGGAGCCCTCTTCCACTATTGGTGGGAATGTAAATTGATACAGTCACTATGGAGAACAGTATGGAGTTTCCTTAAAAAATTAGAAATAGAATTACCATCTGATCCAGCAATCCCACTTCTGGGCATATACCCAGAGAAAACCGTATTTCAAAAAGGTACATTCACCACAATGTTTGTTGCAGCACTATTTACAATAGGCAGGTAATGGAAGCAACCTAAATGCCCACAGACAGATGAATGGATAAAGATGTGGTACATATATAAAATGGAATATTACTCGGCCATAAAAAGGAATGAAACTGGGTCATTTGTAGAGACATCGATGGATCGAGAGACTGTCATACAGAATGAAATAAGTCAGAAAGAGGAAAACAAATATTGTATATTAATGCATATATGTGGAGCCTAAAAATGGTACAGATGAACTGGTTTGCAGGGAAGAAATAGAGACACAGAGGTAGAGAACAAACGTATGGACACCAAGTGTGGGAAGCCATGGGGTGGTGGTGGTGGGATGAGTTGGGAGTTTGGGATTGACCTGTATACATGTATATGCATAAAATACATAACTAATAATAACGTGCTGTATAAAAAAAATAAATAAAATTAAATTTCAAAATTTTAAAAAATAAAATTTAAAAATAAAACAGAAAAAATTTCTTCCCGTCACACAGATGTATTTATAGGAATGAATTATATCCATGCTTCTATCTATAAATACATAAAAGAGGAATAAAATCTAACTTGAACCATAAAAGAAAAAAAAAGGGAACCCACGAGTTATACAGAGGAAAACCCTATCACGGCACTTGCTCCAGCGGTAAACAATTCTGAAATTGGTCAGAGGTGGGGAACCATCTCCCATACAGCCAGCAACCCAGCCCCCACGCAAGGAGCGTCCTCATTGCAAAGCTGGGGGACCGTGCCGAGGCATCTGTGAGTAAACGTGAGCTGAGCCCCAGGCCAGGTGCTGCTGAACTGTCCCCACCCTTCCCAGGTAAAACACCTGAATATGTACAAGGGCTTGAAAGCCTAGAGGAAGGACCGTGGAGCCACACCAGCGACAGCACGCAGGCCAACTTGGTGCCTGCAGGCCAGCCAGGGTGGTCCTGGACCCTGGTGCTCTTCCAGAAGCTTTCCATTGCCCTGCCTGAGATACCCCTCCTGTCCCGGCCCCCACTGCTTTTTTCTTTCCTCACCTCTGTCCGGAGAGAAATTCCAGCGGAAGGTATGGGTGACACATCCTCTTCTTTAGAGGCGGCAGCCTGGCAACTCCTGCAGAAAGGCCAGCAGAACCCCACTCACACCGGGCCACCCACAAAGCTGTGGCCCCTCACTCCCTCCCACCAGCACAGCCCCGAGACTGCTGACGGGGCAGAGAATATGGAGTCAGGCACAGCTTCAGGGGCCATTGCTGCCTGGAGCTCTGTTTATATTGACCTCAACGAGGCAAACCTGGGGAGGGCGGGCCGGCAGGGTAAGGCTGCCCAGGTCAGCTAATCCACAACCCTCAGGGAATCACATTGTTGAAAATGGACCCCGCTAAGGCAGAAGAGATGCCAAGGAAAAAAAGGACACAATGCCATTTGCAGCACCGTAGATGAGACTAGAAGTAATCACGTGACTTGTAGTAAGTCAGAAAGTGAAAGACACATATCCTATCATATCACTTATAGGTGTTACCTAAAAATGGATACCAGGGCAGATATTTCCACGGAGAAGGGCAATCACAGATTCATTAAACAAACTTATGGTTCACCAATGGAAAGGTGTGAGGATTGGTTTCATTATGATATCGGGGTTAACAGACATATACAAACACAGGTGACATATATAATCACCAAAGACCTACAGAAAACCAAGAGAGGACGACTCAACATTCTGTCATAACGTACATGGGAAAAGGATCCCAGGAAGAACAGTCATCTGTATATGTGTAAAAGAACCACATCTTCCACACCTACAACAAGCCAAACATTGTAATCAAACTTGCTGTAATAAAAAATAAAAAATTAAATTAAAAACACGAACAAGAAGTAGTGTGACAAACGTGAGGGGCTTTCTCCTGGCACATTCCATTCTAAACTCCAATCTAGAACACCACTTCCACTGAGGCTCTCTTGCCCTAGTAACCAGATTTGGTAAGGGTGAACTGCTGCCACCTTGTGGCCGTTTCACACAACAGCAGCTTTAATCCCAGCGCTAATGGTCAGTTGATATTCAAAATCATTGCAGGCCTGTAAATGACACCTGCCCTGAAAACAAATCCTGGGGTCACATATCGACCAAAAAATTCAAAGGACGTCCATATTTCAAAACGACCGTTTCAAAAGGCATATTTTACGCACATTAGTGTTCTGCTTCTTTTCCTTTCTTTCCTTTTTTGTTAAAAAACACAGGAATGGAAAAAGGCATCCCTCAGAATGGGCGAAAATCATTGCACACGTATCAATGTACACAGGTTTAATCTCCAATATATATAAACAGCTCATGCAGCTTAATATTAAAAAAACAAACAACCCAAAAAAAAATGTGCAGAAGATCTAAAGAGACGTTTCTTCAAAGGAGACACAGAGATGGCCAAGACGCACATGAAAAGCTGCTCAACAGCACTAATTATTAGAGAAATGCAAATCAAAACTACAATGAGGTATCACCTCACACCTGTTAGAATCGGCATCATCAGGAAATCTACAAACAACCAATTCTGGGGAGGGTGTGGACAAAAGGAGCCCTCTTCCACTATTGGTGGGAATGTAAATTGATACAGTCACTATGGAGAACAGTATGGAGTTTCCTTAAAAAATTAGAAATAGAATTACCATCTGATCCAGCAATCCCACTTCTGGGCATATACCCAGAGAAAACCGTATTTCAAAAAGGTACATTCACCACAATGTTCGTTGCAGCACTATTTACAATAGGCAGGTAATGGAAGCAACCTAAATGCCCACAGACAGATGAATGGATAAAGATGTGGTACATATATAAAATGGAATATTACTCGGCCATAAAAAGGAATGAAACTGGGTCATTTGCAGAGACATCGATGGATCGAGAGACTGTCATACAGAATGAAGTAAGTCAGAAAGAGGAAAACAAATATTGTATATTAATGCATATATGTGGAGCCTAAAAATGGTACAGATGAACTGGTTTGCAGGGAAGAAATAGAGACACAGAGGTAGAGAACAAACGTATGGACACCAAGTGTGGGAAGCCATGGGGTGGTGGTGGTGGGATGAGTTGGGAGTTTGGGATTGACCGGTATACATGTATATGCATAAAATACATAACTAATAATAACGTGCTGTATAAAAAAAATAAATAAAATTAAATTTCAAAATTTTAAAAAATAAAATTTAAAAATAAAACAGAAAAAAGTTCTTCCCGTCACACAGATGTATTTATAGGAATGAATTATTTCCATGCTTATATCTATAAATACATAAAAGAGGAATAAAATCTAACTTGAACCATAAAAGAAAAAAAAATGTGATCCCACGAGTTATACAGAGGAAAACCCTATCACGGCACTTGCTCCAGCGGTAAACAATTCTGAAATTGGTCAGAGGTGGGGAACCATCTCCCATACAGCCAGCAACCCAGCCCCCACGCAAGGAGCGTCCTCATTGCAAAGCTGGGGGACCATGCCGAGGCATCTGTGAGTAAACTTGAGCTGAGCCCTAGGCCAGCTGCTGCTGAACTGTCCCCACCCTTTCCAGGTAAAACACCTGAATATGTACAAGGGCTTGAAAGCCTAGAGGAAGGACCGTGGAGCCACACCAGCGACAGCACGCAGGGCAACTTGGTGCCTGCAGGCCAGCCACGGTGGTCCTGGACCCTGGCACTCTTCCAGAATCTTTCCATTGCCCTGCCTGAGATACCCCTCCTGTCCCGGCCCCCACTGCTTTTTTCCTTCCTCACCTCTGTCCGGAGAGAAATTCCAGCGGAAGGTATGGGTGACACATCCTCTTCTTTAGAGGCGGCAGCCTGGCAACTCCTGCAGAAAGGCCAGCAGAACCCCACTCACACCGGGCCACCCACAAAGCTGTGGCCCCTCCCTCCCTCCCACCAGCATAGCCCCGAGACTGCTGACGGGTTAGAGAATATGGAGTCAGGCACAGCTTCAGGGGCTATTGCTGCCTGGAGCTCTGTTTATATTGACCTCAACGAGGCACACCAGGGGAGGGCGGGCCGGCAGGGTAAGGCTGCCCAGGTCAGCTAATCCACAACCCTCAGGGAATCACATTGTTGAAAATGGACCCCGCTAAGGCAGAAGAGATGCCAAGGAAAAAAAGGACACAATGCCATTTGCAGCACCGTAGATGAGTCTAGAAGTAATCACGTGACTTTTAGTAAGTCAGAAAGTGAAAGACACATATCATATCATATCACTTATAGGTGTTACCTAAAAATGGATACCAGGGCAGATATTTCCACGGAGAAGGGCAATCACAGATTCATTAAACAAACTTATGGTTCACCAATGGAAAGGTGTGAGGATTGGTTTCATTACGATATCGGGGTTAACAGACATATACAAACACAGGTGACATATATAATCACCAAAGACCTACAGAATACCAAGAGAGGACGACTCAACATTCTGTCATAACGTACATGGGAAAAGGATTCCAGGAAGAACAGTCATCTGTATATGTGTAAAAGAACCACATCTTCCACACCTACAACAAGCCAAACATTGTAATCAAACTTGCTGTAATAAAAAATAAAAAATTAAATTAAAAACACGAACAAGATGTAGTGTGACAAACGTGAGGGGCTTTCTCCTGGCACATTCCATTCTAAACTCCAATCTAGAACACCACTTCCACTGAGGCTCTCTTGCCCTAGTAACCAGATTTGGTAAGGGTGAACTGCTGCCACCTTGTGGCCGTTTCACACAACAGCAGCTTTAATCCCAGCGCTAATGGTCAGTTGATATTCAAAATCATTGCAGGCCTGTAAATGACACCTGCCCTGAAAACAAATCCTGGGGTCACATATCGACCAAAAAATTCAAAGGACGTCCATATTTCAAAACGACCGTTTCAAAAGGCATATTTTACGCACATTAGTGTTCTGCTTCTTTTCCTTTCTTTCCTTTTTTGTTAAAAAACACGGGAATGGAAAAAGGCATCCCTCAGAATGGGCCAAAATCGTTGCAGACGAATCAATAGACAGAGGTTTAATCTCCAATATATATAAACAGCCCATGGAGCTTAATATTAAAAAAACAAACAACCCAAAAAAAATGGGCAGAAGATCTAAAGAGACGTTTCTTCAAAGGAGACACAGAGATGGCCAAGACGCACATGAAAAGCTGCTCAACAGCACTAATTATTAGAGAGATGCAAATCAAAACTACAATGAGTTATCACCTCACACCTGTTAGAATCGGCATCATCAGGAAATCTACAAACAACCAATTCTGGGGAGGGTGTGGACAAAAGGAGCCCTCTTCCACTATTGGTGGGAATGTAAATTGATACAGTCACTATGGAGAACAGTATGGAGTTTCCTGAAAAAAATTAGAAATAGAATTACCATCTGATCCAGCAATCCCACTTCTGGGCATATACCCAGAGAAAACCGTATTTCAAAAAGGCACATTCACCACAATGTTCGTTGCAGCACTATTTACAATAGCCAGGTAATGGAAGCAACCTAAATGCCCACAGACAGATGAATGGATAAAGATGTGGTACATATATAAAATGGAATATTACTCGGCCATAAAAAGGAATGAAACTGGGTCATTTGTAGAGACATCGATGGATCGATAGACTGTCATACAGAATGAAGTTAGTCAGAAAGAGGAAAACAAATATTGTATATTAATGCATATATCTGGAGCCTAAAAATGGTACAGATGAACTGGTTTGCAGGGAAGAAATAGAGACAGAGAGGTAGAGAACAAACGTATGGACACCAAGTGTGGGAAGCCATGGGGTGGTGGTGGTGGGATGAGTTGGGAGTTTGGGATTGACCTGTATACATGTATATGCATAAAATACATAACTAATAATAACGTGCTGTATAAAAAAATAAATGAAATTAAATTTCAAAATATAAAAAAATAAAATTTAAAAATAAAACAGAAAAAACTTCTTCCCGTCACACAGATGTATTTATAGGAATGAATTATTTCCATGCTTATATCTATAAATACATAAAAGAGGAATAAAATCTAACTTGAACCATAAAAGAAAAAATAAGTGAACCCACGAGTTATACAGAGGAAAATACTATCACGGCACTTGCTCCAGCGGTAAACAATTCTGAAATTGGTCAGAGGTGGGGAACCATCTCCCATACGGCCAGCAACCCACCACACACGCAAGGAGCATCCTCATTGCAAAGCTGGGGGACTGTGCCGAGGCATCTGTGAGTAAACGTGAGCTAAGCCCCAGGACAGCTGCTGCTGAACTGTCCCCACCCTTTCTAGGTAAAACCCCTGAATATGTACCATGGCTTGAAAGCCTAGAGGAAGGACCGTGGAGCCACACCAGCGACAGCACGCAGGCCAACTTGGTGCCTGCAGGCCAGCCAGGGGGGTCCTGGACCCTGGCGCTCTTCCAGAAGCTTTCCATTGCCCTGCCTGAGATACCCCTCCTTTCCCGGCCCCCACTGCTTTTTTCCTTCCTCACCTCTGTCCGGAGAGAAATTCCAGCGGAAGGTATGGGTGACACATCCTCTTCTTTACAGGCGGCAGCCTGGCAACTCCTGCAGAAAGGCCAGCAAAACCCCACTCACACCGGGCCACCCACAAAGCTGTGGCCCCTCACTCCCTCCCACCAGCACAGCCCCGAGACTGCTGACGGGGCAGAGAATATGGAGTCAGGCACAGCTTCAGGGGCTATTGCTGCCTGGAGCTCTGTTTATATTGACCTCCACGAGGCACACCTGGGGAGGGCGGGCCGGCAGGGTAAGGCTGCCCAGGTCAGCTAATCCACAACCCTCAGGGAATCACATTGTTGAAAATGGACCCCGCTAAGGCAGAAGAGATGCCAAGGAAAAAAAGGACACAATGCCATTTGCAGCACCGTAGATGAGTCTAGAAGTAATCACGTGACTTGTAGTAAGTCAGAAAGTGAAAGACACATATCATATCATATCACTTATAGGTGTTACCTAAATATGGATACCAGGGCAGATATTTCCACGGAGAAGGGCAATCACAGATTCATTAAACAAACTTATGGTTCACCAATGGAAAGGTGTGAGGATTGGTTTCATTACGATATCGGGGTTAACAGACATATACAAACACAGGTGACATATATAATCACCAAAGACCTACAGAATACCAAGAGAGGACTACTCAACATTCTGTCATAACGTACATGGGAAAAGGATCCCAGGAAGAACAGACATCTGTATATGTGTAAAAGAACCACATCTTCCACACCTACAACAAGCCAAACATTGTAATCAAACTTGCTGTAATAAAAAATAAAAAAATTAAATTAAAAACACGAACAAGATTTAGTGAGACAAACGTGAGGGGCTTTCTCCTGGCACATTCCATTCTAAATTCCAATCTAGAACACCACTTCCACTGAGGCTCTCTTGCCCTAGTAACCAGATTTGGTAAGGGTGAACTGCTGCCACCTTGTTGCCGTTTCACACAACAGCAGCTTTAATCCCAACGCTAATGGTCAGTTGATATTCAAAATCATTGCAGGCCTGTAAATGACACCTGCCCTGAAAACAAATCCTGGGTTCACATATCGACCAAAAAATTCAAAGGACGTCCATATTTCAAAACGACCGTTTCAAAAGGCATATTTTACGCACATTAGTGTTCTGCTTCTTTTTCTTTCTTTCCTTTTTTGTTAAAAAACACAGGAATGGAAAAAGGCATCCCTCAGAATGGGCGAAAATCGTTGCAGACGAATCAATGGACAGAGGTTTAATCTCCAATATATATAAACAGCTCATGCAGCTTAATATTAAAAAAACAAACAACCCAAAAATAATGGGCAGAAGATCTAAAGAGACGTTTCTTCAAAGGAGACATAGAGATGGCCAAGACGCACATGAAAAGCTGCTCAACAGCACTAATTATTAGAGAAATGCAAATCAAAACTACAATGAGGTATCACCTCACACCTGTTAGAATTGGCATCATCAGGAAATCTACAAACAACCAATTCTGGGGAGGGTGTGGACAAAAGGAGCCCTCTTCCACTATTGGTGGGAATGTAAATTGATACAGTCACTAAGGAGAACAGTATGGAATTTCCTTAAAAAAATTAGAAATAGAATTACCATCTGATCCAGCAATCCCACTTCTGGGCATATACCCAGAGAAAACCATATTTCAAAAAGGCACATTCACCACAATGTTCGTTGCAGCACTATTTACAATAGCCAGGTAATGGAAGCAACCTAAATGCCCACAGACAGATGAATGGATAAAGATGTGGTACCTATATGAAATGGAATATTACTCGGCCATAAAAAGGAATGAAACTGGGTCATTTGTAGAGACATCGATGGATCGAGAGACTGTCATACAGAATGAAGTAAGTCAGAAAGAGGAAAACAAATGTTGTATATTAATGCATATATGTGGAGCCTAAAAATGGTACAGATGAACTGGTTTGCAGGGAAGAAATAGAGACACAGAGGTAGAGAACAAACGTATGGACACCAAGTGTGGGAAGACATGGGGTGGTGGTGGTGGGATGAGTTGGGAGTTTGGGATTGACCTGTATACATGTATATGCATAAAATACATAACTAATAATAATGTGCTGTATAAAAAAATAAATAAAATTAAATTTCAAAATTTTTAAAAATAAAACAGAAAAAAGTTCTTCCCGTCACACAGATGTATTTATAGGAATGAATTATTTCCATGCTTATATCTATAAATACATAAAAGAGGAATAAAATCTAACTTGAACCATAAAAGAAAAAAAAAAACCTGAACCCACGAGTTATACAGAGGAAAACCCTATCAGGGCACTTGCTCCAGTGGTAAAGAATTCTGAAATTGTTCAGAGGTGTGGAACCATCTCCCATAGAGCCAGCAACCCACCCCCCACTCAAGGAGCGTCCACATTGCAAAGCTGGGGGACCGTGCCGAGGCATCTGTGAGTAAACGTGAGCTGAGCCCCAGGCCAGCTGCTGCTGAACTGTCCCCACCCTTTCCAGGTAAAACACCTGAATATGTACAAGGGCTTGAAAGCCTAGAGGAAGGACCGTGGAGCCACACCAGCGACAGCATGCAGGCCAACTTGGTGCCTGCAGGCCAGCCAGGGTGGTCCTGGTCCCGGGCGCTCTTCCAGAAGCTTTCCAATGCCCTGCCTGAGATACCCCTCCTGTCCCGGCCCCCACTGCTTTTTCCCTTCCTCACCTCTGTCCGGAGAGAAATTCCAGCGGAATGTATGGGTGACACAACCTATTCTTTACAGGCGGCAGCCTGGCAACTCCTGCAGAAAGGCCAGCAGAACCCCATTCACACCGGGACACCCACAAAGCTGTGGCCCCTCACTCCCTCCCACCAGCACAGCCCCGAGACTGCTGAGGGGGCAGAGAATATGGAGTCAGGCACAGCTTCAGGGGCTATTGCTGCCTGGAGCTCTGTTTATATTGACCTCAACGAGGCACACCTGGGGAGGGAGGGCCGGCAGGGTAAGGCTGCCCAGGTCAGCTAATCCACAACCCTCAGGGAATCACATTGTTGAAAATGGACCTCGCTAAGGCAGAAGAGAAGCCAAGGGAAAAAAGGACACAATGCCATTTGCAGCACCGTAGATGAGTCTAGAAGTAATCACGTGACTTGTAGTAAGTCAGAAAGTGAAAGACACATATCATATCATATCACTTATAGGTGTTACCTAAAAATGGATACCAAGGCAGATATTTCCACGGAGAAGGGCAATCACAGATTCATTAAACAAACTTATGGTTCACCAATGGCAAGGTGTGAGGATTGGTTTCAATACGATATCGGGGTTAACAGACATATACAAACACAGGTGACATATATAATCACCAAAAACCTACAGAATACCAAGAGAGGACTACTCAACATTCTGTCATAACATACATGGGAAAAGGATCCCAGGAAGAACAGACATCTGTATATGTGTAAAAGAACCACATCTTCCACACCTACAACAAGCCAAACATTGTAATCAAACTTGCTGTAATAAAAAATAAAAAAAAATTAAATTAAAAACACGAACAAGATGTAGTGAGACAAACGTGAGGGGCTTTCTCCTGGCACATTCCATTCTAAATTCCAATCTAGAACACCACTTCCACTGAGGCTCTCTTGCCCTAGTAACCAGAATTGGTAAGGGTGAACTGCTGCCACCTTGTGGCCGTTTCACACAACAGCAGCTTTAATCCCAACGCTAATGGTCAGTTGATATTCAAAATCATTGCAGGCCTGTAAATGACACCTGCCCTGAAAACAAATCCTGGGGTCACATATCGACCAAAAAATTCAAAGGACGTCCATATTTCAAAACGACCGTTTCAAAAGGCATATTTTACGCACATTAGTGTTCTGCTTCTTTTCCTTTCTTTCCATTTTTGTTAAAAAACACGGGAATGGAAAAAGGCATCCCTCAGAATGGGCGAAAATCGTGGCAGACGAATCAATGGACAGAGGTTTAATCTCTAATATATATAAACAACTCATGCAGCTTAATATTAAAAAAAACAAACATCCCTATACAAAAATGGGCAGAAGATCTAAAGAGACGTTTCTTCAAAGAAGACACAGAGATGGCCAAGACGCACATGAAAAGCTGCTCAACAGAACTAATTATTAGAGAAATGCAAATCAAAACTACAATGAGGTATCACCTCACACCTGTTAGAATCGGCATCATCAGAAAATCTACAAACAACCAATTCTGGGTAGGGTGTGGACAAAAGGAGCCCTCTTCCACTAATGGTGGGAATGTAAATTGATACAGTCACTATGGAGAACAGTATGGAGTTTCCTTTAAAAAACTAGAAAGAGAATTACCATCTGATCCAGCAATCCCACTTCTGGGCATATACCCAGAGAAAACCGTAAATCAAAAAGGCACATTCACCACAATCTTCATTGCAGCACTATTTACAATAGCCAGGTAATGGAAGCCACCTAAATGCCCACAGACAGATGAATGGATAAAGATGTGGTACATATATGAAATGGAATATTACTCGGCCATAAAAAGGAATTAAACTGGGTCATTTGTAGAGACATTGATGGATCGAGAGACTGTCATACAGAATGAAGTAAGTCAGAAAGAGGAAAACAAATATTGTATATTAATGCATATATGTGGAACCTAAAAAAATGGTACAGATGAACTGGTTTTCAGGGAAGAAATAGAGACACAGAGGTAGAGAACAAAGGTATGGACACCAAGTGTGGGAAGCCAAGGGGTGGTGGTGGTGGGATGAGTTGGGAGATTGGGATTGACCTGTATACATGTATATGCATAAAATACATAACTAATAATAACCTGCTGTATAAAAACATAAATAAAATTAAATTTCAAAATTTTAAAAAATAATATTTAAAAATAAAACAGAAAAAATTCTTCCCGTCACACAGATGTATTTATAGGAATGAATTATTTCCATGCTTATATCTATAAATACATAAAAGAGGAATAAAATCTAACTTGAACCATAAAAGAAAAAAAAAGTGAACCCACGAGTTATACAGAGGAAAACCCTATCAGGGCACTTGCTCCAGCGGTAAACAATTCTGAAATTGGTCAGAGGTGGGGAACCATCTCCCATACAGCCAGCAACCCACCCCCCACGCAAGGAGCCTCCTCATTGCAAAGCTGGGGGACGGTGCCGAGGCATCTGTGAGTAAACGTGAGCTGAGCCCCAGGACAGCTGCTGCTGAACTGTCCCCACCCTTTCCAGGTAAAACACCTGAATATGTACAAGGGCTTGAAAGCCTAGAGGAAGGACCGTGGAGCCACACCAGCGACAGCACGCAAGCCAACTTGGTGCCTGCAGGCCAGCCAGGGTTGTCCTGGACCCTGGCGCTCTTCCAGAAGCTTTCCATTGCCCTGCCTGAGATACCCCTCCTGTCCCGGCACCCACTGCTTTTTTCCTTCCTCACCTCTGTCCGGAGAGAAATTCCAGCGGAAGATATGGGTGACACATCCTCTTCTTTACAGGCGGCAGCCTGTCAACTCCTGCAGAAAGGCCAGCAGAACCCCACTCACACGGGGCCACCCACAAAGCTGTGGCTCCTCACTCCCTCCCACCAGCACAGCCCCGAGACTGCTGACGGGGCAGAGAATATGGAGTCAGGCACAGCTTCAGGGGCTATTGCTGCCTGGAGCTCTGTTTATATTGACCTCAACGAGGCACACCTGGGGAGGGCGGGCCGGCAGGGTAAGGCTGCCCAGGTCAGCTAATCCTCAACCCTCAGGGAATCACATTGTTGAAAATGGAGCCCGCTAAGGCAGAAGAGATGCCAAGGAAAAAAAGGACACAATGCCATTTGCAGCACCGTAGATGAGTCTAGAAGTAATCACGTGACTTGTAGTAAGTCAGAAAGTGAAAGACACATATCATATCATATCACTTATAAGTGTTAACTTAAAATGGATACCACGGCAGATATTTCCACGGAGAAGGGCAATCACAGATTCATTAAACAAACTTATGGTTCACCAATGGAAAGGTGTGAGGATTGGTTTCATTATGATATCGGGGTTAACAGACATATACAAACACAGGTGACATATATAATCACCAAAGACCTACAGAATACCAAGAGAGGACTACTCAACATTCTGTCATAACGTACATGGGAAAAGGATCCCAGGAAGAACAGACATCTGTATATGTGTAAAAGAACCACATCTTCCACACCTACAACAAGCCAAACATTGTAATCAAACTTGCTGTAATAAAAAATATTAAATTAAATTAAATACACGAACAAGAAGTAGTGAGAAAAACGTGAGGGGCTTTCTCCTGGCACATTCCATTCTAAACTCCAATCTAGAACACCACTTCCACTGAGGCTCTCTTTCCCTAGTAACCAGATTTGGTAAGGGTGAACTGCTGCCACCTTGTTGCCGTTTCACACAACAGCAGCTTTAATCCCAACGCTAATGGTCAGTTGATATTCAAAATCATTGCAGGCCTGTAAATGACACCTGCCCTGAAAACAAATCCTGGGGTCACATATCGACCGAAAATTTCAAAGGACGTCCATATTTCAAAACGACCGTTTCAAAAGGCATATTTTACGCACATTAGTGTTCTGCTTCTTTTCCTTTCTTTCCTTTTTTGTTAAAAAACACGGGAATGGCAAAAGGCATCCCTCAGAATGGGCGAAAATCGTTGCAGACGAATCAATGGACAGAGGTTTAATCTCCAATATATATAAACAGCTCATGCAGCTTAATATTAAAAAAACAAACAACCCAAAAGAAATGGGCAGAAGATCTAAAGAGACGTTTCTTCAAAGGAGACACAGAGATGCCCAAGACGCACATGAAAAGCTGCTCAACAGCACTAATTATTAGAGAAATGCAAATCAAAACTACAATGAGGTATCACCTCACACCTGTTAGAATCGGCATCATCAGAAAGTCTACAAACAACCAATTCTGGGGAGGGTGTGGACAAAAGGAGCCCGCTTCCACTATTGGTGGGAATGTAAATTGATACAGTCACTATGGAGAACAGTATGGAGTTTCCTTAAAAAAATTAGAAATAGAATTACCATCTGATCCAGCAATCCCACTTCTGGGCATATACCCAGAGAAAACCGTAAATCAAAAAGGCACATTCACCGCAATGTTCATTGCAGCACTATTTACAATAGCCAGGTAATGGAAGCAACCTAAATGCCCACAGACAGATGAATGGATAAAGATGTGGTACCTATATGAAATGGAATATTACTCGGCCATAAAAAGGAATGAAACTAGGTCATTTGTAGAGACATCGATGGATCGAGAGACTGTCATACAGAATGAAGTAAGTCAGAAAGAGGAAAACAAATGTTGTATATTAATGCATATATGTGGAGCCTAAAAATGGTACAGATGAACTGGTTTGCAGGGAAGAAATAGAGACACAGAGGTAGAGAACAAACGTATGGACACCAAGTGTGGGAAGCCATGGGGTGGTGGTGGTGGGATGAGTTGGGAGTTTGGGATTGACCTGTATACATGTATATGCATAAAATACATAACTAATAATAACGTGCTGTATAAAAAAATAAATAAAATTAAATTTCCAAATTTTAAAAAATAAAATTTAAAAATAAAACAGAAAAAAGTTCTTCCCGTCACACAGATGTATTTATAGGAATGAATTATTTCCATGCTTATATCTATAAATACATAAAAGAGGAATAAAATCTAAGTTGAACCATAAAAGAAAAAAAAAACCTGAACCCACGAGTTATACAGAGGAAAACCCTATCAGGGCACTTGCTCCAGTGGTAAAGAATTCTGAAATTGGTCAGAGGTGGGGAACCATCTCCCATACAGCCAGCAACCCACCCCCCACGCAAGGAGCGTCCTCATTGCAAAGCTGGGGGACCGTGCCGAGGCATCTGTGAGTAAACGTGAGCTGAGCCCCAGGCCAGCTGCTGCTGAACTGTTCCCACCCTTTCCAGGTAAAACACCTGAATACGTACAAGGGCTTGAAAGCCTAGATGAAGGACCATGGAGCCACATCAGCAACAGCACGCAGGCCAACATGGTGCCTGCAGGCCAGCCAGGGTGGTCCTGGCCCCGGGCGCTCTTCCAGAACCTTTCCATTGCCCTGCCTGAGATACCCCTCCTGTCCCGGCCCCCACTGCTTTTTTCCTTCCTCACCTCTGTCCGGAGAGAAAATCCAGCGGAAGGTATGGGTGACACAACCTCTTCTTTACAGGCGGCAGCCTGGCAACTCCTGCAGAAAGGCCAGCAGAACCCCACTCACACCGGGCCACCCACAAAGCTGTGGCCCCTCACTCCCTCCCACCAGCACAGCCCCGAGACTGCTGACGGGGCAGAGAATATGGAGTCAGGCACAGCTTCAGGGGCTATTGCTGCCTGGAGCGCTGTTTATATTGACCTCAACGAGGCACACCTGGGGAGGGCGGGCCGGCAGGGTAAGGCTGCCCAGGTCAGCTAATCCACAACCCTCAGGGAATCACATTGTTGAAAATGGACCCCGCTAAGGCAGAAGAGAAGCCAAGGGAAAAAAGGACACAATGCCATTTGCAGCACCGTAGATGAGTCTAGAAGTAATCACGTGACTTGTAGTAAGTCAGAAACTGAAAGACACATATCATATCACTTATAGGTGTTACCTAAAAATGGAGACCAGGGCAGATATTTCCACGGAGAAGGGCAATCACAGATTCATTAAACAAACTTATGGTTCACCAATGGAAAGGTGTGAGGATTGGTTTCATTACGATATCAGTGTTAACAGACATATACAAACACAGGTGACATATATAATCACCAAAGACCTACAGAATAACAAGAGAGGACTACTCAACATTCTGTCATAACGTACATGGGAAAAGGATCCCAGGAAGAACAGACATCTGTATATGGGTAAAAGAACCACATCTTCCACACCTACAACAAGCCAAACATTGTAATCAAACTTGCTGTAATAAAAAATAAAAAAAATTAAATTAAAAACACGAACAAGATGAAGTGAGACAAACGTGAGTGGCTTTCTCCTGGCACATTCCATTCTAAATTCCAATCTAGAACACCACTTCCACTGAGGCTCTCTTGCCCTAGTCACCAGATTTGGTAAGGGTGAACTGCTGCCACCTTGTGCCCGTTTCACACAACAGCAGGTTTAATCCCAGCGCTAGTGGTCAGTTGATATTCAAAATCATTTCAGGCCTGTAAATGACACCTGCCCTGAAAACAAATCCTGGGGTCACATATCGACCGAAAAGTTCAAAGGACGTCCATATTTCAAAACGACCGTTTCAAAAGGCATATTTTACGCACATTAGTGTTCTGCTTCTTTTCCTTTCTTTCCTTTTTTGTTAAAAAACACGGGAATGGAAAAAGGCATCCCTCAGAATGGGCGAAAATCGTTGCAGACGAATCAATGGACAGAGGTTTAATCTCCAATATATATAAACAGCTCATGCAGCTTAATATTAAAAAAACAAACAACCCAAAAGAAATGGGCAGAAGATCTAAAGAGACGTTTCTTCAAAGGAGACACAGAGATGGCCAAGACGCACATGAAAAGCTGCTCAACAGCACTAATTATTAGAGAAATGCAAATCAAAACTACAATGAGGTATCACCTCACACCTGTTAGAATCGGCATCATCAGAAAGTCTACAAACAACCAATTCTGGGGAGGGTGTGGACAAAAGGAGCCCTCTTCCACTATTGGTGGGAATGTAAATTGATACAGTCACTATGGAGAACAGTATGGAGTTTCCTTAAAAAAACTAGAAATAGAATTACCATCTGATCCAGCAATCCCACTTCTGGGCATATACCCAGAGAAAACCGTAAATCAAAAAGGCACATTCACCGCAATGTTCATTGCAGCACTATTTACAATAGCCAGGTAATGGAAGCAACCTAAATGCCCACAGACAGATGAATGGATAAATATGTGGTACATATATAAAATGGAATATTAGTCGGCCATAAAAAGGAATGAAACTGGGTCAATTGTAGAGACATCGATGGATCGAGAGACTGTCATACAGAATGAAGTAAGTCAGAAAGAGGAAAACAAATATTGTATATTAATGCATATATGTGGAACCTAAAAAAATGGTACAGATGAACTGGTTTGCAGGGAAGAAATAGAGACACAGAGGTAGAGAACAAAGGTATGGACACCAAGTGTGGGAAGCCATGGGGTGGTGGTGGTGGGATGAGTTGGGAGATTGGGATTGACCTGTATACATATATATGCATAAAATACATAACTAATAATAACCTGCTGTATAAAAACATAAATAAAATAAAATTTCAAAATTTTAAAAAGTAAAATTTAAAAATAAAACAGAAAAAATTCTTCCCGTCACACAGATGTATTTATAGGAATGAATTATTTCCATGCTTATATTTATAAATACATAAAAGAGGAATAAAATCTAACTTGAACCATAAAAGAAAAAGAAAAGCTGAACCCACGAGTTATACACAGGAAAACCCTATCAGTGCACTTGCTCCAGCGGTAAACAATTCTGAAATTGGTCAGAGGTGGGGAACCATCTCCCATACAGCCAGCAACCCACCCCCCACGCAAGGAGCGTCATCATTGCAAAGCTGGGGGACCGTCCCGAGGCATCTGTGAGTAAACGTGAGCTGAGCCCCAGGCCAGCTGCTGCTGAACTGTTCCCACCCTTCCCAGGTAAAACCCCTGAATATGTACAAGGGCTTGAAAGCCTAGAGGAAGGGCCGTTGAGCCACACCAGCGAAAGCACGCAGGCCAACTTGGTGCCTGCAGGCCAGCCAGGGTGGTCCTGGCCCCGGGCGCTCTTCCGGAAGCTTTCCATTGCCCTGCCTGAGATACCCCTCCTGTCCCGGCCCCCACTGCTTTTTTCCTTCCTCACCTCTGTCCGGAGAGAAATTCCAGCGGAAGGTATGGTTGACACATCCTCTTCTTTACAGGTGGCAGCCTGACAACTCCTGCAGAAAGGCCAGCAGATCCCCACTCACACAGGGCCACCCACAAAGCTGTGGCCCCTCACTCCCTCCCACCAGCACAGCCCCGAGACTGCTGACGGGGCAGAGAATATGGTGTCAGGCACAGCTTCAGAGGCTATTGCTGCCTGGAGCGCTGTTTATATTGACCTCAACGAGGCACACCTGGGGAGGGCGGGCCGGCAGGGTAAGGCTGCCCAGGTCAGCTAATCCACAACCCTCAGGGAATCACATTGTTGAAAATGGACCTCGCTAAGGCAGAATAGAAGCCAAGGGAAAAAAGGACACAATGCCATTTGCAGCACCGTAGATGAGTCTAGAAGTAATCACGTGACTTGTAGTAAGTCAGAAAGTGAAAGACACATATCATATCATATCACTTATAGGTGTTACCTAAAAATGGATACCAGGGCAGATATTTCCACGGAGAAGGGCAATCACAGATTCATTAAACAAACTTATGGTTCACCAATGGAAAGGTGTGAGGATTGGTTTCAATACGATATCGGGGTTAACACACATATACAAACACAGGTGACATATATAATCACCAAAGACCTACAGAATACCAAGAGAGGACTACTCAACATTCTGTCATAACGTACATGGGAAAAGGATCCCAGGAAGAACAGACATCTGTATATGTGTAAAAGAACCACATCTTCCACACCCACAACAAGCCAAACATTGTAATCAAACTTGCTGTAATAAAAAATAAAAAAAATTAAATTAAAAACACGAAGAAGAAGTAGTGAGACAAACTTGAGGGGCTTTCTCCTGGCACATTCCATTCTAAATTCCAATCTAGAACACCACTTCCACTGAGGCTCTCTTGCCCTAGTCACCAGATTTGGTAAAGGAGAACTGCTGCCACCTTGTGGCCGTTTCACACAACAGCAGCTTTAATCCCAGCGCTAATGGTCAGTTGATATTCAAAATCATTGCAGGCCTGTAAATGACACCTGCCCTGAAAACAAATCCTGAGGTCACATATCGACCAAAAAATTCAAAGGATGTCCATATTTCAAAACGACCATTTCAAAAGGCATATTTTACGCACATTAGTGTTCTGCTTCTTTTCCTTTCTTTCCTTTTTTGTTACAAAATAGGGGAATGGAAAAAGGCATCCCTCAGAATGGGCGAAAATCGTTGCAAACGAATCAATGGACAGAGGTTTAATCTCCAAAATATATAAACAGCTCATGCAGCTTAATATTAAAAAAACAAAAAACCCAATACAAAAATAGGCAGAAGATCTAAAGAGACGTTTCTTCAATGAAGACACCCAGATGTCCAGGACGCACATGAAAAGCAGCTCAACAGCACTAATTATTAGAGAAATGCAAATCAAAACTACAATGAGGTATCAGCTCACACCTGTTAGAATCGGCATCATCAGAAAATCTACAAACTACAAATTCTGGGGAGGGTGTGGACAAAAGGAGCCCTCTTCCACTATTGGTGGGAATGTAAATTGATACAGTTAATATGGAGAAGAGTATGGAGTTTCCTTAAAAAAACTAGAAATAGAATTACCATCTGATCCAGCAATCCCACTTCTGGGCATATACCCAGAGCAAACCGTAAATCAAAAAGGCACATTCACCACAATGTTCATTGCAGCACTATTTACAATAGCCAGGTAATGGAAGCAACCTAAATGCCCACAGACAGATGAATGGATAAAGATGTTGTACATATATAAAATGGAATATTACTCGGCCATATAAAGGAATGAAACTGGGTCAATTGTAGAGACATCGATGGATCGAGAGACTGTCATACAGAATGAAGTAAGTCAGAAAGAGGAAAACAAATATTGTATATTAATGCATATATGTGGAACCTAAAAAATGGTACAGATGTACTGGTTTGCAGGGAAGAAATAGAGACACAGAGGTAGAGAACAAACGTATGGACACCAAGTGTGGGAAGCCATGGGATGGTGGTGGTGGGATGAGTTGGGAGATTGGGATTGACCTGTATACATGTATATGCATAAAATACATAACTAATAATAACCTGCTGTATAAAAACATAAATAAAATTAAATTTCAAAATTTTAAAAAATAAAATTTAAAAATAAAACAGAAAAAAGTTCTTCCCGTCACACAGATGTATTTATAGGAATGAATTATTTCCATGTTTATATCTATAAATACATAAAAGAGGAATAAAAACCAACTTGAACCATAAAAGAAAAAAAAAAACCTGAACCCAGGAGTTATACCGAGGAAAACCCTATCAGGGCCCTTGCTCTATCGGTAAACAATTCTGAATTTGGTCAGAGGTGGGGAACCATCTCCCATACAGCCAGCAACCCACACCCAACGCAAGGAACGTCCTCACTGCAAAGCTTGGGGACCGTGCTGAGGCTTCTGTGAGTAAACGTGAGCTGAGCCCCAGGCCAGCTGCTGCTGAACTGTTCCCACCCTTCCCAGGTAAAACACCTGAATATGTACAAGGGCTTGAAAGCCTATAGGAAAGGCCGTGGAGCCACACCAGCGACATCACACAGGCCAACTTGGTGCCTGCAGGCCAGCCAGGGTAATCCTGGCCCCGGGCGCTCTTTAGAGCTTTCCATTACCCTGCCTGAGATACCCCTCCTGTCCCGGCCCCCACTGCGTTTTTCCTTCCTCTCCTCTGTCCGGAGAGAAATTCCAGTGGAAGGTTTGGGTGACACATCCTCTTCTTTACAGGTGGCAGCCTGGCAACTCCTGCAGAAAGGCCAGCAGAGCCCCACTCACACAGGGCCACCCACAAAGCTGTGGCCCATCATTCCCTCCCACCAGCACAGCCCCGAGACTGCTGACGGGGCAGAGAATATGGAGTCAGGCACAGCTTCAGGGGCTATTGCTGCCTGGGGCGCTGTTTATATTGACCTCAACGAGGCACACCTGGGGAGGGCGAGCCAGCAGGGTAAGGCTGCCCAGGTCAGCTAATACACAACCCTCCGGGAATCACATTGTTGAAAATGGACCTCGCTAAGGCAGAATAGAAGCCAAGGAGAAAAAGGACACAATGCCATTTGCAGCAACGTAGATGAGTCTAGAAGTAATAACGTGACTTTTAGTAAGTCAGAAAGTGAAAGACACATATCATATCATATCACTTATAGGTGTTACCTATAAATGGATACCAGGGCAGATATTTCCACGGAGAAGGGCAATCACAGATTCATTAAACAAACTTATGGTTCACCAATGGAAAGGTGTGAGGATTGGTTTCATTACGATATCGAGGTTAAGAGACATATACAAACACAGGTGACATATATAATCACCAAAGACCTACAGAATACCAAGAGAGGACTACTCAACATTCTGTCATAACGTACATGGGAAAAGGATCCCAGGAAGAACAGACATCTGTATATGTGTAAAAGAACCACATCTTCCACACCTACAACAAGCCAAACATTGTAATCAAACTTGCTGTAATGAAAAATAAAAAAAATTAAATTAAAAACACGAACAAGAAGTAGTGAGACAAACTTGAGGGGCTTTCTCCTGGCACATTCCATTCTAAATTCCAATCTAAAACACCACTTACACTGAGGGTCTGTTGCCCTAGTAACCAGATTTGGTAAGGGAGAACTGCTGCCACCTTGTGGCCGTTTCACAGAACAGCAGCTTTAATCCCAGCGCTAATGGTCAGTTGATATTCAAAATCATTGCAGGCCTGTAAATGACACCTGTCCTGAAAACAAATCCTGGGGTCACATATAGAGCAAAAAATTCAAAGGAGGTCCATATTTCATAACGACCGTTTCAAAAGGCAAGACTGGTGCTGGCGAACAGGTAGCCTTGTTATGCTGATGGGCGGGATGTAAGTTGCCAACTGCCTCACTGGAGGAGTGCATTGTGTTCCCTAAAACAAGTAAACAACAGAGCTACAGAGCCAAGGGCACTTCCAGTCTAGGGAATATACCTTGGGAAAACTGAAAATCCATAAGACAGAGCCACCCCCAAATTGAGGGCTGCACTGCTTACAAGAACCTCAACCTGGGTACACCTGAAATATCCCAGGAAATATAAAAATGGTTCAAAACATTGTGGAACTTACGTACGATGGAATATCCCTCAGTCATGAAATCAATGTCATAAGACCAGTAGCAGCAAAATGAGTGGATTCAGGTACGATGATTCTAAGTGAAAGAAGTCACACAGGAAAAGAAACTTATCATAAGATATCGCTTAGGAAGATCCTGTAAACATGGCTACACATGAACTGAGTTAGGCAAGAGAACAGAGTCTCACATTTAGAAAACACTCTTATGCCTGCTTAAGGGGGAAGGAGAGGTGGGGTGATGCATCAAACCAGAGTTTGATATAAGCACAGGTACCGTTCCAAAAACCAACTATGGAATACACAAGACCTACACCTTCCTCAGTGAAAGGGACTCAAAACCCCATATTTCCCGCAGAGGAAGAGATCTGACTAGTAAGAAGCTTAAAACCTATGTATTGATATGTCTCGGTAAGGGAATCAAGTGTGTCTAGACTGGCATAAACAGGGCAGCGAGAATCAGATCAAACCCACTCTAAAAAGGAATTTCAAAAACAGAACAAAGAAACAGGGAAATTCTTTACAATTCTTTCATGGTCTCTGATGCAACCTGGAATGACCCTATCTACAATGACAGCTGGATGTGGCATAAGGCTGGACACTTGGGACTGAGAGGATTGGTGAGATTGGGTGAGCAAATGCAGACCCTTTAAAGCAATAATGCATGGCAGCCATTCCATGGGTCCCAGCTCTCCAGGTTGAAGGGAATATTACTACAGCTATAACATGTACGGGAAACCTAGAGAATGGACACACTGTGAATACGAAAGGTTTCTACAACTCAACGAAGAGCCCCTCTCCTGGTGCTCCAGTTTGACTTTCCAACTGCTTTCCTATCAATCTCCCAACTTGGAGAGACAGCCCCTTTAAGCTCCTGGTTCGCACAGGTTGCCAATTTGGCAGAGGATGAAAGGGAAGAGGGAGAACCAATGAGAGAGTAGCTGTTAGGCATTTGGATGGGCACATGTCACTCTAATTTCCCGGCAGGAAGAAGAATTAACCAAAGTCTCAGCCACCCACCGGGAACCAGTATAGGTCCTGAACCAAAAGTTTGGACTTGCGTTCAGCTCACAAAAAACGAGTTGAAAAATGGAGCTCAGGGGCACAGCAATTCACAAACTGGCAGAGTAATCAAGGCCAACTATCTTCCAAAAATCTGTTGAGGGGAGGCAACGAGGCGGACCTGAAAGCGAGGCAGAATAGCAGGAAACAGATTTCAAGAGGTACGTTGGACTCGCCTGTAAAGCACAGGAAGAGGGGCACAACTTCGACAATGATGCACTTGGCCAAAAAGGGTGTATGCGTTTTCTCCTGAATATATTCAGGAGAAAACGCATACGCCCTTTTTGGCCAAGCAAGCAAGCGGGCAATGCAAATCTGCACTACAAAGAAGTATCACTTCCCACCGGTCAAAAGGGACATCCACAAAATGTGTAAAAACCAGAAAGGCAAGACAGGCCCTGGAGAACAGGGAGCCTTGTTATGCTGATGGGCGGGATGTAAGTTGCCAACTGCCTCACTGGAGGAGTGCATTGTGTTCCCTAAAACAAGTAAACAACAGAGCTACAGAGCCAAGGGCACTTCCAGTCTAGGGAATATACCTTGGGAAAACTGAAAATCCGTAAGACAGAACCACCCCCAAATTGAGGGCTGCACTGCTTACAAGAACCTCAACCTGGGTACACCTGAAATATCCCAGGAAATATAAAAATGGTTCAAAACACTGTGGAACTTACGTAGGATGGAATATCCCTCAGCCATGAAATCAATGTCATAAGACCAGTAGCAGCAAAATGAGTGGATTCAGGTACGATGATTCTAAGTGAAAGAAGTCACACAGGAAAAGAAACTTATCATAAGATATCACTTAGGAAGATCCTGTAAACATGGCTACACGTGAACTGAGTTAGGCAAGAGAACAGAGTCTCACATTTAGAAAACACTCTTATGCCTGCTTAAGGGGGAAGGAGAGGTGGGGTGATGCATCAAACCAGAGTTTGATATAAGCACAGGTACCGTTCCAAAAACCAACTATGGAATAGACAAGACCTACACCTTCCTCAGTGAAAGGGACTCAAAACCCCATATGTCCCGCAGAGGAAGAGATCTGACTAGTAAGAATCTTAAAACCTATGTATTGATATGTCTCCGTAAGGGAATCAAGTGTGTCTAGACTGGCATAAACAGGGCAGCGAGAATCAGCTCAAACCCACTCTAAAAAGGAATTTCAAAAACAGAACAAAGAAACAGGGAAATTCTTTACAATTCCTTCAGGGTCTCTGATGCAACCTGGAATGACCCTATCTACAATGACAGCTGGATGTGGCATAAGGCTGGACACTTGGGACTGAGAGGATTGGTGAGATTGGGTGAGCAAATGCAGACCCTTTAAAGCAAAAATGCATGGCAGCCATTCCATGGGTCCCAACTCTCCAGGTTGAAGGGAATATTACTACAGCTATAACATGTACGGGAAACCTAGAGAATGGACACACTGTGAATACGAAAGGGTTCTAAAACTCAACGAAGAGCCCCTCTCCTGGTGCTCCGGTTTGACTTTCCAACTGCTTTCCTATCAATCTCCCAACTTGGAGAGACAGCCCCTTTAAGCTCCTGGTTCGCACAGGTGGCCAATTTGGCAGAGGATGAAAGGGAAGAGGGAGAACCAATGAGAGAGTAGCTGTTAGGCATTTGGATGGGCACATGTCACTCTAATTTCCCGGCAGGAAGAAGAATAAACCAAAGTCTCAGCCACCCACCGGGAACCAGTATAGGTCCTGAACCAAAAGTTTGGACTTGCGTTCAGCTCACAAAAAACGAGTTGAAAAATGGAGCTCAGGGGCACAGCAATTCACAAACTGGCAGAGTAATCAAGGCCAACTCTCGTCCAAAAATCTGTTGAGGGGAGGCAACGAGGCGGACTTGAAAGCGAGGCAGAATAGCAGGAAACAGATTTCAAGAGGTACGTTGGAATCGCCTGTAAAGCACAGGAAGAGGGGCACAACTTCGACAATGATGCACTTGGCCAAAAAGGGCGTATGCGTTTTCTCCTGAATATATTCAGGAGAAAACGCATACGCCCTTTTTGGCCAAGCAAGCAAGCGGGCAATGCAAATCTGCACTACAAAGAAGTATCACTTCCCACCGGTCAAAAGGGACATCCACAAAATGTGTAAAAACCAGAAAGGCAAGACAGGCCCTGGAGAACAGGGAGCCTTGTTATGCTGATGGGCGGGATGTAAGTTGCCAACTGCCTCACTGGAGGAGTGCATTGTGTTCCCTAAAACAAGTAAACAACAGAGCTACAGAGCCAAGGGCACTTCCAGTCTAGGGAATATACCTTGGGAAAACTGAAAATCCGTAAGACAGAACCACCCCCAAATTGAGGGCTGCACTGCTTACAAGAACCTCAACCTGGGTACACCTGAAATATCCCAGGAAATATAAAAATGGTTCAAAACACTGTGGAACTTACGTAGGATGGAATATCCCTCAGCCATGAAATCAATGTCATAAGACCAGTAGCAGCAAAATGAGTGGATTCAGGTACGATGATTCTAAGTGAAAGAAGTCACACAGGAAAAGAAACTTATCATAAGATATCACTTAGGAAGATCCTGTAAACATGGCTACACATGAACTGAGTTAGGCAAGAGAACAGAGTCTCACATTTAGAAAACACTCTTATGCCTGCTTAAGGGGGAAGGAGAGGTGGGGTGATGCATCAAACCAGAGTTTGATATAAGCACAGGTACCGTTCCAAAAACCAACTATGGAATAGACAAGACCTACACCTTCCTCAGTGAAAGGGACTCAAAACCCCATATGTCCCGCAGAGGAAGAGATCTGACTAGTAAGAATCTTAAAACCTATGTATTGATATGTCTCCGTAAGGGAATCAAGTGTGTCTAGACTGGCATAAACAGGGCAGCGAGAATCAGCTCAAACCCACTCTAAAAAGGAATTTCAAAAACAGAACAAAGAAACAGGGAAATTCTTTACAATTCCTTCAGGGTCTCTGATGCAACCTGGAATGACCCTATCTACAATGACAGCTGGATGTGGCATAAGGCTGGACACTTGGGACTGAGAGGATTGGTGAGATTGGGTGAGCAAATGCAGACCCTTTAAAGCAAAAATGCATGGCAGCCATTCCATGGGTCCCAACTCTCCAGGTTGAAGGGAATATTACTACAGCTATAACATGTACGGGAAACCTAGAGAATGGACACACTGTGAATACGAAAGGTTTCTAAAACTCAACGAAGAGCCCCTCTCCTGGTGCTCCGGTTTGACTTTCCAACTGCTTTCCTATCAATCTCCCAACTTGGAGAGACAGCCCCTTTAAGCTCCTGGTTCGCACAGGTTGCCAATTTGGCAGAGGATGAAAGGGAAGAGGGAGAACCAATGAGAGAGTAGCTGTTAGGCATTTGGATGGGCACATGTCACTCTAATTTCCCGGCAGGAAGAAGAATTAACCAAAGTCTCAGCCACCCACCGGGAACCAGTATAGGTCCTGAACCAAAAGTTTGGACTTGTGTTCAGCTCACAAAAAACGAGTTGAAAAATGGAGCTCAGGGGCACAGCAATTCACAAACTGGCAGAGTAATACAGGCCAACTCTCGTCCAAAAATCTGTTGAGGGGAGGCAACGAGGCGGACTTGAAAGCGAGGCAGAATAGCAGGAAACAGATTTCAAGAGGTACGTTGGAATCGCCTGTAAAGCACAGGAAGAGGGGCACAACTTCGACAATGATGCACTTGGCCAAAAAGGGCGTATGCGTTTTCTCCTGAATATATTCAGGAGAAAACGCATACGCCCTTTTTGGCCAAGCAAGCAAGCGGGCAATGCAAATCTGCACTACAAAGAAGTATCACTTCCCACCGGTCAAAAGGGACATCCACAAAATGTGTAAAAACCAGAAAGGCAAGACAGGCCCTGGAGAACAGGGAGCCTTCTTATGCTGATGGGCGGGATGTAAGTTGCCAACTGCCTCACTGGAGGAGTGCATTGTGTTCCCTAAAACAAGTAAACAACAGAGCTACAGAGCCAAGGGCACTTCCAGTCTAGGGAATATACCTTGGGAAAACTGAAAATCCGTAAGACAGAACCACCCCCAAATTGAGGGCTGCACTGCTTACAAGAACCTCAACCTGGGTACACCTGAAATATCCCAGGAAATATAAAAATGGTTCAAAACACTGTGGAACTTACGTAGGATGGAATATCCCTCAGCCATGAAATCAATGTCATAAGACCAGTAGCAGCAAAATGAGTGGATTCAGGTACGATGATTCTAAGTGAAAGAAGTCACACAGGAAAAGAAACTTATCATAAGATATCACTTAGGAAGATCCTGTAAACATGGCTACACATGAACTGAGTTAGGCAAGAGAACAGAGTCTCACTTTTAGAAAACACTCTTATGCCTGCTTAAGGGGGAAGGAGAGGTGGGGTGATGCATCAAACCAGAGTTTGATATAAGCACAGGTACCGTTCCAAAAACCAACTATGGAATAGACAAGACCTACACCTTCCTCAGTGAAAGGGACTCAAAACCCCATATGTCCCGCAGAGGAAGAGATCTGACTAGTAAGAATCTTAAAACCTATGTATTGATATGTCTCCGTAAGGGAATCAAGTGTGTCTAGACTGGCATAAACAGGGCAGCGAGAATCAGCTCAAACCCACTCTAAAAAGGAATTTCAAAAACAGAACAAAGAAACAGGGAAATTCTTTACAATTCCTTCAGGGTCTCTGATGCAACCTGGAATGACCCTATCTACAATGACAGCTGGATGTGGCATAAGGCTGGACACTTGGGACTGAGAGGATTGGTGAGATTGGGTGAGCAAATGCAGACCCTTTAAAGCAAAAATGCATGGCAGCCATTCCATGGGTCCCAACTCTCCAGGTTGAAGGGAATATTACTACAGCTATAACATGTACGGGAAACCTAGAGAATGGACACACTGTGAATACGAAAGGTTTCTAAAACTCAACGAAGAGCCCCTCTCCTGGTGCTCCGGTTTGACTTTCCAACTGCTTTCCTATCAATCTCCCAACTTGGAGAGACAGCCCCTTTAAGCTCCTGGTTCGCACAGGTTGCCAATTTGGCAGAGGATGAAAGGGAAGAGGGAGAACCAATGAGAGAGTAGCTGTTAGGCATTTGGATGGGCACATGTCACTCTAATTTCCCGGCAGGAAGAAGAATTAACCAAAGTCTCAGCCACCCACCGGGAACCAGTATAGGTCCTGAACCAAAAGTTTGGACTTGCGTTCAGCTCACAAAAAACGAGTTGAAAAATGGAGCTCAGGGGCACAGCAATTCACAAACTGGCAGAGTAATACAGGCCAACTCTCGTCCAAAAATCTGTTGAGGGGAGGCAACGAGGCGGACCTGAAAGCGAGGCAGAATAGCAGGAAACAGATTTCAAGAGGTACGTTGGAATCGCCTGTAAAGCACAGGAAGAGGGGCACAACTTCGACAGTGATGCACTTGGCCAAAAAGGGCGTATGCGTTTTCTCCTGAATATATTCGGGAGAAAACGCATACGCCCTTTTTGGCCAAGCAAGCAAGCGGGCAATGCAAATCTGCACTACAAAGAAGTATCACTTCCCACCGGTCAAAAGGGACATCCACAAAATGTGTAAAAACCAGAAAGGCAAGACAGGCCCTGGAGAACAGGGAGCCTTGTTATGCTGATGGGCGGGATGTAAGTTGCCAACTGCCTCACTGGAGGAGTGCATTGTGTTCCCTAAAACAAGTAAACAACAGAGCTACAGAGCCAAGGGCACTTCCAGTCTAGGGAATATACCTTGGGAAAACTGAAAATCCGTAAGACAGAACCACCCCCAAATTGAGGGCTGCACTGCTTACAAGAACCTCAACCTGGGTACACCTGAAATATCCCAGGAAATATAAAAATGGTTCAAAACACTGTGGAACTTACGTAGGATGGAATATCCCTCAGCCATGAAATCAATGTCATAAGACCAGTAGCAGCAAAATGAGTGGATTCAGGTACGATGATTCTAAGTGAAAGAAGTCACACAGGAAAAGAAACTTATCATAAGATATCACTTAGGAAGATCCTGTAAACATGGCTACACATGAACTGAGTTAGGCAAGAGAACAGAGTCTCACATTTAGAAAACACTCTTATGCCTGCTTAAGGGGGAAGGAGAGGTGGGGTGATGCATCAAACCAGAGTTTGATATAAGCACAGGTACCGTTCCAAAAACCAACTATGGAATAGACAAGACCTACACCTTCCTCAGTGAAAGGGACTCAAAACCCCATATGTCCCGCAGAGGAAGAGATCTGACTAGTAAGAATCTTAAAACCTATGTATTGATATGTCTCGGTAAGGGAATCAAGTGTGTCTAGACTGGCATAAACAGGGCAGCGAGAATCAGCTCAAACCCACTCTAAAAAGGAATTTCAAAAACAGAACAAAGAAACAGGGAAATTCTTTACAATTCCTTCAGGGTCTCTGATGCAACCTGGAATGACCCTATCTACAATGACAGCTGGATGTGGCATAAGGCTGGACACTTGGGACTGAGAGGATTGGTGAGATTGGGTGAGCAAATGCAGACCCTTTAAAGCAAAAATGCATGGCAGCCATTCCATGGGTCCCAACTCTCCAGGTTGAAGGGAATATTACTACAGCTATAACATGTACGGGAAACCTAGAGAATGGACACACTGTGAATACGAAAGGTTTCTAAAACTCAACGAAGAGCCCCTCTCCTGGTGCTCCGGTTTGACTTTCCAACTGCTTTCCTATCAATCTCCCAACTTGGAGAGACAGCCCCTTTAAGCTCCTGGTTCGCACAGGTTGCCAATTTGGCAGAGGATGAAAGGGAAGAGGGAGAACCAATGAGAGAGTAGCTGTTAGGCATTTGGATGGGCACATGTCACTCTAATTTCCCGGCAGGAAGAAGAATTAACCAAAGTCTCAGCCACCCACCGGGAACCAGTATAGGTCCTGAACCAAAAGTTTGGACTTGCGTTCAGCTCACAAAAAACGAGTTGAAAAATGGAGCTCAGGGGCACAGCAATTCACAAACTGGCAGAGTAATCAAGGCCAACTCTCGTCCAAAAATCTGTTGAGGGGAGGCAACGAGGCGGACCTGAAAGCGAGGCTGAATAGCAGGAAACAGATTTCAAGAGGTACGTTGGAATCGCCTGTAAAGCACAGGAAGAGGGGCACAACTTCGACAATGATGCACTTGGCCAAAAAGGGCGTATGCGTTTTCTCCTGAATATATTCAGGAGAAAACGCATACGCCCTTTTTGGCCAAGCAAGCAAGCGGGCAATGCAAATCTGCACTACAAAGAAGTATCACTTCCCACTGGTCAAAAGGGACATCCACAAAATGTGTAAAAACCAGAAAGGCAAGACAGGCCCTGGAGAACAGGGAGCCTTGTTATGCTGATGGGCGGGATGTAAGTTGCCAACTGCCTCACTGGAGGAGTGCATTGTGTTCCCTAAAACAAGTAAACAACAGAGCTACAGAGCCAAGGGCACTTCCAGTCTAGGGAATATACCTTGGGAAAACTGAAAATCCGTAAGACAGAACCACCCCCAAATTGAGGGCTGCACTGCTTACAAGAACCTCAACCTGGGTACACCTGAAATATCCCAGGAAATATAAAAATGGTTCAAAACACTGTGGAACTTACGTAGGATGGAATATCCCTCAGCCATGAAATCAATGTCATAAGACCAGTAGCAGCAAAATGAGTGGATTCAGGTACGATGATTCTAAGTGAAAGAAGTCACACAGGAAAAGAAACTTATCATAAGATATCACTTAGGAAGATCCTGTAAACATGGCTACACATGAACTGAGTTAGGCAAGAGAACAGAGTCTCACATTTAGAAAACACTCTTATGCCTGCTTAAGGGGGAAGGAGAGGTGGGGTGATGCATCAAACCAGAGTTTGATATAAGCACAGGTACCGTTCCAAAAACCAACTATGGAATAGACAAGACCTACACCTTCCTCAGTGAAAGGGACTCAAAACCCCATATGTCCCGCAGAGGAAGAGATCTGACTAGTAAGAATCTTAAAACCTATGTATTGATATGTCTCCGTAAGGGAATCAAGTGTGTCTAGACTGGCATAAACAGGGCAGCGAGAATCAGCTCAAACCCACTCTAAAAAGGAATTTCAAAAACAGAACAAAGAAACAGGGAAATTCTTTACAATTCCTTCAGGGTCTCTGATGCAACCTGGAATGACCCTATCTACAATGACAGCTGGATGTGGCATAAGGCTGGACACTTGGGACTGAGAGGATTGGTGAGATTGGGTGAGCAAATGCAGACCCTTTAAAGCAAAAATGCATGGCAGCCATTCCATGGGTCCCAACTCTCCAGGTTGAAGGGAATATTACTACAGCTATAACATGTACGGGAAACCTAGAGAATGGACACACTGTGAATACGAAAGGTTTCTAAAACTCAACGAAGAGCCCCTCTCCTGGTGCTCCGGTTTGACTTTCCAACTGCTTTCCTATCAATCTCCCAACTTGGAGAGACAGCCCCTTTAAGCTCCTGGTTCGCACAGGTTGCCAATTTGGCAGAGGATGAAAGGGAAGAGGGAGAACCAATGAGAGAGTAGCTGTTAGGCATTTGGATGGGCACATGTCACTCTAATTTCCCGGCAGGAAGAAGAATTAACCAAAGTCTCAGCCACCCACCGGGAACCAGTATAGGTCCTGAACCAAAAGTTTGGACTTGCGTTCAGCTCACAAAAAACGAGTTGAAAAATGGAGCTCAGGGGCACAGCAATTCACAAACTGGCAGAGTAATCAAGGCCAACTCTCGTCCAAAAATCTGTTGAGGGGAGGCAACGAGGCGGACCTGAAAGCGAGGCTGAATAGCAGGAAACAGATTTCAAGAGGTACGTTGGAATCGCCTGTAAAGCACAGGAAGAGGGGCACAACTTCGACAATGATGCACTTGGCCAAAAAGGGCGTATGCGTTTTCTCCTGAATATATTCAGGAGAAAACGCATACGCCCTTTTTGGCCAAGCAAGCAAGCGGGCAATGCAAATCTGCACTACAAAGAAGTATCACTTCCCACCGGTCAAAAGGGACATCCACAAAATGTGTAAAAACCAGAAAGGCAAGACAGGCCCTGGAGAACAGGGAGCCTTGTTATGCTGATGGGCGGGATGTAAGTTGCCAACTGCCTCACTGGAGGAGTGCATTGTGTTCCCTAAAACAAGTAAACAACAGAGCTACAGAGCCAAGGGCACTTCCAGTCTAGGGAATATACCTTGGGAAAACTGAAAATCCGTAAGACAGAACCACCCCCAAATTGAGGGCTGCACTGCTTACAAGAACCTCAACCTGGGTACACCTGAAATATCCCAGGAAATATAAAAATGGTTCAAAACACTGTGGAACTTACGTAGGATGGAATATCCCTCAGCCATGAAATCAATGTCATAAGACCAGTAGCAGCAAAATGAGTGGATTCAGGTACGATGATTCTAAGTGAAAGAAGTCACACAGGAAAAGAAACTTATCATAAGATATCACTTAGGAAGATCCTGTAAACATGGCTACACATGAACTGAGTTAGGCAAGAGAACAGAGTCTCACATTTAGAAAACACTCTTATGCCTGCTTAAGGGGGAAGGAGAGGTGGGGTGATGCATCAAACCAGAGTTTGATATAAGCACAGGTACCGTTCCAAAAACCAACTATGGAATAGACAAGACCTACACCTTCCTCAGTGAAAGGGACTCAAAACCCCATATGTCCCGCAGAGGAAGAGATCTGACTAGTAAGAATCTTAAAACCTATGTATTGATATGTCTCCGTAAGGGAATCAAGTGTGTCTAGACTGGCATAAACAGGGCAGCGAGAATCAGCTCAAACCCACTCTAAAAAGGAATTTCAAAAACAGAACAAAGAAACAGGGAAATTCTTTACAATTCCTTCAGGGTCTCTGATGCAACCTGGAATGACCCTATCTACAATGACAGCTGGATGTGGCATAAGGCTGGACACTTGGGACTGAGAGGATTGGTGAGATTGGGTGAGCAAATGCAGACCCTTTAAAGCAAAAATGCATGGCAGCCATTCCATGGGTCCCAACTCTCCAGGTTGAAGGGAATATTACTACAGCTATAACATGTACGGGAAACCTAGAGAATGGACACACTGTGAATACGAAAGGTTTCTAAAACTCAACGAAGAGCCCCTCTCCTGGTGCTCCGGTTTGACTTTCCAACTGCTTTCCTATCAATCTCCCAACTTGGAGAGACAGCCCCTTTAAGCTCCTGGTTCGCACAGGTTGCCAATTTGGCAGAGGATGAAAGGGAAGAGGGAGAACCAATGAGAGAGTAGCTGTTAGGCATTTGGATGGGCACATGTCACTCTAATTTCCCGGCAGGAAGAAGAATTAACCAAAGTCTCAGCCACCCACCGGGAACCAGTATAGGTCCTGAACCAAAAGTTTGGACTTGCGTTCAGCTCACAAAAAACGAGTTGAAAAATGGAGCTCAGGGGCACAGCAATTCACAAACTGGCAGAGTAATACAGGCCAACTCTCGTCCAAAAATCTGTTGAGGGGAGGCAACGAGGCGGACCTGAAAGCGAGGCAGAATAGCAGGAAACAGATTTCAAGAGGTACGTTGGAATCGCCTGTAAAGCACAGGAAGAGGGGCACAACTTCGACAGTGATGCACTTGGCCAGAAAGGGCGTATGCGTTTTCTCCTGAATATATTCGGGAGAAAACGCATACGCCCTTTTTGGCCAAGCAAGCAAGCGGGCAATGCAAATCTGCACTACAAAGAAGTATCACTTCCCACCGGTCAAAAGGGACATCCACAAAATGTGTAAAAACCAGAAAGGCAAGACAGGCCCTGGAGAACAGGGAGCCTTGTTATGCTGATGGGCGGGATGTAAGTTGCCAACTGCCTCACTGGAGGAGTGCATTGTGTTCCCTAAAACAAGTAAACAACAGAGCTACAGAGCCAAGGGCACTTCCAGTCTAGGGAATATACCTTGGGAAAACTGAAAATCCATAAGACAGAGCCACCCCCAAATTGAGGGCTGCACTGCTTACAAGAACCTCAACCTGGGTACACCTGAAATATCCCAGGAAATATAAAAATGGTTCAAAACATTGTGGAACTTACGTACGATGGAATATCCCTCAGCCATGAAATCAATGTCATAAGACCAGTAGCAGCAAAATGAGTGGATTCAGGTACGATGATTCTAAGTGAAAGAAGTCACACAGGAAAAGAAACTTATCATAAGATATCACTTAGGAAGATCCTGTAAACATGGCTACACATGAACTGAGTTAGGCAAGAGAACAGAGTCTCACATTTAGAAAACACTCTTATGCCTGCTTAAGGGGGAAGGAGAGGTGGTATGATGCATCAAACCAGAGTTTGATATAAGCACAGGTACCGTTCCAAAAACCAACTATGGAATAGACAAGACCTACACCTTCCTCAGTGAAAGGGACTCAAAACCCCATATGTCCCGCAGAGGAAGAGATCTGACTAGTAAGAATCTTAAAACCTATGTATTGATATGTCTCGGTAAGGGAATCAAGTGTGTCTAGACTGGCATAAACAGGGCAGCGAGAATCAGCTCAAACCCACTCTAAAAAGGAATTTCAAAAACAGAACAAAGAAACAGGGAAATTCTTTACAATTCCTTCAGGGTCTCTGATGCAACCTGGAATGACCCTATCTACAATGACAGCTGGATGTGGCATAAGGCTGGACACTTGGGACTGAGAGGATTGGTGAGATTGGGTGAGCAAATGCAGACCCTTTAAAGCAAAAATGCATGGCAGCCATTCCATGGGTCCCAACTCTCCAGGTTGAAGGGAATATTACTACAGCTATAACATGTACGGGAAACCTAGAGAATGGACACACTGTGAATACGAAAGGTTTCTAAAACTCAACGAAGAGCCCCTCTCCTGGTGCTCCGGTTTGACTTTCCAACTGCTTTCCTATCAATCTCCCAACTTGGAGAGACATCCCCTTTAAGCTCCTGGTTCGCACAGGTGGCCAATTTGGCAGAGGATGAAAGGGAAGAGGGAGAACCAATGAGAGAGTAGCTGTTAGGCATTTGGATGGGCACATGTCACTCTAATTTCCCGGCAGGAAGAAGAATTAACCAAAGTCTCAGCCACCCACCGGGAACCAGTATAGGTCCTGAACCAAAAGTTTGGACTTGCGTTCAGCTCACAAAAAACGAGTTGAAAAATGGAGCTCAGGGGCACAGCAATTCACAAACTGGCAGAGTAATCAAGGCCAACTCTCGTCCAAAAATCTGTTGAGGGGAGGCAACGAGGCGGACTTGAAAGCGAGGCAGAATAGCAGGAAACAGATTTCAAGAGGTACGTTGGAATCGCCTGTAAAGCACAGGAAGAGGGGCACAACTTCGACAATGATGCACTTGGCCAAAAAGGGCGTATGCGTTTTCTCCTGAATATATTCGGGAGAAAACGCATACGCCCGTTTTGGCCAAGCAAGCAAGCGGGCAATGCAAATCTGCACTACAAAGAAGTATCACTTCCCACCGGTCAAAAGGGACATCCACAAAATGTGTAAAAACCAGAAAGGCAAGACAGGCCCTGGAGAACAGGGAGCCTTGTTATGCTGATGGGCGGGATGTAAGTTGCCAACTGCCTCACTGGAGGAGTGCATTGTGTTCCCTAAAACAAGTAAACAACAGAGCTACAGAGCCAAGGGCACTTCCAGTCTAGGGAATATACCTTGGGAAAACTGAAAATCCGTAAGACAGAACCACCCCCAAATTGAGGGCTGCACTGCTTACAAGAACCTCAACCTGGGTACACCTGAAATATCCCAGGAAATATAAAAATGGTTCAAAACACTGTGGAACTTACGTAGGATGGAATATCCCTCAGCCATGAAATCAATGTCATAAGACCAGTAGCAGCAAAATGAGTGGATTCAGGTACGATGATTCTAAGTGAAAGAAGTCACACAGGAAAAGAAACTTATCATAAGATATCACTTAGGAAGATCCTGTAAACATGGCTACACATGAACTGAGTTAGGCAAGAGAACAGAGTCTCACTTTTAGAAAACACTCTTATGCCTGCTTAAGGGGGAAGGAGAGGTGGGGTGATGCATCAAACCAGAGTTTGATATAAGCACAGGTACCGTTCCAAAAACCAACTATGGAATAGACAAGACCTACACCTTCCTCAGTGAAAGGGACTCAAAACCCCATATGTCCCGCAGAGGAAGAGATCTGACTAGTAAGAATCTTAAAACCTATGTATTGATATGTCTCCGTAAGGGAATCAAGTGTGTCTAGACTGGCATAAACAGGGCAGCGAGAATCAGCTCAAACCCACTCTAAAAAGGAATTTCAAAAACAGAACAAAGAAACAGGGAAATTCTTTACAATTCCTTCAGGGTCTCTGATGCAACCTGGAATGACCCTATCTACAATGACAGCTGGATGTGGCATAAGGCTGGACACTTGGGACTGAGAGGATTGGTGAGATTGGGTGAGCAAATGCAGACCCTTTAAAGCAAAAATGCATGGCAGCCATTCCATGGGTCCCAACTCTCCAGGTTGAAGGGAATATTACTACAGCTATAACATGTACGGGAAACCTAGAGAATGGACACACTGTGAATACGAAAGGTTTCTAAAACTCAACGAAGAGCCCCTCTCCTGGTGCTCCGGTTTGACTTTCCAACTGCTTTCCTATCAATCTCCCAACTTGGAGAGACAGCCCCTTTAAGCTCCTGGTTCGCACAGGTGGCCAATTTGGCAGAGGATGAAAGGGAAGAGGGAGAACCAATGAGAGAGTAGCTGTTAGGCATTTGGATGGGCACATGTCACTCTAATTTCCCGGCAGGAAGAAGAATTAACCAAAGTCTCAGCCACCCACCGGGAACCAGTATAGGTCCTGAACCAAAAGTTTGGACTTGCGTTCAGCTCACAAAAAACGAGTTGAAAAATGGAGCTCAGGGGCACAGCAATTCACAAACTGGCAGAGTAATACAGGCCAACTATCGTCCAAAAATCTGTTGAGGGGAGGCAACGAGGCGGACCTGAAAGCGAGGCAGAATAGCAGGAAACAGATTTCAAGAGGTACGTTGGAATCGCCTGTAAAGCACAGGAAGAGGGGCACAACTTCGACAGTGATGCACTTGGCCAAAAAGGGCGTATGCGTTTTCTCCTGAATATATTCGGGAGAAAACGCATACGCCCTTTTTGGCCAAGCAAGCAAGCGGGCAATGCAAATCTGCACTACAAAGAAGTATCACTTCCCACCGGTCAAAAGGGACATCCACAAAATGTGTAAAAACCAGAAAGGCAAGACAGGCCCTGGAGAACAGGGAGCCTTGTTATGCTGATGGGCGGGATGTAAGTTGCCAACTGCCTCACTGGAGGAGTGCATTGTGTTCCCTAAAACAAGTAAACAACAGAGCTACAGAGCCAAGGGCACTTCCAGTCTAGGGAATATACCTTGGGAAAACTGAAAATCCGTAAGACAGAACCACCCCCAAATTGAGGGCTGCACTGCTTACAAGAACCTCAACCTGGGTACACCTGAAATATCCCAGGAAATATAAAAATGGTTCAAAACACTGTGGAACTTACGTAGGATGGAATATCCCTCAGCCATGAAATCAATGTCATAAGACCAGTAGCAGCAAAATGAGTGGATTCAGGTACGATGATTCTAAGTGAAAGAAGTCACACAGGAAAAGAAACTTATCATAAGATATCACTTAGGAAGATCCTGTAAACATGGCTACACATGAACTGAGTTAGGCAAGAGAACAGAGTCTCACATTTAGAAAACACTCTTATGCCTGCTTAAGGGGGAAGGAGAGGTGGGGTGATGCATCAAACCAGAGTTTGATATAAGCACAGGTACCGTTCCAAAAACCAACTATGGAATAGACAAGACCTACACCTTCCTCAGTGAAAGGGACTCAAAACCCCATATGTCCCGCAGAGGAAGAGATCTGACTAGTAAGAATCTTAAAACCTATGTATTGATATGTCTCCGTAAGGGAATCAAGTGTGTCTAGACTGGCATAAACAGGGCAGCGAGAATCAGCTCAAACCCACTCTAAAAAGGAATTTCAAAAACAGAACAAAGAAACAGGGAAATTCTTTACAATTCCTTCAGGGTCTCTGATGCAACCTGGAATGACCCTATCTACAATGACAGCTGGATGTGGCATAAGGCTGGACACTTGGGACTGAGAGGATTGGTGAGATTGGGTGAGCAAATGCAGACCCTTTAAAGCAAAAATGCATGGCAGCCATTCCATGGGTCCCAACTCTCCAGGTTGAAGGGAATATTACTACAGCTATAACATGTACGGGAAACCTAGAGAATGGACACACTGTGAATACGAAAGGTTTCTAAAACTCAACGAAGAGCCCCTCTCCTGGTGCTCCGGTTTGACTTTCCAACTGCTTTCCTATCAATCTCCCAACTTGGAGAGACAGCCCCTTTAAGCTCCTGGTTCGCACAGGTTGCCAATTTGGCAGAGGATGAAAGGGAAGAGGGAGAACCAATGAGAGAGTAGCTGTTAGGCATTTGGATGGGCACATGTCACTCTAATTTCCCGGCAGGAAGAAGAATTAACCAAAGTCTCAGCCACCCACCGGGAACCAGTATAGGTCCTGAACCAAAAGTTTGGACTTGCGTTCAGCTCACAAAAAACGAGTTGAAAAATGGAGCTCAGGGGCACAGCAATTCACAAACTGGCAGAGTAATCAAGGCCAACTCTCGTCCAAAAATCTGTTGAGGGGAGGCAACGAGGCGGACCTGAAAGCGAGGCTGAATAGCAGGAAACAGATTTCAAGAGGTACGTTGGAATCGCCTGTAAAGCACAGGAAGAGGGGCACAACTTCGACAATGATGCACTTGGCCAAAAAGGGCGTATGCGTTTTCTCCTGAATATATTCAGGAGAAAACGCATACGCCCTTTTTGGCCAAGCAAGCAAGCGGGCAATGCAAATCTGCACTACAAAGAAGTATCACTTCCCACCGGTCAAAAGGGACATCCACAAAATGTGTAAAAACCAGAAAGGCAAGACAGGCCCTGGAGAACAGGGAGCCTTGTTATGCTGATGGGCGGGATGTAAGTTGCCAACTGCCTCACTGGAGGAGTGCATTGTGTTCCCTAAAACAAGTAAACAACAGAGCTACAGAGCCAAGGGCACTTCCAGTCTAGGGAATATACCTTGGGAAAACTGAAAATCCGTAAGACAGAACCACCCCCAAATTGAGGGCTGCACTGCTTACAAGAACCTCAACCTGGGTACACCTGAAATATCCCAGGAAATATAAAAATGGTTCAAAACACTGTGGAACTTACGTAGGATGGAATATCCCTCAGCCATGAAATCAATGTCATAAGACCAGTAGCAGCAAAATGAGTGGATTCAGGTACGATGATTCTAAGTGAAAGAAGTCACACAGGAAAAGAAACTTATCATAAGATATCACTTAGGAAGATCCTGTAAACATGGCTACACATGAACTGAGTTAGGCAAGAGAACAGAGTCTCACATTTAGAAAACACTCTTATGCCTGCTTAAGGGGGAAGGAGAGGTGGGGTGATGCATCAAACCAGAGTTTGATATAAGCACAGGTACCGTTCCAAAAACCAACTATGGAATAGACAAGACCTACACCTTCCTCAGTGAAAGGGACTCAAAACCCCATATGTCCCGCAGAGGAAGAGATCTGACTAGTAAGAATCTTAAAACCTATGTATTGATATGTCTCGGTAAGGGAATCAAGTGTGTCTAGACTGGCATAAACAGGGCAGCGAGAATCAGCTCAAACCCACTCTAAAAAGGAATTTCAAAAACAGAACAAAGAAACAGGGAAATTCTTTACAATTCCTTCAGGGTCTCTGATGCAACCTGGAATGACCCTATCTACAATGACAGCTGGATGTGGCATAAGGCTGGACACTTGGGACTGAGAGGATTGGTGAGATTGGGTGAGCAAATGCAGACCCTTTAAAGCAAAAATGCATGGCAGCCATTCCATGGGTCCCAACTCTCCAGGTTGAAGGGAATATTACTACAGCTATAACATGTACGGGAAACCTAGAGAATGGACACACTGTGAATACGAAAGGTTTCTAAAACTCAACGAAGAGCCCCTCTCCTGGTGCTCCGGTTTGACTTTCCAACTGCTTTCCTATCAATCTCCCAACTTGGAGAGACAGCCCCTTTAAGCTCCTGGTTCGCACAGGTTGCCAATTTGGCAGAGGATGAAAGGGAAGAGGGAGAACCAATGAGAGAGTAGCTGTTAGGCATTTGGATGGGCACATGTCACTCTAATTTCCCGGCAGGAAGAAGAATTAACCAAAGTCTCAGCCACCCACCGGGAACCAGTATAGGTCCTGAACCAAAAGTTTGGACTTGCGTTCAGCTCACAAAAAACGAGTTGAAAAATGGAGCTCAGGGGCACAGCAATTCACAAACTGGCAGAGTAATACAGGCCAACTCTCGTCCAAAAATCTGTTGAGGGGAGGCAACGAGGCGGACCTGAAAGCGAGGCAGAATAGCAGGAAACAGATTTCAAGAGGTACGTTGGAATCGCCTGTAAAGCACAGGAAGAGGGGCACAACTTCGACAGTGATGCACTTGGCCAAAAAGGGCGTATGCGTTTTCTCCTGAATATATTCGGGAGAAAACGCATACGCCCTTTTTGGCCAAGCAAGCAAGCGGGCAATGCAAATCTGCACTACAAAGAAGTATCACTTCCCACCGGTCAAAAGGGACATCCACAAAATGTGTAAAAACCAGAAAGGCAAGACAGGCCCTGGAGAACAGGGAGCCTTGTTATGCTGATGGGCGGGATGTAAGTTGCCAACTGCCTCACTGGAGGAGTGCATTGTGTTCCCTAAAACAAGTAAACAACAGAGCTACAGAGCCAAGGGCACTTCCAGTCTAGGGAATATACCTTGGGAAAACTGAAAATCCATAAGACAGAGCCACCCCCAAATTGAGGGCTGCACTGCTTACAAGAACCTCAACCTGGGTACACCTGAAATATCCCAGGAAATATAAAAATGGTTCAAAACATTGTGGAACTTACGTACGATGGAATATCCCTCAGCCATGAAATCAATGTCATAAGACCAGTAGCAGCAAAATGAGTGGATTCAGGTACGATGATTCTAAGTGAAAGAAGTCACACAGGAAAAGAAACTTATCATAAGATATCACTTAGGAAGATCCTGTAAACATGGCTACACATGAACTGAGTTAGGCAAGAGAACAGAGTCTCACATTTAGAAAACACTCTTATGCCTGCTTAAGGGGGAAGGAGAGGTGGTATGATGCATCAAACCAGAGTTTGATATAAGCACAGGTACCGTTCCAAAAACCAACTATGGAATAGACAAGACCTACACCTTCCTCAGTGAAAGGGACTCAAAACCCCATATGTCCCGCAGAGGAAGAGATCTGACTAGTAAGAATCTTAAAACCTATGTATTGATATGTCTCGGTAAGGGAATCAAGTGTGTCTAGACTGGCATAAACAGGGCAGCGAGAATCAGCTCAAACCCACTCTAAAAAGGAATTTCAAAAACAGAACAAAGAAACAGGGAAATTCTTTACAATTCCTTCAGGGTCTCTGATGCAACCTGGAATGACCCTATCTACAATGAAAGCTGGATGTGGCATAAGGCTGGACACTTGGGACTGAGAGGATTGGTGAGATTGGGTGAGCAAATGCAGACCCTTTAAAGCAAAAATGCATGGCAGCCATTCCATGGGTCCCAACTCTCCAGGTTGAAGGGAATATTACTACAGCTATAACATGTACGGGAAACCTAGAGAATGGACACACTGTGAATACGAAAGGTTTCTAAAACTCAACGAAGAGCCCCTCTCCTGGTGCTCCGGTTTGACTTTCCAACTGCTTTCCTATCAATCTCCCAACTTGGAGAGACATCCCCTTTAAGCTCCTGGTTCGCACAGGTGGCCAATTTGGCAGAGGATGAAAGGGAAGAGGGAGAACCAATGAGAGAGTAGCTGTTAGGCATTTGGATGGGCACATGTCACTCTAATTTCCCGGCAGGAAGAAGAATTAACCAAAGTCTCAGCCACCCACCGGGAACCAGTATAGGTCCTGAACCAAAAGTTTGGACTTGCGTTCAGCTCACAAAAAACGAGTTGAAAAATGGAGCTCAGGGGCACAGCAATTCACAAACTGGCAGAGTAATCAAGGCCAACTCTCGTCCAAAAATCTGTTGAGGGGAGGCAACGAGGGGGACTTGAAAGCGAGGCAGAATAGCAGGAAACAGATTTCAAGAGGTACGTTGGAATCGCCTGTAAAGCACAGGAAGAGGGGCACAACTTCGACAGTGATGCACTTGGCCAGAAAGGGCGTATGCGTTTTCTCCTGAATATATTCGGGAGAAAACGCATACGCCCTTTTTGGCCAAGCAAGCAAGCGGGCAATGCAAATCTGCACTACAAAGAAGTATCACTTCCCACCGGTCAAAAGGGACATCCACAAAATGTGTAAAAACCAGAAAGGCAAGACAGGCCCTGGAGAACAGGGAGCCTTGTTATGCTGATGGGCGGGATGTAAGTTGCCAACTGCCTCACTGGAGGAGTGCATTGTGTTCCCTAAAACAAGTAAACAACAGAGCTACAGAGCCAAGGGCACTTCCAGTCTAGGGAATATACCTTGGGAAAACTGAAAATCCATAAGACAGAGCCACCCCCAAATTGAGGGCTGCACTGCTTACAAGAACCTCAACCTGGGTACACCTGAAATATCCCAGGAAATATAAAAATGGTTCAAAACACTGTGGAACTTACGTAGGATGGAATATCCCTCAGCCATGAAATCAATGTCATAAGACCAGTAGCAGCAAAATGAGTGGATTCAGGTACGATGATTCTAAGTGAAAGAAGTCACACAGGAAAAGAAACTTATCATAAGATATCACTTAGGAAGATCCTGTAAACATGGCTACACATGAACTGAGTTAGGCAAGAGAACAGAGTCTCACATTTAGAAAACACTCTTATGCCTGCTTAAGGGGGAAGGAGAGGTGGTATGATGCATCAAACCAGAGTTTGATATAAGCACAGGTACCGTTCCAAAAACCAACTATGGAATAGACAAGACCTACACCTTCCTCAGTGAAAGGGACTCAAAACCCCATATGTCCCGCAGAGGAAGAGATCTGACTAGTAAGAATCTTAAAACCTATGTATTGATATGTCTCGGTAAGGGAATCAAGTGTGTCTAGACTGGCATAAACAGGGCAGCGAGAATCAGCTCAAACCCACTCTAAAAAGGAATTTCAAAAACAGAACAAAGAAACAGGGAAATTCTTTACAATTCCTTCAGGGTCTCTGATGCAACCTGGAATGACCCTATCTACAATGACAGCTGGATGTGGCATAAGGCTGGACACTTGGGACTGAGAGGATTGGTGAGATTGGGTGAGCAAATGCAGACCCTTTAAAGCAAAAATGCATGGCAGCCATTCCATGGGTCCCAACTCTCCAGGTTGAAGGGAATATTACTACAGCTATAACATGTACGGGAAACCTAGAGAATGGACACACTGTGAATACGAAAGGTTTCTAAAACTCAACGAAGAGCCCCTCTCCTGGTGCTCCGGTTTGACTTTCCAACTGCTTTCCTATCAATCTCCCAACTTGGAGAGACATCCCCTTTAAGCTCCTGGTTCGCACAGGTGGCCAATTTGGCAGAGGATGAAAGGGAAGAGGGAGAACCAATGAGAGAGTAGCTGTTAGGCATTTGGATGGGCACATGTCACTCTAATTTCCCGGCAGGAAGAAGAATTAACCAAAGTCTCAGCCACCCACCGGGAACCAGTATAGGTCCTGAACCAAAAGTTTGGACTTGCGTTCAGCTCACAAAAAACGAGTTGAAAAATGGAGCTCAGGGGCACAGCAATTCACAAACTGGCAGAGTAATCAAGGCCAACTCTCGTCCAAAAATCTGTTGAGGGGAGGCAACGAGGCGGACCTGAAAGCGAGGCAGAATAGCAGGAAACAGATTTCAAGAGGTACGTTGGAATCGCCTGTAAAGCACAGGAAGAGGGGCACAACTTCGACAATGATGCACTTGGCCAAAAAGGGCGTATGCGTTTTCTCCTGAATATATTCAGGAGAAAACGCATACGCCCTTTTTGGCCAAGCAAGCAAGCGGGCAATGCAAATCTGCACTACAAAGAAGTATCACTTCCCACCGGTCAAAAGGGACATCCACAAAATGTGTAAAAACCAGAAAGGCAAGACAGGCCCTGGAGAACAGGGAGCCTTGTTATGCTGATGGGCGGGATGTAAGTTGCCAACTGCCTCACTGGAGGAGTGCATTGTGTTCCCTAAAACAAGTAAACAACAGAGCTACAGAGCCAAGGGCACTTCCAGTCTAGGGAATATACCTTGGGAAAACTGAAAATCCGTAAGACAGAACCACCCCCAAATTGAGGGCTGCACTGCTTACAAGAACCTCAACCTGGGTACACCTGAAATATCCCAGGAAATATAAAAATGGTTCAAAACACTGTGGAACTTACGTAGGATGGAATATCCCTCAGCCATGAAATCAATGTCATAAGACCAGTAGCAGCAAAATGAGTGGATTCAGGTACGATGATTCTAAGTGAAAGAAGTCACACAGGAAAAGAAACTTATCATAAGATATCACTTAGGAAGATCCTGTAAACATGGCTACACATGAACTGAGTTAGGCAAGAGAACAGAGTCTCACTTTTAGAAAACACTCTTATGCCTGCTTAAGGGGGAAGGAGAGGTGGGGTGATGCATCAAACCAGAGTTTGATATAAGCACAGGTACCGTTCCAAAAACCAACTATGGAATAGACAAGACCTACACCTTCCTCAGTGAAAGGGACTCAAAACCCCATATGTCCCGCAGAGGAAGAGATCTGACTAGTAAGAATCTTAAAACCTATGTATTGATATGTCTCCGTAAGGGAATCAAGTGTGTCTAGACTGGCATAAACAGGGCAGCGAGAATCAGCTCAAACCCACTCTAAAAAGGAATTTCAAAAACAGAACAAAGAAACAGGGAAATTCTTTACAATTCCTTCAGGGTCTCTGATGCAACCTGGAATGACCCTATCTACAATGACAGCTGGATGTGGCATAAGGCTGGACACTTGGGACTGAGAGGATTGGTGAGATTGGGTGAGCAAATGCAGACCCTTTAAAGCAAAAATGCATGGCAGCCATTCCATGGGTCCCAACTCTCCAGGTTGAAGGGAATATTACTACAGCTATAACATGTACGGGAAACCTAGAGAATGGACACACTGTGAATACGAAAGGTTTCTAAAACTCAACGAAGAGCCCCTCTCCTGGTGCTCCGGTTTGACTTTCCAACTGCTTTCCTATCAATCTCCCAACTTGGAGAGACAGCCCCTTTAAGCTCCTGGTTCGCACAGGTGGCCAATTTGGCAGAGGATGAAAGGGAAGAGGGAGAACCAATGAGAGAGTAGCTGTTAGGCATTTGGATGGGCACATGTCACTCTAATTTCCCGGCAGGAAGAAGAATTAACCAAAGTCTCAGCCACCCACCGGGAACCAGTATAGGTCCTGAACCAAAAGTTTGGACTTGCGTTCAGCTCACAAAAAACGAGTTGAAAAATGGAGCTCAGGGGCACAGCAATTCACAAACTGGCAGAGTAATACAGGCCAACTATCGTCCAAAAATCTGTTGAGGGGAGGCAACGAGGCGGACCTGAAAGCGAGGCAGAATAGCAGGAAACAGATTTCAAGAGGTACGTTGGAATCGCCTGTAAAGCACAGGAAGAGGGGCACAACTTCGACAGTGATGCACTTGGCCAAAAAGGGCGTATGCATTTTCTCCTGAATATATTCGGGAGAAAACGCATACGCCCTTTTTGGCCAAGCAAGCAAGCGGGCAATGCAAATCTGCACTACAAAGAAGTATCACTTCCCACCGGTCAAAAGGGACATCCACAAAATGTGTAAAAACCAGAAAGGCAAGACAGGCCCTGGAGAACAGGGAGCCTTGTTATGCTGATGGGCGGGATGTAAGTTGCCAACTGCCTCACTGGAGGAGTGCATTGTGTTCCCTAAAACAAGTAAACAACAGAGCTACAGAGCCAAGGGCACTTCCAGTCTAGGGAATATACCTTGGGAAAACTGAAAATCCGTAAGACAGAACCACCCCCAAATTGAGGGCTGCACTGCTTACAAGAACCTCAACCTGGGTACACCTGAAATATCCCAGGAAATATAAAAATGGTTCAAAACACTGTGGAACTTACGTAGGATGGAATATCCCTCAGCCATGAAATCAATGTCATAAGACCAGTAGCAGCAAAATGAGTGGATTCAGGTACGATGATTCTAAGTGAAAGAAGTCACACAGGAAAAGAAACTTATCATAAGATATCACTTAGGAAGATCCTGTAAACATGGCTACACATGAACTGAGTTAGGCAAGAGAACAGAGTCTCACATTTAGAAAACACTCTTATGCCTGCTTAAGGGGGAAGGAGAGGTGGGGTGATGCATCAAACCAGAGTTTGATATAAGCACAGGTACCGTTCCAAAAACCAACTATGGAATAGACAAGACCTACACCTTCCTCAGTGAAAGGGACTCAAAACCCCATATGTCCCGCAGAGGAAGAGATCTGACTAGTAAGAATCTTAAAACCTATGTATTGATATGTCTCGGTAAGGGAATCAAGTGTGTCTAGACTGGCATAAACAGGGCAGCGAGAATCAGCTCAAACCCACTCTAAAAAGGAATTTCAAAAACAGAACAAAGAAACAGGGAAATTCTTTACAATTCCTTCAGGGTCTCTGATGCAACCTGGAATGACCCTATCTACAATGACAGCTGGATGTGGCATAAGGCTGGACACTTGGGACTGAGAGGATTGGTGAGATTGGGTGAGCAAATGCAGACCCTTTAAAGCAAAAATGCATGGCAGCCATTCCATGGGTCCCAACTCTCCAGGTTGAAGGGAATATTACTACAGCTATAACATGTATGGGAAACCTAGAGAATGGACACACTGTGAATACGAAAGGTTTCTAAAACTCAACGAAGAGCCCCTCTCCTGGTGCTCCGGTTTGACTTTCCAACTGCTTTCCTATCAATCTCCCAACTTGGAGAGACAGCCCCTTTAAGCTCCTGGTTCGCACAGGTTGCCAATTTGGCAGAGGATGAAAGGGAAGAGGGAGAACCAATGAGAGAGTAGCTGTTAGGCATTTGGATGGGCACATGTCACTCTAATTTCCCGGCAGGAAGAAGAATTAACCAAAGTCTCAGCCACCCACCGGGAACCAGTATAGGTCCTGAACCAAAAGTTTGGACTTGCGTTCAGCTCACAAAAAACGAGTTGAAAAATGGAGCTCAGGGGCACAGCAATTCACAAACTGGCAGAGTAATCAAGGCCAACTCTCGTCCAAAAATCTGTTGAGGGGAGGCAACGAGGCGGACCTGAAAGCGAGGCTGAATAGCAGGAAACAGATTTCAAGAGGTACGTTGGAATCGCCTGTAAAGCACAGGAAGAGGGGCACAACTTCGACAATGATGCACTTGGCCAAAAAGGGCGTATGCGTTTTCTCCTGAATATATTCAGGAGAAAACGCATACGCCCTTTTTGGCCAAGCAAGCAAGCGGGCAATGCAAATCTGCACTACAAAGAAGTATCACTTCCCACCGGTCAAAAGGGACATCCACAAAATGTGTAAAAACCAGAAAGGCAAGACAGGCCCTGGAGAACAGGGAGCCTTGTTATGCTGATGGGCGGGATGTAAGTTGCCAACTGCCTCACTGGAGGAGTGCATTGTGTTCCCTAAAACAAGTAAACAACAGAGCTACAGAGCCAAGGGCACTTCCAGTCTAGGGAATATACCTTGGGAAAACTGAAAATCCGTAAGACAGAACCACCCCCAAATTGAGGGCTGCACTGCTTACAAGAACCTCAACCTGGGTACACCTGAAATATCCCAGGAAATATAAAAATGGTTCAAAACACTGTGGAACTTACGTAGGATGGAATATCCCTCAGCCATGAAATCAATGTCATAAGACCAGTAGCAGCAAAATGAGTGGATTCAGGTACGATGATTCTAAGTGAAAGAAGTCACACAGGAAAAGAAACTTATCATAAGATATCACTTAGGAAGATCCTGTAAACATGGCTACACATGAACTGAGTTAGGCAAGAGAACAGAGTCTCACATTTAGAAAACACTCTTATGCCTGCTTAAGGGGGAAGGAGAGGTGGGGTGATGCATCAAACCAGAGTTTGATATAAGCACAGGTACCGTTCCAAAAACCAACTATGGAATAGACAAGACCTACACCTTCCTCAGTGAAAGGGACTCAAAACCCCATATGTCCCGCAGAGGAAGAGATCTGACTAGTAAGAATCTTAAAACCTATGTATTGATATGTCTCGGTAAGGGAATCAAGTGTGTCTAGACTGGCATAAACAGGGCAGCGAGAATCAGCTCAAACCCACTCTAAAAAGGAATTTCAAAAACAGAACAAAGAAACAGGGAAATTCTTTACAATTCCTTCAGGGTCTCTGATGCAACCTGGAATGACCCTATCTACAATGACAGCTGGATGTGGCATAAGGCTGGACACTTGGGACTGAGAGGATTGGTGAGATTGGGTGAGCAAATGCAGACCCTTTAAAGCAAAAATGCATGGCAGCCATTCCATGGGTCCCAACTCTCCAGGTTGAAGGGAATATTACTACAGCTATAACATGTACGGGAAACCTAGAGAATGGACACACTGTGAATACGAAAGGTTTCTAAAACTCAACGAAGAGCCCCTCTCCTGGTGCTCCGGTTTGACTTTCCAACTGCTTTCCTATCAATCTCCCAACTTGGAGAGACAGCCCCTTTAAGCTCCTGGTTCGCACAGGTTGCCAATTTGGCAGAGGATGAAAGGGAAGAGGGAGAACCAATGAGAGAGTAGCTGTTAGGCATTTGGATGGGCACATGTCACTCTAATTTCCCGGCAGGAAGAAGAATTAACCAAAGTCTCAGCCACCCACCGGGAACCAGTATAGGTCCTGAACCAAAAGTTTGGACTTGCGTTCAGCTCACAAAAAACGAGTTGAAAAATGGAGCTCAGGGGCACAGCAATTCACAAACTGGCAGAGTAATACAGGCCAACTCTCGTCCAAAAATCTGTTGAGGGGAGGCAACGAGGCGGACCTGAAAGCGAGGCAGAATAGCAGGAAACAGATTTCAAGAGGTACGTTGGAATCGCCTGTAAAGCACAGGAAGAGGGGCACAACTTCGACAGTGATGCACTTGGCCAAAAAGGGCGTATGCGTTTTCTCCTGAATATATTCGGGAGAAAACGCATACGCCCTTTTTGGCCAAGCAAGCAAGCGGGCAATGCAAATCTGCACTACAAAGAAGTATCACTTCCCACCGGTCAAAAGGGACATCCACAAAATGTGTAAAAACCAGAAAGGCAAGACAGGCCCTGGAGAACAGGGAGCCTTGTTATGCTGATGGGCGGGATGTAAGTTGCCAACTGCCTCACTGGAGGAGTGCATTGTGTTCCCTAAAACAAGTAAACAACAGAGCTACAGAGCCAAGGGCACTTCCAGTCTAGGGAATATACCTTGGGAAAACTGAAAATCCATAAGACAGAGCCACCCCCAAATTGAGGGCTGCACTGCTTACAAGAACCTCAACCTGGGTACACCTGAAATATCCCAGGAAATATAAAAATGGTTCAAAACACTGTGGAACTTACGTACGATGGAATATCCCTCAGCCATGAAATCAATGTCATAAGACCAGTAGCAGCAAAATGAGTGGATTCAGGTACGATGATTCTAAGTGAAAGAAGTCACACAGGAAAAGAAACTTATCATAAGATATCACTTAGGAAGATCCTGTAAACATGGCTACACATGAACTGAGTTAGGCAAGAGAACAGAGTCTCACATTTAGAAAACACTCTTATGCCTGCTTAAGGGGGAAGGAGAGGTGGTATGATGCATCAAACCAGAGTTTGATATAAGCACAGGTACCGTTCCAAAAACCAACTATGGAATAGACAAGACCTACACCTTCCTCAGTGAAAGGGACTCAAAACCCCATATGTCCCGCAGAGGAAGAGATCTGACTAGTAAGAATCTTAAAACCTATGTATTGATATGTCTCGGTAAGGGAATCAAGTGTGTCTAGACTGGCATAAACAGGGCAGCGAGAATCAGCTCAAACCCACTCTAAAAAGGAATTTCAAAAACAGAACAAAGAAACAGGGAAATTCTTTACAATTCCTTCAGGGTCTCTGATGCAACCTGGAATGACCCTATCTACAATGAAAGCTGGATGTGGCATAAGGCTGGACACTTGGGACTGAGAGGATTGGTGAGATTGGGTGAGCAAATGCAGACCCTTTAAAGCAAAAATGCATGGCAGCCATTCCATGGGTCCCAACTCTCCAGGTTGAAGGGAATATTACTACAGCTATAACATGTACGGGAAACCTAGAGAATGGACACACTGTGAATACGAAAGGTTTCTAAAACTCAACGAAGAGCCCCTCTCCTGGTGCTCCGGTTTGACTTTCCAACTGCTTTCCTATCAATCTCCCAACTTGGAGAGACAGCCCCTTTAAGCTCCTGGTTCGCACAGGTGGCCAATTTGGCAGAGGATGAAAGGGAAGAGGGAGAACCAATGAGAGAGTAGCTGTTAGGCATTTGGATGGGCACATGTCACTCTAATTTCCCGGCAGGAAGAAGAATAAACCAAAGTCTCAGCCACCCACCGGGAACCAGTATAGGTCCTGAACCAAAAGTTTGGACTTGCGTTCAGCTCACAAAAAACGAGTTGAAAAATGGAGCTCAGGGGCACAGCAATTCACAAACTGGCAGAGTAATCAAGGCCAACTCTCGTCCAAAAATCTGTTGAGGGGAGGCAACAAGGCGGACCTGAAAGCGAGGCAGAATAGCAGGAAACAGATTTCAAGAGGTACGTTGGAATCGCCTGTAAAGCACAGGAAGAGGGGCACAACTTCGACAATGATGCACTTGGCCAAAAAGGGCGTATGCGTTTTCTCCTGAATATATTCAGGAGAAAACGCATACGCCCTTTTTGGCCAAGCAAGCAAGCGGGCAATGCAAATCTGCACTACAAAGAAGTATCACTTCCCACCGGTCAAAAGGGACATCCACAAAATGTGTAAAAACCAGAAAGGCAAGACAGGCCCTGGAGAACAGGGAGCCTTGTTATGCTGATGGGCGGGATGTAAGTTGCCAACTGCCTCACTGGAGGAGTGCATTGTGTTCCCTAAAACAAGTAAACAACAGAGCTACAGAGCCAAGGGCACTTCCAGTCTAGGGAATATACCTTGGGAAAACTGAAAATCCGTAAGACAGAACCACCCCCAAATTGAGGGCTGCACTGCTTACAAGAACCTCAACCTGGGTACACCTGAAATATCCCAGGAAATATAAAAATGGTTCAAAACACTGTGGAACTTACGTAGGATGGAATATCCCTCAGCCATGAAATCAATGTCATAAGACCAGTAGCAGCAAAATGAGTGGATTCAGGTACGATGATTCTAAGTGAAAGAAGTCACACAGGAAAAGAAACTTATCATAAGATATCACTTAGGAAGATCCTGTAAACATGGCTACACATGAACTGAGTTAGGCAAGAGAACAGAGTCTCACATTTAGAAAACACTCTTATGCCTGCTTAAGGGGGAAGGAGAGGTGGGGTGATGCATCAAACCAGAGTTTGATATAAGCACAGGTACCGTTCCAAAAACCAACTATGGAATAGACAAGACCTACACCTTCCTCAGTGAAAGGGACTCAAAACCCCATATGTCCCGCAGAGGAAGAGATCTGACTAGTAAGAATCTTAAAACCTATGTATTGATATGTCTCCGTAAGGGAATCAAGTGTGTCTAGACTGGCATAAACAGGGCAGCGAGAATCAGCTCAAACCCACTCTAAAAAGGAATTTCAAAAACAGAACAAAGAAACAGGGAAATTCTTTACAATTCCTTCAGGGTCTCTGATGCAACCTGGAATGACCCTATCTACAATGACAGCTGGATGTGGCATAAGGCTGGACACTTGGGACTGAGAGGATTGGTGAGATTGGGTGAGCAAATGCAGACCCTTTAAAGCAAAAATGCATGGCAGCCATTCCATGGGTCCCAACTCTCCAGGTTGAAGGGAATATTACTACAGCTATAACATGTACGGGAAACCTAGAGAATGGACACACTGTGAATACGAAAGGTTTCTAAAACTCAACGAAGAGCCCCTCTCCTGGTGCTCCGGTTTGACTTTCCAACTGCTTTCCTATCAATCTCCCAACTTGGAGAGACAGCCCCTTTAAGCTCCTGGTTCGCACAGGTTGCCAATTTGGCAGAGGATGAAAGGGATGAGGGAGAACCAATGAGAGAGTAGCTGTTAGGCATTTGGATGGGCACATGTCACTCTAATTTCCCGGCAGGAAGAAGAATTAACCAAAGTCTCAGCCACCCACCGGGAACCAGTATAGGTCCTGAACCAAAAGTTTGGACTTGCGTTCAGCTCACAAAAAACGAGTTGAAAAATGGAGCTCAGGGGCACAGCAATTCACAAACTGGCAGAGTAATCAAGGCCAACTCTCGTCCAAAAATCTGTTGAGGGGAGGCAACGAGGCGGACCTGAAAGCGAGGCAGAATAGCAGGAAACAGATTTCAAGAGGTACGTTGGAATCGCCTGTAAAGCACAGGAAGAGGGGCACAACTTCGACAATGATGCACTTGGCCAAAAAGGGCGTATGCATTTTCTCCTGAATATATTCAGGAGAAAACGCATACGCCCTTTTTGGCCAAGCAAGCAAGCGGGCAATGCAAATCTGCACTACAAAGAAGTATCACTTCCCACCGGTCAAAAGGGACATACACAAAATGTGTAAAAACCAGAAAGGCAAGACAGGCCCTGGAGAACAGGGAGCCTTGTTATGCTGATGGGCGGGATGTAAGTTGCCAACTGCCTCACTGGAGGAGTGCATTGTGTTCCCTAAAACAAGTAAACAACAGAGCTACAGAGCCAAGGGCACTTCCAGTCTAGGGAATATACCTTGGGAAAACTGAAAATCCATAAGACAGAGCCACCCCCAAATTGAGGGCTGCACTGCTTACCAGAACCTCAACCTGGGTACACCTGAAATATCCCAGGAAATATAAAAATGGTTCAAAAAATTGTGGAACTTACGTACGATGGAATATCCCTCAGCCATGAAATCAATGTCATAAGACCAGTAGCAGCAAAATGAGTGGATTCAGGTACGATGATTCTAAGTGAAAGAAGTCACACAGGAAAAGAAACTTATCATAAGATATCACTTAGGAAGATCCTGTAAACATGGCTACACATGAACTGAGTTAGGCAAGAGAACAGAGTCTCACATTTAGAAAACACTCTTATGCCTGCTTAAGGGGGAAGGAGAGGTGGGGTGATGCATCAAACCAGAGTTTGATATAAGCACAGGTACCGTTCCAAAAACCAACTATGGAATAGACAAGACCTACACCTTCCTCAGTGAAAGGGACTCAAAACCCCATATTTCCCGCAGAGGAAGAGATCTGACTAGTAAGAATCTTAAAACCTATGTATTGATATGTCTCCGTAAGGGAATCAAGTGTGTCTAGACTGGCATAAACAGGGCAGCGAGAATCAGCTCAAACCCACTCTAAAAAGGAATTTCAAAAACAGAACAAAGAAACAGGGAAATTCTTTACAATTCCTTCAGGGTCTCTGATGCAACCTGGAATGACCCTATCTACAATGACAGCTGGATGTGGCATAAGGCTGGACACTTGGGACTGAGAGGATTGGTGAGATTGGGTGAGCAAATGCAGACCCTTTAAAGCAAAAATGCATGGCAGCCATTCCATGGGTCCCAACTCTCCAGGTTGAAGGGAATATTACTACAGCTATAACATGTACGGGAAACCTAGAGAATGGACACACTGTGAATACGAAAGGTTTCTAAAACTCAACGAAGAGCCCCTCTCCTGGTGCTCCGGTTTGACTTTCCAACTGCTTTCCTATCAATCTCCCAACTTGGAGAGACAGCCCCTTTAAGCTCCTGGTTCGCACAGGTTGCCAATTTGGCAGAGGATGAAAGGGAAGAGGGAGAACCAATGAGAGAGTAGCTGTTAGGCATTTGGATGGGCACATGTCACTCTAATTTCCCGGCAGGAAGAAGAATTAACCAAAGTCTCAGCCACCCAACGGGAACCAGTATAGGTCCTGAACCAAAAGTTTGGACTTGCGTTCAGCTCACAAAAAACGAGTTGAAAAATGGAGCTCAGGGGCACAGCAATTCACAAACTGGCAGAGTAATACAGGCCAACTCTCGTCCAAAAATCTGTTGATGGGAGGCAACGAGGCGGACCTGAAAGCGAGGCAGAATAGCAGGAAACAGATTTCAAGAGGTACGTTGGAATCGCCTGTAAAGCACAGGAAGAGGGGCACAACTTCGACAATGATGCACTTGGCCAAAAAGGGCGTATGCGTTTTCTCCTGAATATATTCAGGAGAAAACGCATACGCCCTTTTTGGCCAAGCAAGCAAGCGGGCAATGCAAATCTGCACTACAAAGAAGTATCACTTCCCACCGGTCAAAAGGGACATACACAAAATGTGTAAAAACCAGAAAGGCAAGACAGGCCCTGGAGAACAGGGAGCCTTGTTATGCTGATGGGCGGGATGTAAGTTGCCAACTGCCTCACTGGAGGAGTGCATTGTGTTCCCTAAAACAAGTAAACAACAGAGCTACAGAGCCAAGGGCACTTCCAGTCTAGGGAATATACCTTGGGAAAACTGAAAATCCGTAAGACAGAACCACCCCCAAATTGAGGGCTGCACTGCTTACAAGAACCTCAACCTGGGTACACCTGAAATATCCCAGGAAATATAAAAATGGTTCAAAACACTGTGGAACTTACGTAGGATGGAATATCCCTCAGCCATGAAATCAATGTCATAAGACCAGTAGCAGCAAAATGAGTGGATTCAGGTACGATGATTCTAAGTGAAAGAAGTCACACAGGAAAAGAAACTTATCATAAGATATCACTTAGGAAGATCCTGTAAACATGGCTACACATGAACTGAGTTAGGCAAGAGAACAGAGTCTCACATTTAGAAAACACTCTTATGCCTGCTTAAGGGGGAAGGAGAGGTGGGGTGATGCATCAAACCAGAGTTTGATATAAGCACAGGTACCGTTCCAAAAACCAACTATGGAATAGACAAGACCTACACCTTCCTCAGTGAAAGGGACTCAAAACCCCATATGTCCCGCAGAGGAAGAGATCTGACTAGTAAGAATCTTAAAACCTATGTATTGATATGTCTCGGTAAGGGAATCAAGTGTGTCTAGACTGGCATAAACAGGGCAGCGAGAATCAGCTCAAACCCACTCTAAAAAGGAATTTCAAAAACAGAACAAAGAAACAGGGAAATTCTTTACAATTCCTTCAGGGTCTCTGATGCAACCTGGAATGACCCTATCTACAATGACAGCTGGATGTGGCATAAGGCTGGACACTTGGGACTGAGAGGATTGGTGAGATTGGGTGAGCAAATGCAGACCCTTTAAAGCAAAAATGCATGGCAGCCATTCCATGGGTCCCAGCTCTCCAGGTTGAAGGGAATATTACTACAGCTATAACATGTACGGGAAACCTAGAGAATGGACACACTGTGAATACGAAAGGTTTCTAAAACTCAACGAAGAGCCCCTCTCCTGGTGCTCCGGTTTGACTTTCCAACTGCTTTGCTATCAATCTCCCAACTTGGAGAGACAGCCCCTTTAAGCTCCTGGTTCGCACAGGTGGCCAATTTGGCAGAGGATGAAAGGGAAGAGGGAGAACCAATGAGAGAGTAGCTGTTAGGCATTTGGATGGGCACATGTCACTCTAATTTCCCGGCAGGAAGAAGAATTAACCAAAGTCTCAGCCACCCACCGGGAACCAGTATAGGTCCTGAACCAAAAGTTTGGACTTGCGTTCAGCTCACAAAAAACGAGTTGAAAAATGGAGCTCAGGGGCACAGCAATTCACAAACTGGCAGAGTAATCAAGGCCAACTCTCGTCCAAAAATCTGTTGAGGGGAGGCAACGAGGCGGACCTGAAAGCGAGGCTGAATAGCAGGAAACAGATTTCAAGAGGTACGTTGGAATCGCCTGTAAAGCACAGGAAGAGGGGCACAACTTCGACAATGATGCACTTGGCCAAAAAGGGCGTATGCGTTTTCTCCTGAATATATTCAGGAGAAAACGCATACGCCCTTTTTGGCCAAGCAAGCAAGCGGGCAATGCAAATCTGAACTACAAAGAAGTATCACTTCCCACCGGTCAAAAGGGACATACACAAAATGTGTAAAAACCAGAAAGGCAAGACAGGCCCTGGAGAACAGGGAGCCTTGTTATGCTGATGGGCGGGATGTAAGTTGCCAACTGCCTCACTGGAGGAGTGCATTGTGTTCCCTAAAACAAGTAAACAACAGAGCTACAGAGCCAAGGGCACTTCCAGTCTAGGGAATATACCTTGGGAAAACTGAAAATCCGTAAGACAGAACCACCCCCAAATTGAGGGCTGCACTGCTTACAAGAACCTCAACCTGGGTACACCTGAAATATCCCAGGAAATATAAAAATGGTTCAAAACACTGTGGAACTTACGTAGGATGGAATATCCCTCAGCCATGAAATCAATGTCATAAGACCAGTAGCAGCAAAATGAGTGGATTCAGGTACGATGATTCTAAGTGAAAGAAGTCACACAGGAAAAGAAACTTATCATAAGATATCACTTAGGAAGATCCTGTAAACATGGCTACACATGAACTGAGTTAGGCAAGAGAACAGAGTCTCACATTTAGAAAACACTCTTATGCCTGCTTAAGGGGGAAGGAGAGGTGGGGTGATGCATCAAACCAGAGTTTGATATAAGCACAGGTACCGTTCCAAAAACCAACTATGGAATAGACAAGACCTACACCTTCCTCAGTGAAAGGGACTCAAAACCCCATATGTCCCGCAGAGGAAGAGATCTGACTAGTAAGAATCTTAAAACCTATGTATTGATATGTCTCGGTAAGGGAATCAAGTGTGTCTAGACTGGCATAAACAGGGCAGCGAGAATCAGCTCAAACCCACTCTAAAAAGGAATTTCAAAAACAGAACAAAGAAACAGGGAAATTCTTTACAATTCCTTCAGGGTCTCTGATGCAACCTGGAATGACCCTATCTACAATGACAGCTGGATGTGGCATAAGGCTGGACACTTGGGACTGAGAGGATTGGTGAGATTGGGTGAGCAAATGCAGACCCTTTAAAGCAAAAATGCATGGCAGCCATTCCATGGGTCCCAGCTCTCCAGGTTGAAGGGAATATTACTACAGCTATAACATGTACGGGAAACCTAGAGAATGGACACACTGTGAATACGAAAGGTTTCTAAAACTCAACGAAGAGCCCCTCTCCTGGTGCTCCGGTTTGACTTTCCAACTGCTTTGCTATCAATCTCCCAACTTGGAGAGACAGCCCCTTTAAGCTCCTGGTTCGCACAGGTGGCCAATTTGGCAGAGGATGAAAGGGAAGAGGGAGAACCAATGAGAGAGTAGCTGTTAGGCATTTGGATGGGCACATGTCACTCTAATTTCCCGGCAGGAAGAAGCATTAACCAAAGTCTCAGCCACCCACCGGGAACCAGTATAGGTCCTGAACCAAAAGTTTGGACTTGCGTTCAGCTCACAAAAAACGAGTTGAAAAATGGAGCTCAGGGGCACAGCAATTCACAAACTGGCAGAGTAATACAGGCCAACTATCGTCCATAAATCTGTTGAGGGGAGGCAACGAGGCGGACCTGAAAGCGAGGCAGAATAGCAGGAAACAGATTTCAAGAGGTACGTTGGAATCGCCTGTAAAGCACAGGAAGAGGGGCACAACTTCGACAGTGATGCACTTGGCCAAAAAGGGCGTATGCGTTTTCTCCTGAATATATTCGGGAGAAAACGCATACGCCCTTTTTGGCCAAGCAAGCAAGCGGGCAATGCAAATCTGCACTACAAAGAAGTATCACTTCCCACCGGTCAAAAGGGACATCCACAAAATGTGTAAAAACCAGAAAGGCAAGACAGGCCCTGGAGAACAGGGAGCCTTGTTATGCTGATGGGCGGGATGTAAGTTGCCAACTGCCTCACTGGAGGAGTGCATTGTGTTCCCTAAAACAAGTAAACAACAGAGCTACAGAGCCAAGGGCACTTCCAGTCTAGGGAATATACCTTGGGAAAACTGAAAATCCATAAGACAGAGCCACCCCCAAATTGAGGGCTGCACTGCTTACAAGAACCTCAACCTGGGTACACCTGAAATATCCCAGGAAATATAAAAATGGTTCAAAACATTGTGGAACTTACGTACGATGGAATATCCCTCAGCCATGAAATCAATGTCATAAGACCAGTAGCAGCAAAATGAGTGGATTCAGGTACGATGATTCTAAGTGAAAGAAGTCACACAGGAAAAGAAACTTATCATAAGATATCACTTAGGAAGATCCTGTAAACATGGCTACACATGAACTGAGTTAGGCAAGAGAACAGAGTCTCACATTTAGAAAACACTCTTATGCCTGCTTAAGGGGGAAGGAGAGGTGGTATGATGCATCAAACCAGAGTTTGATATAAGCACAGGTACCGTTCCAAAAACCAACTATGGAATAGACAAGACCTACACCTTCCTCAGTGAAAGGGACTCAAAACCCCATATGTCCCGCAGAGGAAGAGATCTGACTAGTAAGAATCTTAAAACCTATGTATTGATATGTCTCGGTAAGGGAATCAAGTGTGTCTAGACTGGCATAAACAGGGCAGCGAGAATCAGCTCAAACCCACTCTAAAAAGGAATTTCAAAAACAGAACAAAGAAACAGGGAAATTCTTTACAATTCCTTCAGGGTCTCTGATGCAACCTGGAATGACCCTATCTACAATGAAAGCTGGATGTGGCATAAGGCTGGACACTTGGGACTGAGAGGATTGGTGAGATTGGGTGAGCAAATGCAGACCCTTTAAAGCAAAAATGCATGGCAGCCATTCCATGGGTCCCAACTCTCCAGGTTGAAGGGAATATTACTACAGCTATAACATGTACGGGAAACCTAGAGAATGGACACACTGTGAATACGAAAGGTTTCTAAAACTCAACGAAGAGCCCCTCTCCTGGTGCTCCGGTTTGACTTTCCAACTGCTTTCCTATCAATCTCCCAACTTGGAGAGACAGCCCCTTTAAGCTCCTGGTTCGCACAGGTGGCCAATTTGGCAGAGGATGAAAGGGAAGAGGGAGAACCAATGAGAGAGTAGCTGTTAGGCATTTGGATGGGCACATGTCACTCTAATTTCCCGGCAGGAAGAAGAATAAACCAAAGTCTCAGCCACCCACCGGGAACCAGTATAGGTCCTGAACCAAAAGTTTGGACTTGCATTCAGCTCACAAAAAACGAGTTGAAAAATGGAGCTCAGGGGCACAGCAATTCACAAACTGGCAGAGTAATCAAGGCCAACTCTCGTCCAAAAATCTGTTGAGGGGAGGCAACAAGGCGGACCTGAAAGCGAGGCAGAATAGCAGGAAACAGATTTCAAGAGGTACGTTGGAATCGCCTGTAAAGCACAGGAAGAGGGGCACAACTTCGACAATGATGCACTTGGCCAAAAAGGGCGTATGCGTTTTCTCCTGAATATATTCAGGAGAAAACGCATACGCCCTTTTTGGCCAAGCAAGCAAGCGGGCAATGCAAATCTGCACTACAAAGAAGTATCACTTCCCACCGGTCAAAAGGGACATCCACAAAATGTGTAAAAACCAGAAAGGCAAGACAGGCCCTGGAGAACAGGGAGCCTTGTTATGCTGATGGGCGGGATGTAAGTTGCCAACTGCCTCACTGGAGGAGTGCATTGTGTTCCCTAAAACAAGTAAACAACAGAGCTACAGAGCCAAGGGCACTTCCAGTCTAGGGAATATACCTTGGGAAAACTGAAAATCCGTAAGACAGAACCACCCCCAAATTGAGGGCTGCACTGCTTACAAGAACCTCAACCTGGGTACACCTGAAATATCCCAGGAAATATAAAAATGGTTCAAAACACTGTGGAACTTACGTAGGATGGAATATCCCTCAGCCATGAAATCAATGTCATAAGACCAGTAGCAGCAAAATGAGTGGATTCAGGTACGATGATTCTAAGTGAAAGAAGTCACACAGGAAAAGAAACTTATCATAAGATATCACTTAGGAAGATCCTGTAAACATGGCTACACATGAACTGAGTTAGGCAAGAGAACAGAGTCTCACATTTAGAAAACACTCTTATGCCTGCTTAAGGGGGAAGGAGAGGTGGGGTGATGCATCAAACCAGAGTTTGATATAAGCACAGGTACCGTTCCAAAAACCAACTATGGAATAGACAAGACCTACACCTTCCTCAGTGAAAGGGACTCAAAACCCCATATGTCCCGCAGAGGAAGAGATCTGACTAGTAAGAATCTTAAAACCTATGTATTGATATGTCTCCGTAAGGGAATCAAGTGTGTCTAGACTGGCATAAACAGGGCAGCGAGAATCAGCTCAAACCCACTCTAAAAAGGAATTTCAAAAACAGAACAAAGAAACAGGGAAATTCTTTACAATTCCTTCAGGGTCTCTGATGCAACCTGGAATGACCCTATCTACAATGACAGCTGGATGTGGCATAAGGCTGGACACTTGGGACTGAGAGGATTGGTGAGATTGGGTGAGCAAATGCAGACCCTTTAAAGCAAAAATGCATGGCAGCCATTCCATGGGTCCCAACTCTCCAGGTTGAAGGGAATATTACTACAGCTATAACATGTACGGGAAACCTAGAGAATGGACACACTGTGAATACGAAAGGTTTCTAAAACTCAACGAAGAGCCCCTCTCCTGGTGCTCCGGTTTGACTTTCCAACTGCTTTCCTATCAATCTCCCAACTTGGAGAGACAGCCCCTTTAAGCTCCTGGTTCGCACAGGTTGCCAATTTGGCAGAGGATGAAAGGGATGAGGGAGAACCAATGAGAGAGTAGCTGTTAGGCATTTGGATGGGCACATGTCACTCTAATTTCCCGGCAGGAAGAAGAATTAACCAAAGTCTCAGCCACCCACCGGGAACCAGTATAGGTCCTGAACCAAAAGTTTGGACTTGCGTTCAGCTCACAAAAAACGAGTTGAAAAATGGAGCTCAGGGGCACAGCAATTCACAAACTGGCAGAGTAATCAAGGCCAACTCTCGTCCAAAAATCTGTTGAGGGGAGGCAACGAGGCGGACCTGAAAGCGAGGCAGAATAGCAGGAAACAGATTTCAAGAGGTACGTTGGAATCGCCTGTAAAGCACAGGAAGAGGGGCACAACTTCGACAATGATGCACTTGGCCAAAAAGGGCGTATGCATTTTCTCCTGAATATATTCAGGAGAAAACGCATACGCCCTTTTTGGCCAAGCAAGCAAGCGGGCAATGCAAATCTGCACTACAAAGAAGTATCACTTCCCACCGGTCAAAAGGGACATACACAAAATGTGTAAAAACCAGAAAGGCAAGACAGGCCCTGGAGAACAGGGAGCCTTGTTATGCTGATGGGCGGGATGTAAGTTGCCAACTGCCTCACTGGAGGAGTGCATTGTGTTCCCTAAAACAAGTAAACAACAGAGCTACAGAGCCAAGGGCACTTCCAGTCTAGGGAATATACCTTGGGAAAACTGAAAATCCATAAGACAGAGCCACCCCCAAATTGAGGGCTGCACTGCTTACCAGAACCTCAACCTGGGTACACCTGAAATATCCCAGGAAATATAAAAATGGTTCAAAAAATTGTGGAACTTACGTACGATGGAATATCCCTCAGCCATGAAATCAATGTCATAAGACCAGTAGCAGCAAAATGAGTGGATTCAGGTACGATGATTCTAAGTGAAAGAAGTCACACAGGAAAAGAAACTTATCATAAGATATCACTTAGGAAGATCCTGTAAACATGGCTACACATGAACTGAGTTAGGCAAGAGAACAGAGTCTCACATTTAGAAAACACTCTTATGCCTGCTTAAGGGGGAAGGAGAGGTGGGGTGATGCATCAAACCAGAGTTTGATATAAGCACAGGTACCGTTCCAAAAACCAACTATGGAATAGACAAGACCTACACCTTCCTCAGTGAAAGGGACTCAAAACCCCATATTTCCCGCAGAGGAAGAGATCTGACTAGTAAGAATCTTAAAACCTATGTATTGATATGTCTCCGTAAGGGAATCAAGTGTGTCTAGACTGGCATAAACAGGGCAGCGAGAATCAGCTCAAACCCACTCTAAAAAGGAATTTCAAAAACAGAACAAAGAAACAGGGAAATTCTTTACAATTCCTTCAGGGTCTCTGATGCAACCTGGAATGACCCTATCTACAATGACAGCTGGATGTGGCATAAGGCTGGACACTTGGGACTGAGAGGATTGGTGAGATTGGGTGAGCAAATGCAGACCCTTTAAAGCAAAAATGCATGGCAGCCATTCCATGGGTCCCAACTCTCCAGGTTGAAGGGAATATTACTACAGCTATAACATGTACGGGAAACCTAGAGAATGGACACACTGTGAATACGAAAGGTTTCTAAAACTCAACGAAGAGCCCCTCTCCTGGTGCTCCGGTTTGACTTTCCAACTGCTTTCCTATCAATCTCCCAACTTGGAGAGACAGCCCCTTTAAGCTCCTGGTTCGCACAGGTTGCCAATTTGGCAGAGGATGAAAGGGAAGAGGGAGAACCAATGAGAGAGTAGCTGTTAGGCATTTGGATGGGCACATGTCACTCTAATTTCCCGGCAGGAAGAAGAATTAACCAAAGTCTCAGCCACCCACCGGGAACCAGTATAGGTCCTGAACCAAAAGTTTGGACTTGCGTTCAGCTCACAAAAAACGAGTTGAAAAATGGAGCTCAGGGGCACAGCAATTCACAAACTGGCAGAGTAATACAGGCCAACTCTCGTCCAAAAATCTGTTGAGGGGAGGCAACGAGGCGGACCTGAAAGCGAGGCTGAATAGCAGGAAACAGATTTCAAGAGGTACGTTGGAATCGCCTGTAAAGCACAGGAAGAGGGGCACAACTTCGACAATGATGCACTTGGCCAAAAAGGGCGTATGCGTTTTCTCCTGAATATATTCAGGAGAAAACGCATACGCCCTTTTTGGCCAAGCAAGCAAGCGGGCAATGCAAATCTGCACTACAAAGAAGTATCACTTCCCACCGGTCAAAAGGGACATCCACAAAATGTGTAAAAACCAGAAAGGCAAGACAGGCCCTGGAGAACAGGGAGCCTTGTTATGCTGATGGGCGGGATGTAAGTTGCCAACTGCCTCACTGGAGGAGTGCATTGTGTTCCCTAAAACAAGTAAACAACAGAGCTACAGAGCCAAGGGCACTTCCAGTCTAGGGAATATACCTTGGGAAAACTGAAAATCCGTAAGACAGAACCACCCCCAAATTGAGGGCTGCACTGCTTACAAGAACCTCAACCTGGGTACACCTGAAATATCCCAGGAAATATAAAAATGGTTCAAAACACTGTGGAACTTACGTAGGATGGAATATCCCTCAGCCATGAAATCAATGTCATAAGACCAGTAGCAGCAAAATGAGTGGATTCAGGTACGATGATTCTAAGTGAAAGAAGTCACACAGGAAAAGAAACTTATCATAAGATATCACTTAGGAAGATCCTGTAAACATGGCTACACATGAACTGAGTTAGGCAAGAGAACAGAGTCTCACATTTAGAAAACACTCTTATGCCTGCTTAAGGGGGAAGGAGAGGTGGGGTGATGCATCAAACCAGAGTTTGATATAAGCACAGGTACCGTTCCAAAAACCAACTATGGAATAGACAAGACCTACACCTTCCTCAGTGAAAGGGACTCAAAACCCCATATGTCCCGCAGAGGAAGAGATCTGACTAGTAAGAATCTTAAAACCTATGTATTGATATGTCTCGGTAAGGGAATCAAGTGTGTCTAGACTGGCATAAACAGGGCAGCGAGAATCAGCTCAAACCCACTCTAAAAAGGAATTTCAAAAACAGAACAAAGAAACAGGGAAATTCTTTACAATTCCTTCAGGGTCTCTGATGCAACCTGGAATGACCCTATCTACAATGACAGCTGGATGTGGCATAAGGCTGGACACTTGGGACTGAGAGGATTGGTGAGATTGGGTGAGCAAATGCAGACCCTTTAAAGCAAAAATGCATGGCAGCCATTCCATGGGTCCCAGCTCTCCAGGTTGAAGGGAATATTACTACAGCTATAACATGTACGGGAAACCTAGAGAATGGACACACTGTGAATACGAAAGGTTTCTAAAACTCAACGAAGAGCCCCTCTCCTGGTGCTCCGGTTTGACTTTCCAACTGCTTTGCTATCAATCTCCCAACTTGGAGAGACAGCCCCTTTAAGCTCCTGGTTCGCACAGGTGGCCAATTTGGCAGAGGATGAAAGGGAAGAGGGAGAACCAATGAGAGAGTAGCTGTTAGGCATTTGGATGGGCACATGTCACTCTAATTTCCCGGCAGGAAGAAGCATTAACCAAAGTCTCAGCCACCCACCGGGAACCAGTATAGGTCCTGAACCAAAAGTTTGGACTTGCGTTCAGCTCACAAAAAACGAGTTGAAAAATGGAGCTCAGGGGCACAGCAATTCACAAACTGGCAGAGTAATACAGGCCAACTATCGTCCATAAATCTGTTGAGGGGAGGCAACGAGGCGGACCTGAAAGCGAGGCAGAATAGCAGGAAACAGATTTCAAGAGGTACGTTGGAATCGCCTGTAAAGCACAGGAAGAGGGGCACAACTTCGACACTGATGCACTTGGCCAAAAAGGGCAGATGCGTTTTCTCCGGAATATATTCGGGAGAAAACGCATACGCCCTTTTTGGCCAAGCAAGCAAGCGGGCAATGCAAATCTGCACTACACAGAAGTATCACTTCCGACTGGTCAAAAGGGACATCCACAAAATGTGTAAAAACCAGAAAGGCAAGACAGGCCCTGGAGAACAGGGAGCCTTGTTATGCTGATGGGCGGGATGTAAGTTGCCAACTGCCTCACTGGAGGAGTGCATTGTGTTCCCTAAAACAAGTAAACAACAGAGCTACAGAGCCAAGGGCACTTCCAGTCTAGGGAATACACCATGGGAAAACTGAAAATCCATAAGACAGAGCCACCCCCAAATTGAGGGCTGCACTGCTTACAGGAACCTCAACCTGGGTACACCTGAAATATCCCAGGAAATATAAAAATGGTTCAAAACACTGTGGAACTTACGTACGATGGAATATCCCTCAGCCATGAAATCAATGTCATAAGACCAGTAGCAGCAAAATGAGTGGATTCAGGTACGATGATTCTAAGTGAAAGAAGTCACACAGGAAAAGAAACTTATTCAAAGATATTGCTTAGGAAGATCCTGTAAACATGGCTACACATGAACTGAGTTAGGCAAGAGAACAGAGTCTCACATTTAGAAAACACACTTATGCCTGCTTAAGGGGGAAGGAGAGGTGGGGTGATGCATCAAACCAGAGTTTGATGTAAGCACAGGTACCGTTCCAAAAACCAACTATGGAATAGACAAGACCTACACCTTCCTCAGTGAAAGGGACTCAAAACCCCATATTTCCCGCAGAGGAAGAGATCTGACTAGTAAGAATCTTAAAACCTATGTATTGATATGTCTCCGTAAGGGAATCAAGTGTGTCTAGACTGGCATAAACAGGGCAGCGAGAATCAGCTCAAACCCACTCTAAAAAGGAATTTCAAAAACAGAACAAAGAAACAGGGAAATTCTTTACAATTCCTTCAGGGTCTCTGATGCAACCTGGAATGACCCTATCTACAATGACAGCTGGATGTGGCATAAGGCTGGACACTTGGGACTGAGAGGATTGGTGAGATTGGGTGAGCAAATGCAGACCCTTTAAAGCAATAATGCATGGCAGCCATTCCATGGGTCCCAGCTCTCCAGGTTGAAGGGAATATTACTACAGCTATAACATGTACGGGAAACCTAGAGAATGGACACACTGTGAATACGAAAGGTTTCTAAAACTCAACGAAGAGCCCCTCTCCTGGTGCTCCGGTTTGACTTTCCAACTGCTTTCCTATCAATCTCCCAACTTGGAGAGACAGCCCCTTTAAGCTCCTGGTTCGCACAGGTGGCCAATTTGGCAGAGGATGAAAGGGAAGAGGGAGAACCAATGAGAGAGTAGCTGTTAGGCATTTGGATGGGCACATGTCACTCTAATTTCCCGGCAGGAAGAAGCATTAACCAAAGTCTCAGCCACCCACCGGGAACCAGTATAGGTCCTGAACCAAAAGTTTGGACTTGCGTTCAGCTCACAAAATACGAGTTGAAAAATGGAGATCAGGGGCACAGCAATTCACAAACTGGCAGAGTAATACAGGCCAACTATCGTCCAAAAATCTGTTGAGGGGAGGCAACGAGGCGGACCTGAAAGCGAGGCAGAATAGCAGGAAACAGATTTCAAGAGGTACGTTGGAATCGCCTGTAAAGCACAGGAAGAGGGGCACAACTTCGACAATGATGCACTTGGCCAAAAAGGGCGGATGCGTTTTCTCCTGAATATATTCGGGAGAAAACGCATACGCCCTTTTTGGCCAAGCAAGCAAGCGGGCAATGCAAATCTGCACTACAAAGAAGTATCACTTCCCACCGGTCAAAAGGGACATCCACAAAATGTGTAAAAACCAGAAAGGCAAGACAGGCCCTGGAGAACAGGGAGCCTTGTTATGCTGATGGGCGGGATGTAAGTTGCCAACTGCCTCACTGGGGGAGTGCATTGTGTTCCCTAAAACAAGTAAACAACAGAGCTACAGAGCCAAGGGCACTTCCAGTCTAGGGAATATACCTTGGGAAAACTGAAAATCCATAAGACAGAGCCACCCCCAAATTGAGGGCTGCACTGCTTACAAGAACCTCAACCTGGGTACACCTGAAATATCCCAGGAAATATAAAAATGGTTCAAAACATTGTGGAACTTACGTACCATGGAATATCCCTCAGCCATGAAATCAATGTCATAAGACCAGTAGCAGCAAAATGAGTGGATTCAGGTACGATGATTCTAAGTGAAAGAAGTCACACAGGAAAAGAAACTTATCATAAGATATCACTTAGGAAGATCCTGTAAACATGGCTACACATGAACTGAGTTAGGCAAGAGAACAGAGTCTCACATTTAGAAAACACTCTTATGCCTGCTTAAGGGGGAAGGAGAGGTGGGGTGATGCATCAAACCAGAGTTTGATATAAGCACAGGCACCGTTCCAAAAACCAACTATGGAATAGACAAGACCTACACCTTCCTCAGTGAAAGGGACTCAAAACCCCATATTTCCCGCAGAGGAAGAGATCTGACTAGTAAGAATCTTAAAACCTATGTATTGATATGTCTCGGTAAGGGAATCAAGTGTGTCTAGACTGGCATAAACAGGGCAGCGAGAATCAGCTCAAACCCACTCTAAAAAGGAATTTCAAAAACAGAACAAAGAAACAGGGAAATTCTTTACAATTCCTTCAGTGTCTCTGATGCAACCTGGAATGACCCTATCTACAATGACAGCTGGATGTGGCATAAGGCTGGACACTTGGGACTGAGAGGATTGGTGAGATTGGGTGAGCAAATGCAGACCTTTTAAAGCAATAATGCATGGCAGCCATTCCATGGGTCCCAGCTCTCCAGGTTGAAGGGAATATTACTACAGCTATAACATGTACGGGAAACCTAGAGAATGGACACACTGTGAATACGAAAGGTTTCTAAAACTCAACAAAGAGCCCCTCTCCTGGTGCTCCGGTTTGACTTTCCAACTGCTTTCCTATCAATCTCCCAACTTGGAGAGACAGCCCCTTTAAGCTCCTGGTTCGCACAGGTGGCCAATTTGGCAGAGGATGAAAGGGAAGAGGGAGAACCAATGAGAGAGTAGCTGTTAGGCATTTGGATGGGCACATGTCACTCTAATTTCCCGGCAGGAAGAAGAATTAACCAAAGTCTCAGCCACCCACCGGGAACCAGTATAGGTCCTGAACCAAAAGTTTGGACTTGCGTTCAGCTCACAAAAAACGAGTTGAAAAATGGAGCTCAGGGGCACAGCAATTCACAAACTGGCAGAGTAATACAGGCCAACTATCGTCCAAAAATCTGTTGAGGGGAGGCAACGAGGCGGACCTGAAAGCGAGGCAGAATAGCAGGAAACAGATTTCAAGAGGTACGTTGGAATCGCCTGTAAAGCACAGGAAGAGGGGCACAACTTCGACAGTGATGCACTTGGCCAGAAAGGGCGTATGCGTTTTCTCCTGAATATATTCGGGAGAAAACGCATACGCCCTTTTTGGCCAAGCAAGCAAGCGGGCAATGCAAATCTGCACTACAAAGAAGTATCACTTCCCACCGGTCAAAAGGGACATCCACAAAATGTGTAAAAACCAGAAAGGCAAGACAGGCCCTGGAGAACAGGGAGCCTTGTTATGCTGATGGGCGGGATGTAAGTTGCCAACTGCCTCACTGGAGGAGTGCATTGTGTTCCCTAAAACAAGTAAACAACAGAGCTACAGAGCCAAGGGCACTTCCAGTCTAGGGAATATACCTTGGGAAAACTGAAAATCCATAAGACAGAGCCACCCCCAAATTGAGGGCTGCACTGCTTACAAGAACCTCAACCTGGGTACACCTGAAATATCCCAGGAAATATAAAAATGGTTCAAAACATTGTGGAACTTACGTACGATGGAATATCCCTCAGCCATGAAATCAATGTCATAAGACCAGTAGCAGCAAAATGAGTGGATTCAGGTACGATGATTCTAAGTGAAAGAAGTCACACAGGAAAAGAAACTTATCATAAGATATCACTTAGGAAGATCCTGTAAACATGGCTACACATGAACTGAGTTAGGCAAGAGAACAGAGTCTCACATTTAGAAAACACTCTTATGCCTGCTTAAGGGGGAAGGAGAGGTGGGGTGATGCATCAAACCAGAGTTTGATATAAGCACAGGCACCGTTCCAAAAACCAACTATGGAATAGACAAGACCTACACCTTCCTCAGTGAAAGGGACTCAAAACCCCATATTTCCCGCAGAGGAAGAGATCTGACTAGTAAGAATCTTAAAACCTATGTATTGATATGTCTCGGTAAGGGAATCAAGTGTGTCTAGACTGGCATAAACAGGGCAGCGAGAATCAGCTCAAACCCACTCTAAAAAGGAATTTCAAAAACAGAACAAAGAAACAGGGAAATTCTTTACAATTCCTTCAGTGTCTCTGATGCAACCTGGAATGACCCTATCTACAATGACAGCTGGATGTGGCATAAGGCTGGACACTTGGGACTGAGAGGATTGGTGAGATTGGGTGAGCAAATGCAGACCTTTTAAAGCAATAATGCATGGCAGCCATTCCATGGGTCCCAGCTCTCCAGGTTGAAGGGAATATTACTACAGCTATAACATGTACGGGAAACCTAGAGAATGGACACACTGTGAATACGAAAGGTTTCTAAAACTCAACAAAGAGCCCCTCTCCTGGTGCTCCGGTTTGACTTTCCAACTGCTTTCCTATCAATCTCCCAACTTGGAGAGACAGCCCCTTTAAGCTCCTGGTTCGCACAGGTGGCCAATTTGGCAGAGGATGAAAGGGAAGAGGGAGAACCAATGAGAGAGTAGCTGTTAGGCATTTGGATGGGCACATGTCACTCTAATTTCCCGGCAGGAAGAAGAATTAACCAAAGTCTCAGCCACCCACCGGGAACCAGTATAGGTCCTGAACCAAAAGTTTGGACTTGCGTTCAGCTCACAAAAAACGAGTTGAAAAATGGAGCTCAGGGGCACAGCAATTCACAAACTGGCAGAGTAATACAGGCCAACTATCGTCCAAAAATCTGTTGAGGGGAGGCAACGAGGCGGACCTGAAAGCGAGGCAGAATAGCAGGAAACAGATTTCAAGAGGTACGTTGGAATCGCCTGTAAAGCACAGGAAGAGGGGCACAACTTCGACAGTGATGCACTTGGCCAGAAAGGGCGTATGCGTTTTCTCCTGAATATATTCGGGAGAAAACGCATACGCCCTTTTTGGCCAAGCAAGCAAGCGGGCAATGCAAATCTGCACTACAAAGAAGTATCACTTCCCACCGGTCAAAAGGGACATCCACAAAATGTGTAAAAACCAGAAAGGCAAGACAGGCCCTGGAGAACAGGGAGCCTTGTTATGCTGATGGGCGGGATGTAAGTTGCCAACTGCCTCACTGGAGGAGTGCATTGTGTTCCCTAAAACAAGTAAACAACAGAGCTACAGAGCCAAGGGCACTTCCAGTCTAGGGAATATACCTTGGGAAAACTGAAAATCCATAAGACAGAGCCACCCCCAAATTGAGGGCTGCACTGCTTACAAGAACCTCAACCTGGGTACACCTGAAATATCCCAGGAAATATAAAAATGGTTCAAAACATTGTGGAACTTACGTACGATGGAATATCCCTCAGCCATGAAATCAATGTCATAAGACCAGTAGCAGCAAAATGAGTGGATTCAGGTACGATGATTCTAAGTGAAAGAAGTCACACAGGAAAAGAAACTTATCATAAGATATCACTTAGGAAGATCCTGTAAACATGGCTACACATGAACTGAGTTAGGCAAGAGAACAGAGTCTCACATTTAGAAAACACTCTTATGCCTGCTTAAGGGGGAAGGAGAGGTGGGGTGATGCATCAAACCAGAGTTTGATATAAGCACAGGTACCGTTCCAAAAACCAACTATGGAATAGACAAGACCTACACCTTCCTCAGTGAAAGGGACTCAAAACCCCATATTTCCTGCAGAGGAAGAGATCTGACTAGTAAGAATCTTAAAACCTATGTATTGATATGTCTCGGTAAGGGAATCAAGTGTGTCTAGACTGGCATAAACAGGGCAGCGAGAATCAGCTCAAACCCACTCTAAAAAGGAATTTCAAAAACAGAACAAAGAAACAGGGAAATTCTTTACAATTCCTTCAGGGTCTCTGATGCAACCTGGAATGACCCTATCTACAATGACAGCTGGATGTGGCATAAGGCTGGACACTTGGGACTGAGAGGATTGGTGAGATTGGGTGAGCAAATGCAGACCCTTTAAAGCAATAATGCATGGCAGCCATTCCATGGGTCCCAGCTCTCCAGGTTGAAGGGAATATTACTACAGCTATAACATGTACGGGAAACCTAGAGAATGGACACACTGTGAATACGAAAGGTTTCTAAAACTCAACGAAGAGCCCCTCTCCTGGTGCTCCGGTTTGACTTTCCAACTGCTTTCCTATCAATCTCCCAACTTGGAGAGACAGCCCCTTTAAGCTCCTGGTTCGCACAGGTGGCCAATTTGGCAGAGGATGAAAGGGAAGAGGGAGAACCAATGAGAGAGTAGCTGTTAGGCATTTGGATGGGCACATGTCACTCTAATTTCCCGGCAGGAAGAAGAATTAACCAAAGTCTCAGCCACCCACCGGGAACCAGTATAGGTCCTGAACCAAAAGTTTGGACTTGCGTTCAGCTCACAAAAAACGAGTTGAAAAATGGAGCTCAGGGGCACAGCAATTCACAAACTGGCAGAGTAATACAGGCCAACTATCGTCCAAAAATCTGTTGAGGGGAGGCAACGAGGCGGACCTGAAAGCGAGGCAGAATAGCAGGAAACAGATTTCAAGAGGTACGTTGGAATCGCCTGTAAAGCACAGGAAGAGGGGCACAACTTCGACAGTGATGCACTTGGCCAAAAAGGGCGGATGCGTTTTCTCCTGAATATATTCGGGAGAAAACGCATACGCCCTTTTTGGCCAAGCAAGCAAGCGGGCAATGCAAATCTGCACTACAAAGAAGTATCACTTCCCACCGGTCAAAAGGGACATCCACAAAATGTGTAAAAACCAGAAAGGCAAGACAGGCCCTGGAGAACAGGGAGCCTTGTTATGCTGATGGGCGGGATGTAAGTTGCCAACTGCCTCACTGGAGGAGTGCATTGTGTTCCCTAAAACAAGTAAACAGCAGAGCTACAGAGCCAAGGGCACTTCCAGTCTAGGGAATATACCTTGGGAAAACTGAAAATCCATAAGACAGAGCCACCCCCAAATTGAGGGCTACACTGCTTACAAGAACCTCAACCTGGGTACACCGGAAATATCCCAGGAAATATAAAAATGGTTCAAAACATTGTGGAACTTACGTAGGATGGAATATCCCTCAGCCATGAAATCAATGTCATAAGACCAGTAGCAGCAAAATGAGTGGATTCAGGTACGATGATTCTAAGTGAAAGAAGTCACACAGGAAAAGAAACTTATCATAAGATATCGCTTAGGAAGATCCTGTAAACATGGCTACACATGAACTGAGTTAGGCAAGAGAACAGAGTCTCACATTTAGAAAACACTCTTATGCCTGCTTAAGGGGGAAGGAGAGGTGGTGTGATGCATCAAACCAGAGTTTGATATAAGCACAGGTACCGTTCCAAAAACCAACTATGGAATAGACAAGACCTACACCTTCCTCAGTGAAAGGGACTCAAAACCCCATATTTCCTGCAGAGGAAGAGATCTGACTAGTAAGAATCTTAAAACCTATGTATTGATATGTCTCGGTAAGGGAATCAAGTGTGTCTAGACTGGCATAAACAGGGCAGCGAGAATCAGCTCAAACCCACTCTAAAAAGGAATTTCAAAAACAGAACAAAGAAACAGGGAAATTCTTTACAATTCCTTCAGGGTCTCTGATGCAACCTGGAATGACCCTATCTATAATGACAGCTGGATGTGGCATAAGGCTGGACACTTGGGACTGAGAGGATTGGTGAGATTGGGTGAGCAAATGCAGACCCTTTAAAGCAATAATGCATGGCAGCCATTCCATGGGTCCCAGCTCTCCAGGTTGAAGGGAATATTACCACAGCTATAACATGTACGGGAAACCTAGAGAATGGACACACTGTGAATACGAAAGGTTTCTAAAACTCAACGAAGAGCACCTCTCCTGGTGCTCCGGTTTGACTTTCCAACTGCTTTCCTATCAATCTCCCAACTTGGAGAGACAGCCCCTTTAAGCTCCTGGTTCGCACAGGTTGCCAATTTGGCAGAGGATGAAAGGGAAGAGGGAGAACCAATGAAAGAGTAGCTGTTAGGCATTTGGATGGGCACATGTCACTCTAATTTCCCGGCAGGAAGAAGAATTAACCAAAGTCTCAGCCACCCACCGGGAACCAGTATAGGTCCTGAACCAAAAGTTTGGACTTGCGTTCAGCTCACAAAAAACGAGTTGAAAAATGGAGCTCAGGGGCACAGCAATTCACAAACTGGCAGAGTAATACAGGCCAACTATCGTCCAAAAATCTGTTGAGGGGAGGCAACGAGGCGGACCTGAAAGCGAGGCAGAATAGCAGGAAACAGATTTCAAGAGGTACGTTGGAATCGCCTGTAAAGCACAGGAAGAGGGGCACAACTTCGACACTGATGCACTTGGCCAAAAAGGGCAGATGCGTTTTCTCCTGAATATATTCGGGAGAAAACGCATACGCCCTTTTTGGCCAAGCAAGCAAGCGGGCAATGCAAATCTGCACTACAAAGAAGTATCACTTCCCACCGGTCAAAAGGGACATCCACAAAATGTGTAAAAACCAGAAAGGCAAGACAGGCCCTGGAGAACAGGGAGCCTTGTTATGCTGATGGGCGGGATGTAAGTTGCCAACTGCCTCACTGGAGGAGTGCATTGTGTTCCCTAAAACAAGTAAACAACAGAGCTACAGAGCCAAGGACACTTCCAGTCTAGGGAATACACCTTGGGAAAACTGAAAATCCATAAGACAGAGCCACCCCCAAATTGAGGGCTGCACTGCTTACAAGAACCTCAACCTGGGTACACCTGAAATATCCCAGGAAATATAAAAATGGTTCCAAACATTGTGGAACTTACGTACGATGGAATATCCCTCAGCCATGAAATCAATGTCATAAGACCAGTAGCAGCAAAATGAGTGGATTCAGGTACGATGATTCTAAGTGAAAGAAGTCACACAGGAAAAGAAACTTATCATAAGATATCACTTAGGAAGATCCTGTAACCATGGCTACACATGAACTGAGTTAGGCAAGAGAACAGAGTCTCACATTTAGAAAACACTCTTATGCCTGCTTAAGGGGGAAGGAGAGGTGGTGTGATGCATCAAACCAGAGTTTGATATAAGCACAGGTACCGTTCCAAAAACCAACTATGGAATAGACAAGACCTACACCTTCCTCTGTGAAAGGGACTCAAAACCCCATATTTCCCGCAGAGGAAGAGATCTGACTAGTAAGAATCTTAAAACCTATGTATTGATATGTCTCGGTAAGGGAATCAAGTGTGTCTAGACTGGCATAAACAGGGCAGCGAGAATCAGCTCAAACCCACTCTAAAAAGGAATTTCAAAAACAGAACAAAGAAACAGGGAAATTCTTTACAATTCCTTCAGGGTCTCTGATGCAACCTGGAATGACCCTATCTACAATGACAGCTGGATGTGGCATAAGGCTGGACACTTGGGACTGAGAGGATTGGTGAGATTGGGTGAGCAAATGCAGACCCTTTAAAGCAATAATGCATGGCAGCCATTCCATGGGTCCCAGCTCTCCAGGTTGAAGGGAATATTACCACAGCTATAACATGTACGGGAAACCTAGAGAATGGACACACTGTGAATACGAAAGGTTTCTAAAACTCAACGAAGAGCCCCTCTCCTGGTGCTCCGGTTTGACTTTCCAACTGCTTTCCTATCAATCTCCCAACTTGGAGAGACAGCCCCTTTAAGCTCCTGGTTCGCACAGGTGGCCAATTTGGCAGAGGATGAAAGGGAAGAGGGAGAACCAATGAGAGAGTAGCTGTTAGGCATTTGGATGGGCACATGTCACTCTAATTTCCCGGCAGGAAGAAGAATTAACCAAAGTCTCAGCCACCCACCGGGAACCAGTATAGGTCCTGAACCAAAAGTTTGGACTTGCGTTCAGCTCACAAAAAACGAGTTGAAAAATGGAGCTCAGGGGCACAGCAATTCACAAACTGGCAGAGTAATCAAGGCCAACTCTCGTCCAAAAATCTGTTGAGGGGAGGCAACGAGGCGGACCTGAAAGCGAGGCAGAATAGCAGGAAACAGATTTCAAGAGGTACGTTGGAATCGCCTGTAAAGCACAGGAAGAGGGGCACAACTTCGACAATGATGCACTTGGCCAAAAAGGGCGGATGCGTTTTCTCCTGAATATATTCGGGAGAAAACGCATACGCCCTTTTTGGCCAAGCAAGCAAGCGGGCAATGCAAATCTGCACTACAAAGAAGTATCACTTCCCACCGGTCAAAAGGGACATCCACAAAATGTGTAAAAACCAGAAAGGCAAGACAGGCCCTGGAGAACAGGGAGCCTTGTTATGCTGATGGGCGGGATGTAAGTTGCCAACTGCCTCACTGGAGGAGTGCATTGTGTTCCCTAAAACAAGTAAACAACAGAGCTACAGAGCCAAGGACACTTCCAGTCTAGGGAATACACCTTGGGAAAACTGAAAATCCATAAGACAGAGCCACCCCCAAATTGAGGGCTGCACTGCTTACAAGAACCTCAACCTGGGTACACCTGAAATATCCCAGGAAATATAAAAATGGTTCAAAACATTGTGGAACTTACGTACGATGGAATATCCCTCAGCCATGAAATCAATGTCATAAGACCAGTAGCAGCAAAATGAGTGGATTCAGGTACGATGATTCTAAGTGAAAGAAGTCACACAGGAAAAGAAACTTATCATAAGATATCACTTAGGAAGATCCTGTAACCATGGCTACACATGAACTGAGTTAGGCAAGAGAACAGAGTCTCACATTTAGAAAACACTCTTATGCCTGCTTAAGGGGGAAGGAGAGGTGGTGTGATGCATCAAACCAGAGTTTGATATAAGCACAGGTACCGTTCCAAAAACCAACTATGGAATAGACAAGACCTACACCTTCCTCTGTGAAAGGGACTCAAAACCCCATATTTCCCGCAGAGGAAGAGATCTGACTAGTAAGAATCTTAAAACCTATGTATTGATATGTCTCGGTAAGGGAATCAAGTGTGTCTAGACTGGCATAAACAGGGCAGCGAGAATCAGCTCAAACCCACTCTAAAAAGGAATTTCAAAAACAGAACAAAGAAACAGGGAAATTCTTTACAATTCCTTCAGGGTCTCTGATGCAACCTGGAATGACCCTATCTACAATGACAGCTGGATGTGGCATAAGGCTGGACACTTGGGACTGAGAGGATTGGTGAGATTGGGTGAGCAAATGCAGACCCTTTAAAGCAATAATGCATAGCAGCCATTCCATGGGTCCCAGCTCTCCAGGTTGAAGGGAATATTACCACAGCTATAACATGTACGGGAAACCTAGAGAATGGACACACTGTGAATACGAAAGGTTTCTAAAACTCAACGAAGAGCCCCTCTCCTGGTGCTCCGGTTTGACTTTCCAACTGCTTTCCTATCAATCTCCCAACTTGGAGAGACAGCCCCTTTAAGCTCCTGGTTCGCACAGGTGGCCAATTTGGCAGAGGATGAAAGGGAAGAGGGAGAACCAATGAGAGAGTAGCTGTTAGGCATTTGGATGGGCACATGTCACTCTAATTTCCCGGCAGGAAGAAGAATTAACCAAAGTCTCAGCCACCCACCGGGAACCAGTATAGGTCCTGAACCAAAAGTTTGGACTTGCGTTCAGCTCACAAAAAACGAGTTGAAAAATGGAGCTCAGGGGCACAGCAATTCACAAACTGGCAGAGTAATACAGGCCAACTCTCGTCCAAAAATCTGTTGAGGGGAGGCAACGAGGCGGACCTGAAAGCGAGGCAGAATAGCAGGAAACAGATTTCAAGAGGTACGTTGGAATCGCCTGTAAAGCACAGGAAGAGGGGCACAACTTCGACAATGATGCACTTGGCCAAAAAGGGCGTATGCGTTTTCTCCTGAATATATTCGGGAGAAAACGCATACGCCCTTTTTGGCCAAGCAAGCAAGCGGGCAATGCAAATCTGCACTACCAAGAAGTATCACTTCCCACCGGTCAAAAGGGACATCCACAAAATGTGTAAAAACCAGAAAGGCAAGACAGGCCCTGGAGAACAGGGAGCCTTGTTATGCTGATGGGCGGGATGTAAGTTGCCAACTGCCTCACTGGAGGAGTGCATTGTGTTCCCTAAAACAAGTAAACAACAGAGCTACAGAGCCAAGGGCACTTCCAGTCTAGGGAATATACCTTGGGAAAACTGAAAATCCATAAGACAGAGCCACCCCCAAATTGAGGGCTGCACTGCTTACAAGAACCTCAACCTGGGTACACCTGAAATATCCCAGGAAATATAAAAATGGTTCGAAACATTGTGGAACTTACGTACGATGGAATATCCCTCAGCCATGAAATCAATGTCATAAGACCAGTAGCAGCAAAATGAGTGGATTCAGGTACGATGATTCTAAGTGAAAGAAGTCACACAGGAAAAAAAACTTATCATAAGATATCACTTAGGAAGATCCTGTAAACATGGCTACACGTGAACTGAGTTAGGCAAGAGAACAGAGTCTCACATTTAGAAAACACTCTTATGCCTGCTTAAGGGGGAAGGAGAGGTGGGGTGATGCATCAAACCAGAGTTTGATATAAGCACAGGTACCGTTCCAAAAACCAACTATGGAATAGACAAGACCTACACCTTCCTCAGTGAAAGGGACTCAAAACCCCATATTTCCCGCAGAGGAAGAGATCTGACTAGTAAGAATCTTAAAACCTATGTATTGATATGTCTCGGTAAGGGAATCAAGTGTGTCTAGACTGGCATAAACAGGGCAGCGAGAATCAGCTCAAACCCACTCTAAAAAGGAATTTCAAAAACAGAACAAAGAAACAGGGAAATTCTTTACAATTCCTTCAGGGTCTCTGATGCAACCTGGAATGACCCTATCTACAATGACAGCTGGATGTGGCATAAGGCTGGACACTTGGGACTGAGAGGATTGGTGAGATTGGGTGAGCAAATGAAGACCCTTTAAAGCAATAATGCATGGCAGCCATTCCATGGGTCCCAGCTCTCCAGGTTGAAGGGAATATTACTACAGCTATAACATGTACGGGAAACCTAGAGAATGGACACACTGTGAATACGAAAGGTTTCTAAAACTCAACGAAGAGCCCCTCTCCTGGTGCTCCGGTTTGACTTTCCAACTGCTTTCCTATCAATCTCCCAACTTGGAGAGACAGCCCCTTTAAGCTCCTGGTTCGCACAGGTGGCCAATTTGGCAGAGGATGAAAGGGAAGAGGGAGAACCAATGAGAGAGTAGCTGTTAGGCATTTGGATGGGCACATGTCACTCTAATTTCCCGGCAGGAAGAAGAATTAACCAAAGTCTCAGCCACCCACCGGGAACCAGTATAGGTCCTGAACCAAAAGTTTGGACTTGCGTTCAGCTCACAAAAAACGAGTTGAAAAATGGAGCTCAGGGGCACAGCAATTCACAAACTGGCAGAGTAATACAGGCCAACTATCGTCCAAAAATCTGTTGAGGGGAGGCAACGAGGCGGACCTGAAAGCGAGGCAGAATAGCAGGAAACAGATTTCAAGAGGTACGTTGGAATCGCCTGTAAAGCACAGGAAGAGGGGCACAACTTCGACAGTGATGCACTTGGCCAGAAAGGGCGTATGCGTTTTCTCCTGAATATATTCGGGAGAAAACGCATACGCCCTTTTTGGCCAAGCAAGCAAGCGGGCAATGCAAATCTGCACTACAAAGAAGTATCACTTCCCACCGGTCAAAAGGGACATCCACAAAATGTGTAAAAACCAGAAAGGCAAGACAGGCCCTGGAGAACAGGGAGCCTTGTTATGCTGATGGGCGGGATGTAAGTTGCCAACTGCCTCACTGGAGGAGTGCATTGTGTTCCCTAAAACAAGTAAACAACAGAGCTACAGAGCCAAGGGCACTTCCAGTCTAGGGAATATACCTTGGGAAAACTGAAAATCCATAAGACAGAGCCACCCCCAAATTGAGGGCTGCACTGCTTACAAGAACCTCAACCTGGGTACACCTGAAATATCCCAGGAAATATAAAAATGGTTCAAAACATTGTGGAACTTACGTACGATGGAATATCCCTCAGCCATGAAATCAATGTCATAAGACCAGTAGCAGCAAAATGAGTGGATTCAGGTACGATGATTCTAAGTGAAAGAAGTCACACAGGAAAAGAAACTTATCATAAGATATCACTTAGGAAGATCCTGTAAACATGGCTACACATGAACTGAGTTAGGCAAGAGAACAGAGTCTCACATTTAGAAAACACTCTTATGCCTGCTTAAGGGGGAAGGAGAGGTGGTATGATGCATCAAACCAGAGTTTGATATAAGCACAGGTACCGTTCCAAAAACCAACTATGGAATAGACAAGACCTACACCTTCCTCAGTGAAAGGGACTCAAAACCCCATATTTCCCGCAGAGGAAGAGATCTGACTAGTAAGAATCTTAAAACCTATGTATTGATATGTCTCGGTAAGGGAATCAAGTGTGTCTAGACTGGCATAAACAGGGCAGCGAGAATCAGCTCAAACCCACTCTAAAAAGGAATTTCAAAAACAGAACAAAGAAACAGGGAAATTCTTTACAATTCCTTCAGGGTCTCTGATGCAACCTGGAATGACCCTATCTACAATGACAGCTGGATGTGGCATAAGGCTGGACACTTGGGACTGAGAGGATTGGTGAGATTGGGTGAGCAAATGCAGACCCTTTAAAGCAATAATGCATGGCAGCCATTCCATGGGTCCCAGCTCTCCAGGTTGAAGGGAATATTACTACAGCTATAACATGTACGGGAAACCTAGAGAATGGACACACTGTGAATACGAAAGGTTTCTAAAACTCAATGAAGAGCCCCTCTCCTGGTGCTCCGGTTTGACTTTCCAACTGCTTTCCTATCAATCTCCCAAATTGGAGAGACAGCCCCTTTAAGCTCCTGGTTCGCACAGGTGGCCAATTTGGCAGAGGATGAAAGGGAAGAGGGAGAACCAATGAGAGAGTAGCTGTTAGGCATTTGGATGGGCACATGTCACTCTAATTTCCCGGCAGGAAGAAGCATTAACCAAAGTCTCAGCCACCCACCGGGAACCAGTATAGGTCCTGAACCAAAAGTTTGGACTTGCGTTCAGCTCACAAAATACGAGTTGAAAAATGGAGATCAGGGGCACAGCAATTCACAAACTGGCAGAGTAATACAGGCCAACTATCGTCCAAAAATCTGTTGAGGGGAGGCAACGAGGCGGACCTGAAAGCGAGGCAGAATAGCAGGAAACAGATTTCAAGAGGTACGTTGGAATCGCCTGTAAAGCACAGGAAGAGGGGCACAACTTCGACAATGATGCACTTGGCCAAAAAGGGCGGATGCGTTTTCTCCTGAATATATTCGGGAGAAAACGCATACGCCCTTTTTGGCCAAGCAAGCAAGCGGGCAATGCAAATCTGCACTACAAAGAAGTATCACTTCCCACCGGTCAAAAGGGACATCCACAAAATGTGTAAAAACCAGAAAGGCAAGACAGGCCCTGGAGAACAGGGAGCCTTGTTATGCTGATGGGCGGGATGTAAGTTGCCAACTGCCTCACTGGGGGAGTGCATTGTGTTCCCTAAAACAAGTAAACAACAGAGCTACAGAGCCAAGGGCACTTCCAGTCTAGGGAATATACCTTGGGAAAACTGAAAATCCATAAGACAGAGCCACCCCCAAATTGAGGGCTGCACTGCTTACAAGAACCTCAACCTGGGTACACCTGAAATATCCCAGGAAATATAAAAATGGTTCAAAACATTGTGGAACTTACGTACGATGGAATATCCCTCAGCCATGAAATCAATGTCATAAGACCAGTAGCAGCAAAATGAGTGGATTCAGGTACGATGATTCTAAGTGAAAGAAGTCACACAGGAAAAGAAACTTATCATAAGATATCACTTAGGAAGATCCTGTAAACATGGCTACACATGAACTGAGTTAGGCAAGAGAACAGAGTCTCACATTTAGAAAACACTCTTATGCCTGCTTAAGGGGGAAGGAGAGGTGGGGTGATGCATCAAACCAGAGTTTGATATAAGCACAGGCACCGTTCCAAAAACCAACTATGGAATAGACAAGACCTACACCTTCCTCAGTGAAAGGGACTCAAAACCCCATATTTCCCGCAGAGGAAGAGATCTGACTAGTAAGAATCTTAAAACCTATGTATTGATATGTCTCGGTAAGGGAATCAAGTGTGTCTAGACTGGCATAAACAGGGCAGCGAGAATCAGCTCAAACCCACTCTAAAAAGGAATTTCAAAAACAGAACAAAGAAACAGGGAAATTCTTTACAATTCCTTCAGGGTCTCTGATGCAACCTGGAATGACCCTATCTACAATGACAGCTGGATGTGGCATAAGGCTGGACACTTGGGACTGAGAGGATTGGTGAGATTGGGTGAGCAAATGCAGACCCTTTAAAGCAATAATGCATGGCAGCCATTCCATGGGTCCCAGCTCTCCAGGTTGAAGGGAATATTACTACAGCTATAACATGTACGGGAAACCTAGAGAATGGACACACTGTGAATACGAAAGGTTTCTAAAACTCAACGAAGAGCCCCTCTCCTGGTGCTCCGGTTTGACTTTCCAACTGCTTTGCTATCAATCTCCCAACTTGGAGAGACAGCCCCTTTAAGCTCCTGGTTCGCACAGGTGGCCAATTTGGCAGAGGATGAAAGGGAAGAGGGAGAACCAATGAGAGAGTAGCTGTTAGGCATTTGGATGGGCACATGTCACTCTAATTTCCCGGCAGGAAGAAGAATTAACCAAAGTCTCAGCCACCCACCGGGAACCAGTATAGGTCCTGAACCAAAAGTTTGGACTTGCGTTCAGCTCACAAAAAACGAGTTGAAAAATGGAGCTCAGGGGCACAGCAATTCACAAACTGGCAGAGTAATACAGGCCAACTCTCGTCCAAAAATCTGTTGAGGGGAGGCAACGAGGCGGACCTGAAAGCGAGGCAGAATAGCAGGAAACAGATTTCAAGAGGTACGTTGGAATCGCCTGTAAAGCACAGGAAGAGGGGCACAACTTCGACAGTGATGCACTTGGCCAGAAAGGGCGTATGCGTTTTCTCCTGAATATATTCGGGAGAAAACGCATACGCCCTTTTTGGCCAAGCAAGCAAGCGGGCAATGCAAATCTGCACTACAAAGAAGTATCACTTCCCACCGGTCAAAAGGGACATCCACAAAATGTGTAAAAACCAGAAAGGCAAGACAGGCCCTGGAGAACAGGGAGCCTTGTTATGCTGATGGGCGGGATGTAAGTTGCCAACTGCCTCACTGGAGGAGTGCATTGTGTTCCCTAAAACAAGTAAACAACAGAGCTACAGAGCCAAGGGCACTTCCAGTCTAGGGAATATACCTTGGGAAAACTGAAAATCCATAAGACAGAGCCACCCCCAAATTGAGGGCTGCACTGCTTACAAGAACCTCAACCTGGGTACACCTGAAATATCCCAGGAAATATAAAAATGGTTCAAAACATTGTGGAACTTACGTACGATGGAATATCCCTCAGCCATGAAATCAATGTCATAAGACCAGTAGCAGCAAAATGAGTGGATTCAGGTACGATGATTCTAAGTGAAAGAAGTCACACAGGAAAAGAAACTTATCATAAGATATCACTTAGGAAGATCCTGTAAACATGGCTACACATGAACTGAGTTAGGCAAGAGAACAGAGTCTCACATTTAGAAAACACTCTTATGCCTGCTTAAGGGGGAAGGAGAGGTGGGGTGATGCATCAAACCAGAGTTTGATATAAGCACAGGTACCGTTCCAAAAACCAACTATGGAATAGACAAGACCTACACCTTCCTCAGTGAAAGGGACTCAAAACCCCATATTTCCTGCAGAGGAAGAGATCTGACTAGTAAGAATCTTAAAACCTATGTATTGATATGTCTCCGTAAGGGAATCAAGTGTGTCTAGACTGGCATAAACAGGGCAGCGAGAATCAGCTCAAACCCACTCTAAAAAGGAATTTCAAAAACAGAACAAAGAAACAGGGAAATTCTTTACAATTCCTTCAGGGTCTCTGATGCAACCTGGAATGACCCTATCTACAATGACAGCTGGATGTGGCATAAGGCTGGACACTTGGGACTGAGAGGATTGGTGAGATTGGGTGAGCAAATGCAGACCCTTTAAAGCAATAATGCATGGCAGCCATTCCATGGGTCCCAGCTCTCCAGGTTGAAGGGAATATTACTACAGCTATAACATGTACGGGAAACCTAGAGAATGGACACACTGTGAATACGAAAGGTTTCTAAAACTCAACGAAGAGCCCCTCTCCTGGTGCTCCGGTTTGACTTTCCAACTGCTTTCCTATCAATCTCCCAACTTGGAGAGACAGCCCCTTTAAGCTCCTGGTTCGCACAGGTGGCCAATTTGGCAGAGGATGAAAGGGAAGAGGGAGAACCAATGAGAGAGTAGCTGTTAGGCATTTGGATGGGCACATGTCACTCTAATTTCCCGGCAGGAAGAAGAATTAACCAAAGTCTCAGCCACCCACCGGGAACCAGTATAGGTCCTGAACCAAAAGTTTGGACTTGCGTTCAGCTCACAAAAAACGAGTTGAAAAATGGAGCTCAGGGGCACAGCAATTCACAAACTGGCAGAGTAATACAGGCCAACTATCGTCCAAAAATCTGTTGAGGGGAGGCAACGAGGCGGACCTGAAAGCGAGGCAGAATAGCAGGAAACAGATTTCAAAGGTAAGTTGGAATCGCCTGTAAAGCACAGGAAGAGGGGCACAACTTCGACAGTGATGCACTTGGCCAAAAAGGGCAGATGCGTTTTCTCCTGAATATATTCGGGAGAAAACGCATACGCCCTTTTTGGCCAAGCAAGCAAGCGGGCAATGCAAATCTGCACTACAAAGAAGTATCACTTCCCACCGGTCAAAAGGGACATCCACAAAATGTGTAAAAACCAGAAAGGCAAGACAGGCCCTGGAGAACAGGGAGCCTTGTTATGCTGATGGGCGGGATGTAAGTTGCCAACTGCCTCACTGGAGGAGTGCATTGTGTTCCCTAAAACAAGTAAACAACAGAGCTACAGAGCCAAGGACACTTCCAGTCTAGGGAATACACCTTGGGAAAACTGAAAATCCATAAGACAGAGCCACCCCCAAATTGAGGGCTGCACTGCTTACAAGAACCTCAACCTGGGTACACCTGAAATATCCCAGGAAATATAAAAATGGTTCAAAACATTGTGGAACTTACGTACGATGGAATATCCCTCAGCCATGAAATCAATGTCATAAGACCAGTAGCAGCAAAATGAGTGGATTCAGGTACGATGATTCTAAGTGAAAGAAGTCACACAGGAAAAGAAACTTATCATAAGATATCACTTAGGAAGATCCTGTAACCATGGCTACACATGAACTGAGTTAGGCAAGAGAACAGAGTCTCACATTTAGAAAACACTCTTATGCCTGCTTAAGGGGGAAGGAGAGGTGGTGTGATGCATCAAACCAGAGTTTGATATAAGCACAGGTACCGTTCCAAAAACCAACTATGGAATAGACAAGACCTACACCTTCCTCTGTGAAAGGGACTCAAAACCCCATATTTCCCGCAGAGGAAGAGATCTGACTAGTAAGAATCTTAAAACCTATGTATTGATATGTCTCGGTAAGGGAATCAAGTGTGTCTAGACTGGCATAAACAGGGCAGCGAGAATCAGCTCAAACCCACTCTAAAAAGGAATTTCAAAAACAGAACAAAGAAACAGGGAAATTCTTTACAATTCCTTCAGGGTCTCTGATGCAACCTGGAATGACCCTATCTACAATGACAGCTGGATGTGGCATAAGGCTGGACACTTGGGACTGAGAGGATTGGTGAGATTGGGTGAGCAAATGCAGACCCTTTAAAGCAATAATGCATGGCAGCCATTCCATGGGTCCCAGCTCTCCAGGTTGAAGGGAATATTACCACAGCTATAACATGTACGGGAAACCTAGAGAATGGACACACTGTGAATACGAAAGGTTTCTAAAACTCAACGAAGAGCCCCTCTCCTGGTGCTCCGGTTTGACTTTCCAACTGCTTTCCTATCAATCTCCCAACTTGGAGAGACAGCCCCTTTAAGCTCCTGGTTCGCACAGGTGGCCAATTTGGCAGAGGATGAAAGGGAAGAGGGAGAACCAATGAGAGAGTAGCTGTTAGGCATTTGGATGGGCACATGTCACTCTAATTTCCCGGCAGGAAGAAGAATTAACCAAAGTCTCAGCCACCCACCGGGAACCAGTATAGGTCCTGAACCAAAAGTTTGGACTTGCGTTCAGCTCACAAAAAACGAGTTGAAAAATGGAGCTCAGGGGCACAGCAATTCACAAACTGGCAGAGTAATACAGGCCAACTATCGTCCAAAAATCTGTTGAGGGGAGGCAACGAGGCGGACCTGAAAGCGAGGCAGAATAGCAGGAAACAGATTTCAAGAGGTACGTTGGAATCGCCTGTAAAGCACAGGAAGAGGGGCACAACTTCGACAATGATGCACTTGGCCAAAAAGGGCGTATGCGTTTTCTCCTGAATATATTCGGGAGAAAACGCATACGCCCTTTTTGGCCAAGCAAGCAAGCGGGCAATGCAAATCTGCACTACAAAGAAGTATCACTTCCCACCGGTCAAAAGGGACATCCACAAAATGTGTAAAAACCAGAAAGGCAAGACAGGCCCTGGAAAACAGGGAGCCTTGTTATGCTGATGGGCGGGATGTAAGTTGCCAACTGCCTCACTGGAGGAGTGCATTGTGTTCCCTAAAACAAGTAAACAACAGAGCTACAGAGCCAAGGGCACTTCCAGTCTAGGGAATATACCTTGGGAAAACTGAAAATCCATAAGACAGAGCCACCCCCAAATTGAGGGCTGCACTGCTTACAAGAACCTCAACCTGGGTACACCTGAAATATCCCAGGAAATATAAAAATGGTTCGAAACATTGTGGAACTTACGTACGATGGAATATCCCTCAGCCATGAAATCAATGTCATAAGACCAGTAGCAGCAAAATGAGTGGATTCAGGTACGATGATTCTAAGTGAAAGAAGTCACACAGGAAAAAAAACTTATCATAAGATATCACTTAGGAAGATCCTGTAAACATGGCTACACGTGAACTGAGTTAGGCAAGAGAACAGAGTCTCACATTTAGAAAACACTCTTATGCCTGCTTAAGGGGGAAGGAGAGGTGGTGTGATGCATCAAACCAGAGTTTGATATAAGCACAGGTACCGTTCCAAAAACCAACTATGGAATAGACAAGACCTACACCTTCCTCAGTGAAAGGGACTCAAAACCCCATATTTCCCGCAGAGGAAGAGATCTGACTAGTAAGAATCTTAAAACCTATGTATTGATATGTCTCGGTAAGGGAATCAAGTGTGTCTAGACTGGCATAAACAGGGCAGCGAGAATCAGCTCAAACCCACTCTAAAAAGGAATTTCAAAAACAGAACAAAGAAACAGGGAAATTCTTTACAATTCCTTCAGGGTCTCTGATGCAACCTGGAATGACCCTATCTACAATGACAGCTGGATGTGGCATAAGGCTGGACACTTGGGACTGAGAGGATTGGTGAGATTGGGTGAGCAAATGCAGACCCTTTAAAGCAATAATGCATGGCAGCCATTCCATAGGTCCCAGCTCTCCAGGTTGAAGGGAATATTACTACAGCTATAACATGTACGGGAAACCTAGAGAATGGACACACTGTGAATACGAAATGTTTCTAAAACTCAACGAAGAGCCCCTCTCCTGGTGCTCCGGTTTGACTTTCCAACTGCTTTCCTATCAATCTCCCAACTTGGAGAGACAGCCCCTTTAAGCTCCTGGTTCGCACAGGTAGCCAATTTGGCAGAGGATGAAAGGGAAGAGGGAGAACCAATGAGAGAGTAGCTGTTAGGCATTTGGATGGGCACATGTCACTCTAATTTCCCGGCAGGAAGAAGAATTAACCAAAGTCTCAGCCACCCACCGGGAACCAGTATAGGTCCTGAACCAAAAGTTTGGACTTGCGTTCAGCTCACAAAAAACGAGTTGAAAAATGGAGCTCAGGGGCACAGCAATTCAGAAACTGGCAGAGTAATACAGGCCAACTATCGTCCAAAAATCTGTTGAGGGGAGGCAACAAGGCGGACCTGAAAGCGAGGCAGAATAGCAGGAAACAGATTTCAAGAGGTACGTTGGAATCGCCTGTAAAGCACAGGAAGAGGGGCACAACTTCGACAATGATGCACTTGGCCAAAAAGGGCGGATGCGTTTTCTCCTGAATATATTCGGGAGAAAACGCATACGCCCTTTTTGGCCAAGCAAGCAAGCGGGCAATGCAAATCTGCACTACAAAGAAGTATCACTTCCCACCGGTCAAAAGGGACATCCACAAAATGTGTAAAAACCAGAAAGGCAAGACAGGCCCTGGAGAACAGGGAGCCTTGTTATGCTGATGGGCGGGATGTAAGTTGCCAACTGCCTCACTGGAGGAGTGCATTGTGTTCCCTAAAACAAGTAAACAACAGAGCTACAGAGCCAAGGACACTTCCAGTCTAGGGAATACACCTTGGGAAAACTGAAAATCCATAAGACAGAGCCACCCCCAAATTGAGGGCTGCACTGCTTACAAGAACCTCAACCTGGGTACACCTGAAATATCCCAGGAAATATAAAAATGGTTCAAAACATTGTGGAACTTACGTACGATGGAATATCCCTCAGCCATGAAATCAATGTCATAAGACCAGTAGCAGCAAAATGAGTGGATTCAGGTACGATGATTCTAAGTGAAAGAAGTCACACAGGAAAAGAAACTTATCATAAGATATCACTTAGGAAGATCCTGTAACCATGGCTACACATGAACTGAGTTAGGCAAGAGAACAGAGTCTCACATTTAGAAAACACTCTTATGCCTGCTTAAGGGGGAAGGAGAGGTGGTGTGATGCATCAAACCAGAGTTTGATATAAGCACAGGTACCGTTCCAAAAACCAACTATGGAATAGACAAGACCTACACCTTCCTCTGTGAAAGGGACTCAAAACCCCATATTTCCCGCAGAGGAAGAGATCTGACTAGTAAGAATCTTAAAACCTATGTATTGATATGTCTCGGTAAGGGAATCAAGTGTGTCTAGACTGGCATAAACAGGGCAGCGAGAATCAGCTCAAACCCACTCTAAAAAGGAATTTCAAAAACAGAACAAAGAAACAGGGAAATTCTTTACAATTCCTTCAGGGTCTCTGATGCAACCTGGAATGACCCTATCTACAATGACAGCTGGATGTGGCATAAGGCTGGACACTTGGGACTGAGAGGATTGGTGAGATTGGGTGAGCAAATGCAGACCCTTTAAAGCAATAATGCATGGCAGCCATTCCATGGGTCCCAGCTCTCCAGGTTGAAGGGAATATTACCACAGCTATAACATGTACGGGAAACCTAGAGAATGGACACACTGTGAATACGAAAGGTTTCTAAAACTCAACGAAGAGCCCCTCTCCTGGTGCTCCGGTTTGACTTTCCAACTGCTTTCCTATCAATCTCCCAACTTGGAGAGACAGCCCCTTTAAGCTCCTGGTTCGCACAGGTTGCCAATTTGGCAGAGGATGAAAGGGAAGAGGGAGAACCAATGAGAGAGTAGCTGTTAGGCATTTGGATGGGCACATGTCACTCTAATTTCCCGGCAGGAAGAAGAATTAACCAAAGTCTCAGCCACCCACCGGGAACCAGTATAGGTCCTGAACCAAAAGTTTGGACTTGCGTTCAGCTCACAAAAAACGAGTTGAAAAATGGAGCTCAGGGGCACAGCAATTCACAAACTGGCAGAGTAATACAGGCCAACTATCGTCCAAAAATCTGTTGAGGGGAGGCAACGAGGCGGACCTGAAAGCGAGGCAGAATAGCAGGGAACAGATTTCAAGAGGTACGTTGGAATCGCCTGTAAAGCACAGGAAGAGGGGCACAACTTCGACAATGATGCACTTGGCCAAAAAGGGCGTATGCGTTTTCTCCTGAATATATTCGGGAGAAAACGCATACGCCCTTTTTGGCCAAGCAAGCAAGCGGGCAATGCAAATCTGCACTACAAAGAAGTATCACTTCCCACCGGTCAAAAGGGACATCCACAAAATGTGTAAAAACCAGAAAGGCAAGACAGGCCCTGGAAAACAGGGAGCCTTGTTATGCTGATGGGCGGGATGTAAGTTGCCAACTGCCTCACTGGAGGAGTGCATTGTGTTCCCTAAAACAAGTAAACAACAGAGCTACAGAGCCAAGGGCACTTCCAGTCTAGGGAATATACCTTGGGAAAACTGAAAATCCATAAGACAGAGCCACCCCCAAATTGAGGGCTGCACTGCTTACAAGAACCTCAACCTGGGTACACCTGAAATATCCCAGGAAATATAAAAATGGTTCAAAACATTGTGGAACTTACGTACGATGGAATATCCCTCAGCCATGAAATCAATGTCATAAGACCAGTAGCAGCAAAATGAGTGGATTCAGGTACGATGATTCTAAGTGAAAGAAGTCCCACAGGAAAAAAAACTTATCATAAGATATCACTTAGGAAGATCCTGTAAACATGGCTACACGTGAACTGAGTTAGGCAAGAGAACAGAGTCTCACATTTAGAAAACACTCTTATGCCTGCTTAAGGGGGAAGGAGAGGTGGGGTGATGCATCAAACCAGTGTTTGATATAAGCACAGGTACCGTTCCAAAAACCAACTATGGAATAGACAAGACCTACACCTTCCTCAGTGAAAGGGACTCAAAACCCCATATTTCCCGCAGAGGAAGAGATCTGACTAGTAAGAATCTTAAAACCTATGTATTGATATGTCTCGGTAAGGGAATCAAGTGTGTCTAGACTGGCATAAACAGGGCAGCGAGAATCAGCTCAAACCCACTCTAAAAAGGAATTTCAAAAACAGAACAAAGAAACAGGGAAATTCTTTACAATTCCTTCAGGGTCTCTGATGCAACCTGGAATGACCCTATCTACAATGACAGCTGGATGTGGCATAAGGCTGGACACTTGGGACTGAGAGGATTGGTGAGATTGGGTGAGCAAATGCAGACCCTTTAAAGCAATAATGCATGGCAGCCATTCCATGGGTCCCAGCTCTCCAGGTTGAAGGGAATATTACTACAGCTATAACATGTACGGGAAACCTAGAGAATGGACACACTGTGAATACGAAAGGTTTCTAAAACTCAACGAAGAGCCCCTCTCCTGGTGCTCCGGTTTGACTTTCCAACTGCTTTCCTATCAATCTCCCAACTTGGAGAGACAGCCCCTTTAAGCTCCTGGTTCGCACAGGTGGCCAATTTGGCAGAGGATGAAAGGGAAGAGGGAGAACCAATGAGAGAGTAGCTGTTAGGCATTTGGATGGGCACATGTCACTCTAATTTCCCGGCAGGAAGAAGAATTAACCAAAGTCTCAGCCACCCACCGGGAACCAGTATAGGTCCTGAACCAAAAGTTTGGACTTGCGTTCAGCTCACAAAAAACGAGTTGAAAAATGGAGCTCAGGGGCACAGCAATTCACAAACTGGCAGAGTAATACAGGCCAACTATCGTCCAAAAATCTGTTGAGGGGAGGCAACGAGGCGGACCTGAAAGCGAGGCAGAATAGCAGGAAACAGATTTCAAGAGGTACGTTGGAATCGCCTGTAAAGCACAGGAAGAGGGGCACAACTTCGACAATGATGCACTTGGCCAAAAAGGGCGTATGCGTTTTCTCCTGAATATATTCGGGAGAAAACGCATACGCCCTTTTTGGCCAAGCAAGCAAGCGGGCAATGCAAATCTGCACTACAAAGAAGTATCACTTCCCACCGGTCAAAAGGGACATCCACAAAATGTGTAAAAACCAGAAAGGCAAGACAGGCCCTGGAGAACAGGGAGCCTTGTTATGCTGATGGGCGGGATGTAAGTTGCCAACTGCCTCACTGGAGGAGTGCATTGTGTTCCCTAAAACAAGTAAACAACAGAGCTACAGAGCCAAGGGCACTTCCAGTCTAGGGAATACACCTTGGGAAAACTGAAAATCCATAAGACAGAGCCACCCCCAAATTGAGGGCTGCACTGCTTACAAGAACCTCAACCTGGGTACACCTGAAATATCCCAGGAAATATAAAAATGGTTCGAAACATTGTGGAACTTACGTACGATGGAATATCCCTCAGCCATGAAATCAATGTCATAAGACCAGTAGCAGCAAAATGAGTGGATTCAGGTACGATGATTCTAAGTGAAAGAAGTCACACAGGAAAAGAAACTTATCATAAGATATCACTTAGGAAGATCCTGTAACCATGGCTACACATGAACTGAGTTAGGCAAGAGAACAGAGTCTCACATTTAGAAAACACTCTTATGCCTGCTTAAGGGGGAAGGAGAGGTGGTGTGATGCATCAAACCAGAGTTTGATATAAGCAAAGGTACCGTTCCAAAAACCAACTATGGAATACACAAGACCTACAACTTCCTCTGTGAAAGGGACTCAAAACCCCATATTTCCCGCAGAGGAAGAGATCTGACTAGTAAGAATATTAAAACCTATGTATTGATATGTCTCGGTAAGGGAATCAAGTGTGTCTAGACTGGCATAAACAGGGCAGCGAGAATCAGCTCAAACCCACTCTAAAAAGGAATTTCAAAAACAGAACAAAGAAACAGGGAAATTCTTTACAATTCCTTCAGGGTCTCTGATGCAACCTGGAATGACCCTATCTACAATGACAGCTGGATGTGGCATAAGGCTGGACACTTGGGACTGAGAGGATTGGTGAGATTGGGTGAGCAAATGCAGACCCTTTAAAGCAATAATGCATGGCAGCCATTCCATGGGTCCCAGCTCTCCAGGTTGAAGGGAATATTACCACAGCTATAACATGTACGGGAAACCTAGAGAATGGACACACTGTGAATACGAAATGTTTCTAAAACTCAACGAAGAGCCCCTCTCCTGGTGCTCCGGTTTGACTTTCCAACTGCTTTCCTATCAATCTCCCAACTTGGAGAGACAGCCCCTTTAAGCTCCTGGTTCGCACAGGTGGCCAATTTGGCAGAGGATGAAAGGGAAGAGGGAGAACCAATGAGAGAGTAGCTGTTAGGCATTTGGATGGGCACATGTCACTCTAATTTCCCGGCAGGAAGAAGAATTAACCAAAGTCTCAGCCACCCACCGGGAACCAGTATAGGTCCTGAACCAAAAGTTTGGACTTGCGTTCAGCTCACAAAAAACGAGTTGAAAAATGGAGCTCAGGGGCACAGCAATTCACAAACTGGCAGAGTAATACAGGCCAACTATCGTCCAAAAATCTGTTGAGGGGAGGCAACGAGGCGGACCTGAAAGCGAGGCAGAATAGCAGGAAACAGATTTCAAGAGGTACGTTGGAATCGCCTGTAAAGCACAGGAAGAGGGGCACAACTTCGACAATGATGCACTTGGCCAAAAAGGGCGTATGCGTTTTCTCCTGAATATATTCGGGAGAAAACGCATACGCCCTTTTTGGCCAAGCAAGCAAGCGGGCAATGCAAATCTGCACTACAAAGAAGTATCACTTCCCACCGGTCAAAAGGGACATCCACAAAATGTGTAAAAACCAGAAAGGCAAGACAGGCCCTGGAAAACAGGGAGCCTTGTTATGCTGATGGGCGGGATGTAAGTTGCCAACTGCCTCACTGGAGGAGTGCATTGTGTTCCCTAAAACAAGTAAACAACAGAGCTACAGAGCCAAGGGCACTTCCAGTCTAGGGAATATACCTTGGGAAAACTGAAAATCCATAAGACAGAGCCACCCCCAAATTGAGGGCTGCACTGCTTACAAGAACCTCAACCTGGGTACACCTGAAATATCCCAGGAAATATAAAAATGGTTCGAAACATTGTGGAACTTACGTACGATGGAATATCCCTCAGCCATAAAATCAATGTCATAAGACCAGTAGCAGCAAAATGAGTGGATTCAGGTACGATGATTCTAAGTGAAAGAAGTCACACAGGAAAAAAAACTTATCATAAGATATCACTTAGGAAGATCCTGTAAACATGGCTACACGTGAACTGAGTTAGGCAAGAGAACAGAGTCTCACATTTAGAAAACACTCTTATGCCTGCTTAAGGGGGAAGGAGAGGTGGGGTGATGCATCAAACCAGAGTTTGATATAAGCACAGGTACCGTTCCAAAAACCAACTATGGAATAGACAAGACCTACACCTTCCTCAGTGAAAGGGACTCAAAACCCCATATTTCCCGCAGAGGAAGAGATCTGACTAGTAAGAATCTTAAAACCTATGTATTGATATGTCTCGGTAAGGGAATCAAGTGTGTCTAGACTGGCATAAACAGGGCAGCGAGAATCAGCTCAAACGCACTCTAAAAAGGAATTTCAAAAACAGAACAAAGAAACAGGGAAATTCTTTACAATTCCTTCAGGGTCTCTGATGCAACCTGGAATGACCCTATCTACAATGACAGCTGGATGTGGCATAAGGCTGGACACTTGGGACTGAGAGGATTGGTGAGATTGGGTGAGCAAATGCAGACCCTTTAAAGCAATAATGCATGGCAGCCATTCCATGGGTCCCAGCTCTCCAGGTTGAAGGGAATATTACTACAGCTATAACATGTACGGGAAACCTAGAGAATGGACACACTGTGAATACGAAAGGTTTCTAAAACTCAACGAAGAGCCCCTCTCCTGGTGCTCCGGTTTGACTTTCCAACTGCTTTCCTATCAATCTCCCAACTTGGAGAGACAGCCCCTTTAAGCTCCTGGTTCGCACAGGTGGCCAATTTGGCAGAGGATGAAAGGGAAGAGGGAGAACCAATGAGAGAGTAGCTGTTAGGCATTTGGATGGGCACATGTCACTCTAATTTCCCGGCAGGAAGAAGAATTAACCAAAGTCTCAGCCACCCACCGGGAACCAGTATAGGTCCTGAACCAAAAGTTTGGACTTGCGTTCAGCTCACAAAAAACGAGTTGAAAAATGGAGCTCAGGGGCACAGCAATTCACAAACTGGCAGAGTAATACAGGCCAACTATCGTCCAAAAATCTGTTGAGGGGAGGCAACGAGGCGGACCTGAAAGCGAGGCAGAATAGCAGGAAACAGATTTCAAGAGGTACGTTGGAATCGCCTGTAAAGCACAGGAAGAGGGGCACAACTTCGACAATGATGCACTTGGCCAAAAAGGGCGTATGCGTTTTCTCCTGAATATATTCGGGAGAAAACGCATACGCCCTTTTTGGCCAAGCAAGCAAGCGGGCAATGCAAATCTGCACTACAAAGAAGTATCACTTCCCACCGGTCAAAAGGGACATCCACAAAATGTGTAAAAACCAGAAAGGCAAGACAGGCCCTGGAGAACAGGGAGCCTTGTTATGCTGATGGGCGGGATGTAAGTTGCCAACTGCCTCACTGGAGGAGTGCATTGTGTTCCCTAAAACAAGTAAACAACAGAGCTACAGAGCCAAGGGCACTTCCAGTCTAGGGAATACACCTTGGGAAAACTGAAAATCCATAAGACAGAGCCACCCCCAAATTGAGGGCTGCACTGCTTACAAGAACCTCAACCTGGGTACACCTGAAATATCCCAGGAAATATAAAAATGGTTCAAAACATTGTGGAACTTACGTACGATGGAATATCCCTCAGCCATGAAATCAATGTCATAAGACCAGTAGCAGCAAAATGAGTGGATTCAGGTACGATGATTCTAAGTGAAAGAAGTCACACAGGAAAAGAAACTTATCATAAGATATCACTTAGGAAGATCCTGTAACCATGGCTACACATGAACTGAGTTAGGCAAGAGAACAGAGTCTCACATTTAGAAAACACTCTTATGCCTGCTTAAGGGGGAAGGAGAGGTGGGGTGATGCATAAAACCAGAGTTTGATATAAGCACAGGTACCGTTCCAAAAACCAACTATGGAATAGACAAGACCTACACCTTCCTTAGCGAAAGGGACACAAAACCCCATATTTCCCGCAGAGGAAGAGATCTGACTAGTAAGAATCTTAAAACCTATGTATTGATATGTCTCGGTAAGGGAATCAAGTGTGTCTAGACTGGCATCAACAGGGCAGCGAGAATCAGCTCAAACCCACTCTAAAAAGGAATTTCAAAAACAGAACAAAGAAACAGGGAAATTCTTTACAATTCCTTCAGGGTCTCTGATGCAACCTGGAATGACCCTATCTACAATGACAGCTGGATGTGGCATAAGGCTGGACACTTGGGACTGAGAGGATTGGTGAGATTGGGTGAGCAAATGCAGACCCTTTAAAGCAATAATGCATGGCAGCCATTCCATGGGTCCCAGCTCTCCAGGTTGAAGGGAATATTACTACAGCTATAACATGTACGGGAAACCTAGAGAATGGACACACTGTGAATACGAAAGGTTTCTAAAACTCAACGAAGAGCCCCTCTCCTGGTGCTCCGGTTTGACTTTCCAACTGCTTTCCTATCAATCTCCCAACTTGGAGAGACAGCCCCTTTAAGCTCCTGGTTCGCACAGGTGGCCAATTTGGCAGAGGATGAAAGGGAAGAGGGAGAACCAATGAGAGAGTAGCTGTTAGGCATTTGGATGGGCACATGTCACTCTAATTTCCCGGCAGGAAGTAGAATTAACCAAAGTCTCAGCCACCCACCGGGAACCAGTATAGGTCCTGAACCAAAAGTTTGGACTTGCGTTCAGCTCACAAAAAACGAGTTGAAAAATGGAGCTCAGGGGCACAGCAATTCACAAACTGGCAGAGTAATACAGGCCAACTATCGTCCAAAAATCTGTTGAGGGGAGGCAACGAGGCGGACCTGAAAGCGAGGCAGAATAGCAGGAAACAGATTTCAAGAGGTACGTTGGAATCGCCTGTAAAGCACAGGAAGAGGGGCACAACTTCGACAATGATGCACTTGGCCAAAAAGGGCGTATGCGTTTTCTCCTGAATATATTCGGGAGAAAACGCATACGCCCGTTTTGGCCAAGCAAGCAAGCGGGCAATGCAAATCTGCACTACAAAGAAGTATCACTTCCCACCGGTCAAAAGGGACATCCACAAAATGTGTAAAAACCAGAAAGGCAAGACAGGCCCTGGAGAACAGGGAGCCTTGTTATGCTGATGGGCGGGATGTAAGTTGCCAACTGCCTCACTGGAGGAGTGCATTGTGTTCCCTAAAACAAGTAAACAACAGAGCTACAGAGCCAAGGGCACTTCCAGTCTAGGGAATATACCTTGGGAAAACTGAAAATCCATAAGACAGAGCCACCCCCAAATTGAGGGCTGCACTGCTTACAAGAACCTCAACCTGGGTACACCTGAAATATCCCAGGAAATATAAAAATGGTTCAAAACATTGTGGAACTTACGTACGATGGAATATCCCTCAGCCATGAAATCAATGTCATAAGACCAGTAGCAGCAAAATGAGTGGATTCAGGTACGATGATTCTAAGTGAAAGAAGTCACACAGGAAAAGAAACTTATCATAAGATATCACTTAGGAAGATCCTGTAACCATGGCTACACATGAACTGAGTTAGGCAAGAGAACAGAGTCTCACATTTAGAAAACACTCTTATGCCTGCTTAAGGGGGAAGGAGAGGTGGTGTGATGCATCAAACCAGAGTTTGATATAAGCACAGGTACCGTTCCAAAAACCAACTATGGAATAGACAAGACCTACACCTTCCTCTGTGAAAGGGACTCAAAACCCCATATTTCCCGCAGAGGAAGAGATCTGACTAGTAAGAATCTTAAAACCTATGTATTGATATGTCTCGGTAAGGGAATCAAGTGTGTCTAGACTGGCATAAACAGGGCAGCGAGAATCAGCTCAAACCCACTCTAAAAAGGAATTTCAAAAACAGAACAAAGAAACAGGGAAATTCTTTACAATTCCTTCAGGGTCTCTGATGCAACCTGGAATGACCCTATCTACAATGACAGCTGGATGTGGCATAAGGCTGGACACTTGGGACTGAGAGGATTGGTGAGATTGGGTGAGCAAATGCAGACCCTTTAAAGCAATAATGCATGGCAGCCATTCCATGGGTCCCAGCTCTCCAGGTTGAAGGGAATATTACCACAGCTATAACATGTACGGGAAACCTAGAGAATGGACACACTGTGAATACGAAAGGTTTCTAAAACTCAACGAAGAGCCCCTCTCCTGGTGCTCCGGTTTGACTTTCCAACTGCTTTCCTATCAATCTCCCAACTTGGAGAGACAGCCCCTTTAAGCTCCTGGTTCGCACAGGTGGCCAATTTGGCAGAGGATGAAAGGGAAGAGGGAGAACCAATGAGAGAGTAGCTGTTAGGCATTTGGATGGGCACATGTCACTCTAATTTCCCGGCAGGAAGAAGAATTAACCAAAGTCTCAGCCACCCACCGGGAACCAGTATAGGTCCTGAACCAAAAGTTTGGACTTGCGTTCAGCTCACAAAAAACGAGTTGAAAAATGGAGCTCAGGGGCACAGCAATTCACAAACTGGCAGAGTAATACAGGCCAACTATCGTCCAGAAATCTGTTGAGGGGAGGCAACGAGGCGGACCTGAAAGCGAGGCAGAATAGCAGGGAACAGATTTCAAGAGGTACGTTGGAATCGCCTGTAAAGCACAGGAAGAGGGGCACAACTTCGACAATGATGCACTTGGCCAAAAAGGGCGGATGCGTTTTCTCCTGAATATATTCGGGAGAAAACGCATACGCCCTTTTTGGCCAAGCAAGCAAGCGGGCAATGCAAATCTGCACTACAAAGAAGTATCACTTCCCACCGGTCAAAAGGGACATCCACAAAATGTGTAAAAACCAGAAAGGCAAGACAGGCCCTGGAAAACAGGGAGCCTTGTTATGCTGATGGGCGGGATGTAAGTTGCCAACTGCCTCACTGGAGGAGTGCATTGTGTTCCCTAAAACAAGTAAACAACAGAGCTACAGAGCCAAGGGCACTTCCAGTCTAGGGAATATACCTTGGGAAAACTGAAAATCCATAAGACAGAGCCACCCCCAAATTGAGGGCTGCACTGCTTACAAGAACCTCAACCTGGGTACACCTGAAATATCCCAGGAAATATAAAAATGGTTCGAAACATTGTGGAACTTACGTACGATGGAATATCCCTCAGCCATGAAATCAATGTCATAAGACCAGTAGCAGCAAAATGAGTGGATTCGGGTACGATGATTCTAAGTGAAAGAAGTCACACAGGAAAAAAAACTTATCATAAGATATCACTTAGGAAGATCCTGTAAACATGGCTACACATGAACTGAGTTAGGCAAGAGAACAGAGTCTCACATTTAGAAAACACTCTTATGCCTGCTTAAGGGGGAAGGAGAGGTGGGGTGATGCATCAAACCAGAGTTTGATATAAGCACAGGTACCGTTCCAAAAACCAACTATGGAATAGACAAGACCTACACCTTCCTCAGTGAAAGGGACTCAAAACCCCATATTTCCCGCAGAGGAAGAGATCTGACTAGTAAGAATCTTAAAACCTATGTATTGATATGTCTCCGTAAGGGAATCAAGTGTGTCTAGACTGGCATAAACAGGGCAGCGAGAATCAGCTCAAACCCACTCTAAAAAGGAATTTCAAAAACAGAACAAAGAAACAGGGAAAATCTTTACAATTCCTTCAGGGTCTCTGATGCAACCTGGAATGACCCTATCTACAATGACAGCTGGATGTGGCATAAGGCTGGACACTTGGGACTGAGAGGATTGGTGAGATTGGGTGAGCAAATGCAGACCATTTAAAGCAATAATGCATGGCAGCCATTCCATAGGTCCCAGCTCTCCAGGTTGAAGGGAATATTACTACAGCTATAACATGTACGGGAAACCTAGAGAATGGACACACTGTGAATACGAAAGGTTTCTAAAACTCAACGAAGAGCCCCTCTCCTGGTGCTCCGGTTTGACTTTCCAACTGCTTTCCTATCAATCTCCCAACTTGGAGAGACAGCCCCTTTAAGCTCCTGGTTCGCACAGGTGGCCAATTTGGCAGAGGATGAAAGGGAAGAGGGAGAACCAATGAGAGAGTAGCTGTTAGGCATTTGGATGGGCACATGTCACTCTAATTTCCCGGCAGGAAGAAGAATTAACCAAAGTCTCAGCCACCCACCGGGAACCAGTATAGGTCCTGAACCAAAAGTTTGGACTTGCGTTCAGCTCACAAAAAACGAGTTGAAAAATGGAGCTCAGGGGCACAGCAATTCACAAACTGGCAGAGTAATACAGGCCAACTATCGTCCAAAAATCTGTTGAGGGGAGGCAACGAGGCGGACCTGAAAGCGAGGCAGAATAGCAGGAAACAGATTTCAAGAGGTACGTTGGAATCGCCTGTAAAGCACAGGAAGAGGGGCACAACTTCGACAATGATGCACTTGGCCAAAAAGGGCGGATGCGTTTTCTCCTGAATATATTCGGGAGAAAACGCATACGCCCTTTTTGGCCAAGCAAGCAAGCGGGCAATGCAAATCTGCACTACAAAGAAGTATCACTTCCCACCGGTCAAAAGGGACATCCACAAAATGTGTAAAAACCAGAAAGGCAAGACAGGCCCTGGAGAACAGGGAGCCTTGTTATGCTGATGGGCGGGATGTAAGTTGCCAACTGCCTCACTGGAGGAGTGCATTGTGTTCCCTAAAACAAGTAAACAACAGAGCTACAGAGCCAAGGACACTTCCAGTCTAGGGAATACACCTTGGGAAAACTGAAAATCCATAAGACAGAGCCACCCCCAAATTGAGGGCTGCACTGCTTACAAGAACCTCAACCTGGGTACACCTGAAATATCCCAGGAAATATAAAAATGGTTCAAAACATTGTGGAACTTACGTACGATGGAATATCCCTCAGCCATGAAATCAATGTCATAAGACCAGTAGCAGCAAAATGAGTGGATTCAGGTACGATGATTCTAAGTGAAAGAAGTCACACAGGAAAAGAAACTTATCATAAGATATCACTTAGGAAGATCCTGTAACCATGGCTACACATGAACTGAGTTAGGCAAGAGAACAGAGTCTCACATTTAGAAAACACTCTTATGCCTGCTTAAGGGGGAAGGAGAGGTGGTGTGATGCATCAAACCAGAGTTTGATATAAGCACAGGTACCGTTCCAAAAACCAACTATGGAATAGACAAGACCTACACCTTCCTCTGTGAAAGGGACTCAAAACCCCATATTTCCCGCAGAGGAAGAGATCTGACTAGTAAGAATCTTAAAACCTATGTATTGATATGTCTCGGTAAGGGAATCAAGTGTGTCTAGACTGGCATAAACAGGGCAGCGAGAATCAGCTCAAACCCACTCTAAAAAGGAATTTCAAAAACAGAACAAAGAAACAGGGAAATTCTTTACAATTCCTTCAGGGTCTCTGATGCAACCTGGAATGACCCTATCTACAATGACAGCTGGATGTGGCATAAGGCTGGACACTTGGGACTGAGAGGATTGGTGAGATTGGGTGAGCAAATGCAGACCCTTTAAAGCAATAATGCATGGCAGCCATTCCATGGGTCCCAGCTCTCCAGGTTGAAGGGAATATTACCACAGCTATAACATGTACGGGAAACCTAGAGAATGGACACACTGTGAATACGAAAGGTTTCTAAAACTCAACGAAGAGCCCCTCTCCTGGTGCTCCGGTTTGACTTTCCAACTGCTTTCCTATCAATCTCCCAACTTGGAGAGACAGCCCCTTTAAGCTCCTGGTTCGCACAGGTGGCCAATTTGGCAGAGGATGAAAGGGAAGAGGGAGAACCAATGAGAGAGTAGCTGTTAGGCATTTGGATGGGCACATGTCACTCTAATTTCCCGGCAGGAAGAAGAATTAACCAAAGTCTCAGCCACCCACCGGGAACCAGTATAGGTCCTGAACCAAAAGTTTGGACTTGCGTTCAGCTCACAAAAAACGAGTTGAAAAATGGAGCTCAGGGGCACAGCAATTCACAAACTGGCAGAGTAATACAGGCCAACTATCGTCCAAAAATCTGTTGAGGGGAGGCAACGAGGCGGACCTGAAAGCGAGGCAGAATAGCAGGGAACAGATTTCAAGAGGTACGTTGGAATCGCCTGTAAAGCACAGGAAGAGGGGCACAACTTCGACAATGATGCACTTGGCCAAAAAGGGCGTATGCGTTTTCTCCTGAATATATTCGGGAGAAAACGCATACGCCCTTTTTGGCCAAGCAAGCAAGCGGGCAATGCAAATCTGCACTACAAAGAAGTATCACTTCCCACCGGTCAAAAGGGACATCCACAAAATGTGTAAAAACCAGAAAGGCAAGACAGGCCCTGGAAAACAGGGAGCCTTGTTATGCTGATGGGCGGGATGTAAGTTGCCAACTGCCTCACTGGAGGAGTGCATTGTGTTCCCTAAAACAAGTAAACAACAGAGCTACAGAGCCAAGGGCACTTCCAGTCTAGGGAATATACCTTGGGAAAACTGAAAATCCATAAGACAGAGCCACCCCCAAATTGAGGGCTGCACTGCTTACAAGAACCTCAACCTGGGTACACCTGAAATATCCCAGGAAATATAAAAATGGTTCGAAACATTGTGGAACTTACGTACGATGGAATATCCCTCAGCCATGAAATCAATGTCATAAGACCAGTAGCAGCAAAATGAGTGGATTCAGGTACGATGATTCTAAGTGAAAGAAGTCACACAGGAAAAAAAACTTATCATAAGATATCACTTAGGAAGATCCTGTAAACATGGCTACACGTGAGCTGAGTTAGGCAAGAGAACAGAGTCTCACATTTAGAAAACACTCTTATGCCTGCTTAAGGGGGAAGGAGAGGTGGTGTGATGCATCAAACCAGAGTTTGATATAAGCACAGGTACCGTTCCAAAAACCAACTATGGAATAGACAAGACCTACACCTTCCTCAGTGAAAGGGACTCAAAACCCCATATTTCCCGCAGAGGAAGAGATCTGACTAGTAAGAATCTTAAAACCTATGTATTGATATGTCTCGGTAAGGGAATCAAGTGTGTCTAGACTGGCATAAACAGGGCAGCGAGAATCAGCTCAAACCCACTCTAAAAAGGAATTTCAAAAACAGAACAAAGAAACAGGGAAATTCTTTACAATTCCTTCAGGGTCTCTGATGCAACCTGGAATGACCCTATCTACAATGACAGCTGGATGTGGCATAAGGCTGGACACTTGGGACTGAGAGGATTGGTGAGATTGGGTGAGCAAATGCAGACCCTTTAAAGCAATAATGCATGGCAGCCATTCCATGGGTCCCAGCTCTCCAGGTTGAAGGGAATATTACTACAGCTATAACATGTACGGGAAACCTAGAGAATGGACACACTGTGAATACGAAAGGTTTCTAAAACTCAACGAAGAGCCCCTCTCCTGGTGCTCCGGTTTGACTTTCCAACTGCTTTCCTATCAATCTCCCAACTTGGAGAGACAGCCCCTTTAAGCTCCTGGTTCGCACAGGTGGCCAATTTGGCAGAGGATGAAAGGGAAGAGGGAGAACCAATGAGAGAGTAGCTGTTAGGCATTTGGATGGGCACATGTCACTCTAATTTCCCGGCAGGAAGAAGAATTAACCAAAGTCTCAGCCACCCACCGGGAACCAGTATAGGTCCTGAACCAAAAGTTTGGACTTGCGTTCAGCTCACAAAAAACGAGTTGAAAAATGGAGCTCAGGGGCACAGCAATTCACAAACTGGCAGAGTAATACAGGCCAACTATCGTCCAAAAATCTGTTGAGGGGAGGCAACGAGGCGGACCTGAAAGCGAGGCAGAATAGCAGGGAACAGATTTCAAGAGGTACGTTGGAATCGCCTGTAAAGCACAGGAAGAGGGGCACAACTTCGACAATGATGCACTTGGCCAAAAAGGGCGTATGCGTTTTCTCCTGAATATATTCGGGAGAAAACGCATACGCCCTTTTTGGCCAAGCAAGCAAGCGGGCAATGCAAATCTGCACTACAAAGAAGTATCACTTCCCACCGGTCAAAAGGGACATCCACAAAATGTGTAAAAACCAGAAAGGCAAGACAGGCCCTGGAAAACAGGGAGCCTTGTTATGCTGATGGGCGGGATGTAAGTTGCCAACTGCCTCACTGGAGGAGTGCATTGTGTTCCCTAAAACAAGTAAACAACAGAGCTACAGAGCCAAGGGCACTTCCAGTCTAGGGAATATACCTTGGGAAAACTGAAAATCCATAAGACAGAGCCACCCCCAAATTGAGGGCTGCACTGCTTACAAGAACCTCAACCTGGGTACACCTGAAATATCCCAGGAAATATAAAAATGGTTCGAAACATTGTGGAACTTACGTACGATGGAATATCCCTCAGCCATGAAATCAATGTCATAAGACCAGTAGCAGCAAAATGAGTGGATTCAGGTACGATGATTCTAAGTGAAAGAAGTCACACAGGAAAAAAAACTTATCATAAGATATCACTTAGGAAGATCCTGTAAACATGGCTACACGTGAACTGAGTTAGGCAAGAGAACAGAGTCTCACATATAGAAAACACTCTTATGCCTGCTTAAGGGGGAAGGAGAGGTGGGGTGATGCATCAAACCAGAGTTTGATATAAGCACAGGTACCGTTCCAAAAACCAACTATGGAATAGACAAGACCTACACCTTCCTCAGTGAAAGGGACTCAAAACCCCATATTTCCCGCAGAGGAAGAGATCTGACTAGTAAGAATCTTAAAACCTATGTATTGATATGTCTCGGTAAGGGAATCAAGTGTGTCTAGACTGGCATAAACAGGGCAGCGAGAATCAGCTCAAACCCACTCTAAAAAGGAATTTCAAAAACAGAACAAAGAAACAGGGAAATTCTTTACAATTCCTTCAGGGTCTCTGATGCAACCTGGAATGACCCTATCTACAATGACAGCTGGATGTGGCATAAGGCTGGACACTTGGGACTGAGAGGATTGGTGAGATTGGGTGAGCAAATGCAGACCCTTTAAAGCAATAATGCATGGCAGCCATTCCATGGGTCCCAGCTCTCCAGGTTGAAGGGAATATTACTACAGCTATAACATGTACGGGAAACCTAGAGAATGGACACACTGTGAATACGAAAGGTTTCTAAAACTCAACGAAGAGCCCCTCTCCTGGTGCTCCGGTTTGACTTTCCAACTGCTTTCCTATCAATCTCCCAACTTGGAGAGACAGCCCCTTTAAGCTCCTGGTTCGCACAGGTGGCCAATTTGGCAGAGGATGAAAGGGAAGAGGGAGAACCAATGAGAGAGTAGCTGTTAGGCATTTGGATGGGCACATGTCACTCTAATTTCCCGGCAGGAAGAAGAATTAACCAAAGTCTCAGCCACCCACCGGGAACCAGTATAGGTCCTGAACCAAAAGTTTGGACTTGCGTTCAGCTCACAAAAAACGAGTTGAAAAATGGAGCTCAGGGGCACAGCAATTCACAAACTGGCAGAGTAATACAGGCCAACTATCGTCCAAAAATCTGTTGAGGGGAGGCAACGAGGCGGACCTGAAAGCGAGGCAGAATAGCAGGAAACAGATTTCAAGAGGTACGTTGGAATCGCCTGTAAAGCACAGGAAGAGGGGCACAACTTCGACAATGATGCACTTGGCCAAAAAGGGCAGATGCGTTTTCTCCTGAATATATTCGGGAGAAAACGCATATGCCCTTTTTGGCCAAGCAAGCAAGCGGGCAATGCAAATCTGCACTACAAAGAAGTATCACTTCCCACCGGTCAAAAGGGACATCCACAAAATGTGTAAAAACCAGAAAGGCAAGACAGGCCCTGGAGAACAGGGAGCCTTGTTATGCTGATGGGCGGGATGTAAGTTGCCAACTGCCTCACTGGAGGAGTGCATTGTGTTCCCTAAAACAAGTAAACAACAGAGCTACAGAGCCAAGGGCACTTCCAGTCTAGGGAATACACCTTGGGAAAACTGAAAATCCATAAGACAGAGCCACCCCCAAATTGAGGGCTGCACTGCTTACAAGAACCTCAACCTGGGTACACCTGAAATATCCCAGGAAATATAAAAATGGTTCAAAACATTGTGGAACTTACGTACGATGGAATATCCCTCAGCCATGAAATCAATGTCATAAGACCAGTAGCAGCAAAATGAGTGGATTCAGGTACGATGATTCTAAGTGAAAGAAGTCACACAGGAAAAGAAACTTATCATAAGATATCACTTAGGAAGATCCTGTAACCATGGCTACACATGAACTGAGTTAGGCAAGAGAACAGAGTCTCACATTTAGAAAACACTCTTATGCCTGCTTAAGGGGGAAGGAGAGGTGGTGTGATGCATCAAACCAGAGTTTGATATAAGCACAGGTACCGTTCCAAAAACCAACTATGGAATAGACAAGACCTACACCTTCCTCTGTGAAAGGGACTCAAAACCCCATATTTCCCGCAGAGGAAGAGATCTGACTAGTAAGAATCTTAAAACCTATGTATTGATATGTCTCGGTAAGGGAATCAAGTGTGTCTAGACTGGCATAAACAGGGCAGCGAGAATCAGCTCAAACCCACTCTAAAAAGGAATTTCAAAAACAGAACAAAGAAACAGGGAAATTCTTTACAATTCCTTCAGGGTCTCTGATGCAACCTGGAATGACCCTATCTACAATGACAGCTGGATGTGGCATAAGGCTGGACACTTGGGACTGAGAGGATTGGTGAGATTGGGTGAGCAAATGCAGACCCTTTAAAGCAATAATGCATGGCAGCCATTCCATGGGTCCCAGCTCTCCAGGTTGAAGGGAATATTACTACAGCTATAACATGTACGGGAAACCTAGAGAATGGACACACTGTGAATACGAAAGGTTTCTAAAACTCAACGAAGAGCCCCTCTCCTGGTGCTCCGGTTTGACTTTCCAACTGCTTTCCTATCAATCTCCCAACTTGGAGAGACAGCCCCTTTAAGCTCCTGGTTCGCACAGGTGGCCAATTTGGCAGAGGATGAAAGGGAAGAGGGAGAACCAATGAGAGAGTAGCTGTTAGGCATTTGGATGGGCACATGTCACTCTAATTTCCCGGCAGGAAGAAGAATTAACCAAAGTCTCAGCCACCCACCGGGAACCAGTATAGGTCCTGAACCAAAAGTTTGGACTTGCGTTCAGCTCACAAAAAACGAGTTGAAAAATGGAGCTCAGGGGCACAGCAATTCACAAACTGGCAGAGTAATACAGGCCAACTATCGTCCAAAAATCTGTTGAGGGGAGGCAACGAGGCGGACCTGAAAGCGAGGCAGAATAGCAGGAAACAGATTTCAAGAGGTACGTTGGAATCGCCTGTAAAGCACAGGAAGAGGGGCACAACTTCGACAATGATGCACTTGGCCAAAAAGGGCGTATGCGTTTTCTCCTGAATATATTCGGGAGAAAACGCATACGCCCTTTTTGGCCAAGCAAGCAAGCGGGCAATGCAAATCTGCACTACAAAGAAGTATCACTTCCCACCGGTCAAAAGGGACATCCACAAAATGTGTAAAAACCAGAAAGGCAAGACAGGCCCTGGAGAACAGGGAGCCTTGTTATGCTGATGGGCGGGATGTAAGTTGCCAACTGCCTCACTGGAGGAGTGCATTGTGTTCCCTAAAACAAGTAAACAACAGAGCTACAGAGCCAAGGGCACTTCCAGTCTAGGGAATACACCTTGGGAAAACTGAAAATCCATAAGACAGAGCCACCCCCAAATTGAGGGCTGCACTGCTTACAAGAACCTCAACCTGGGTACACCTGAAATATCCCAGGAAATATAAAAATGGTTCAAAACATTGTGGAACTTACGTACGATGGAATATCCCTCAGCCATGAAATCAATGTCATAAGACCAGTAGCAGCAAAATGAGTGGATTCAGGTACGATGATTCTAAGTGAAAGAAGTCACACAGGAAAAGAAACTTATCATAAGATATCACTTAGGAAGATCCTGTAACCATGGCTACACATGAACTGAGTTAGGCAAGAGAACAGAGTCTCACATTTAGAAAACACTCTTATGCCTGCTTAAGGGGGAAGGAGAGGTGGTGTGATGCATCAAACCAGAGTTTGATATAAGCACAGGTACCGTTCCAAAAACCAACTATGGAATAGACAAGACCTACACCTTCCTCTGTGAAAGGGACTCAAAACCCCATATTTCCCGCAGAGGAAGAGATCTGACTAGTAAGAATCTTAAAACCTATGTATTGATATGTCTCGGTAAGGGAATCAAGTGTGTCTAGACTGGCATAAACAGGGCAGCGAGAATCAGCTCAAACCCACTCTAAAAAGGAATTTCAAAAACAGAACAAAGAAACAGGGAAATTCTTTACAATTCCTTCAGGGTCTCTGATGCAACCTGGAATGACCCTATCTACAATGACAGCTGGATGTGGCATAAGGCTGGACACTTGGGACTGAGAGGATTGGTGAGATTGGGTGAGCAAATGCAGACCCTTTAAAGCAATAATGCATGGCAGCCATTCCATGGGTCCCAGCTCTCCAGGTTGAAGGGAATATTACTACAGCTATAACATGTACGGGAAACCTAGAGAATGGACACACTGTGAATACGAAAGGTTTCTAAAACTCAACGAAGAGCCCCTCTCCTGGTGCTCCGGTTTGACTTTCCAACTGCTTTCCTATCAATCTCCCAACTTGGAGAGACAGCCCCTTTAAGCTCCTGGTTCGCACAGGTGGCCAATTTGGCAGAGGATGAAAGGGAAGAGGGAGAACCAATGAGAGAGTAGCTGTTAGGCATTTGGATGGGCACATGTCACTCTAATTTCCCGGCAGGAAGAAGAATTAACCAAAGTCTCAGCCACCCACCGGGAACCAGTATAGGTCCTGAACCAAAAGTTTGGACTTGCGTTCAGCTCACAAAAAACGAGTTGAAAAATGGAGCTCAGGGGCACAGCAATTCACAAACTGGCAGAGTAATACAGGCCAACTATCGTCCAAAAATCTGTTGAGGGGAGGCAACGAGGCGGACCTGAAAGCGAGGCAGAATAGCAGGAAACAGATTTCAAGAGGTACGTTGGAATCGCCTGTAAAGCACAGGAAGAGGGGCACAACTTCGACAATGATGCACTTGGCCAAAAAGGGCGTATGCGTTTTCTCCTGAATATATTCGGGAGAAAACGCATACGCCCTTTTTGGCCAAGCAAGCAAGCGGGCAATGCAAATCTGCACTACAAAGAAGTATCACTTCCCACCGGTCAAAAGGGACATCCACAAAATGTGTAAAAACCAGAAAGGCAAGACAGGCCCTGGAGAACAGGGAGCCTTGTTATGCTGATGGGCGGGATGTAAGTTGCCAACTGCCTCACTGGAGGAGTGCATTGTGTTCCCTAAAACAAGTAAACAACAGAGCTACAGAGCCAAGGGCACTTCCAGTCTAGGGAATACACCTTGGGAAAACTGAAAATCCATAAGACAGAGCCACCCCCAAATTGAGGGCTGCACTGCTTACAAGAACCTCAACCTGGGTACACCTGAAATATCCCAGGAAATATAAAAATGGTTCAAAACATTGTGGAACTTACGTACGATGGAATATCCCTCAGCCATGAAATCAATGTCATAAGACCAGTAGCAGCAAAATGAGTGGATTCAGGTACGATGATTCTAAGTGAAAGAAGTCACACAGGAAAAGAAACTTATCATAAGATATCACTTAGGAAGATCCTGTAACCATGGCTACACATGAACTGAGTTAGGCAAGAGAACAGAGTCTCACATTTAGAAAACACTCTTATGCCTGCTTAAGGGGGAAGGAGAGGTGGTGTGATGCATCAAACCAGAGTTTGATATAAGCACAGGTACCGTTCCAAAAACCAACTATGGAATAGACAAGACCTACACCTTCCTCTGTGAAAGGGACTCAAAACCCCATATTTCCCGCAGAGGAAGAGATCTGACTAGTAAGAATCTTAAAACCTATGTATTGATATGTCTCGGTAAGGGAATCAAGTGTGTCTAGACTGGCATAAACAGGGCAGCGAGAATCAGCTCAAACCCACTCTAAAAAGGAATTTCAAAAACAGAACAAAGAAACAGGGAAATTCTTTACAATTCCTTCAGGGTCTCTGATGCAACCTGGAATGACCCTATCTACAATGACAGCTGGATGTGGCATAAGGCTGGACACTTGGGACTGAGAGGATTGGTGAGATTGGGTGAGCAAATGCAGACCCTTTAAAGCAATAATGCATGGCAGCCATTCCATGGGTCCCAGCTCTCCAGGTTGAAGGGAATATTACTACAGCTATAACATGTACGGGAAACCTAGAGAATGGACACACTGTGAATACGAAAGGTTTCTAAAACTCAACGAAGAGCCCCTCTCCTGGTGCTCCGGTTTGACTTTCCAACTGCTTTCCTATCAATCTCCCAACTTGGAGAGACAGCCCCTTTAAGCTCCTGGTTCGCACAGGTTGCCAATTTGGCCGAGGATGAAAGGGAATAGGGAGAACCAATGAGAGAGTAGCTGTTAGGCATTTGGATGGGCACATGTCACTCTAATTTCCCGGCAGGAAGAAGAATTAACCAAAGTCTCAGCCACCCACCGGGAACCAGTATAGGTCCTGAACCAAAAGTTTGGACTTGCGTTCAGCTCACAAAAAACGAGTTGAAAAATGGAGCTCAGGGGCACAGCAATTCACAAACTGGCAGAGTAATACAGGCCAACTATCGTCCAAAAATCTGTTGAGGGGAGGCAACGAGGCGGACCTGAAAGCGAGGCAGAATAGCAGGAAACAGATTTCAAGAGGTACGTTGGAATCGCCTGTAAAGCACAGGAAGAGGGGCACAACTTCGACAATGATGCACTTGGCCAAAAAGGGCGTATGCGTTTTCTCCTGAATATATTCGGGAGAAAACGCATACGCCCTTTTTGGCCAAGCAAGCAAGCGGGCAATGCAAATCTGCACTACAAAGAAGTATCACTTCCCACCGGTCAAAAGGGACATCCACAAAATGTGTAAAAACCAGAAAGGCAAGACAGGCCCTGGAGAACAGGGAGCCTTGTTATGCTGATGGGCGGGATGTAAGTTGCCAACTGCCTCACTGGAGGAGTGCATTGTGTTCCCTAAAACAAGTAAACAACAGAGCTACAGAGCCAAGGGCACTTCCAGTCTAGGGAATATACCTTGGGAAAACTGAAAATCCATAAGACAGAGCCACCCCCAAATTGAGGGCTGCACTGCTTACAAGAACCTCAACCTGGGTACACCTGAAATATCCCAGGAAATATAAAAATGGTTCAAAACATTGTGGAACTTACGTACGATGGAATATCCCTCAGCCATGAAATCAATGTCATAAGACCAGTAGCAGCAAAATGAGTGGATTCAGGTACGATGATTCTAAGTGAAAGAAGTCACACAGGAAAAGAAACTTATCATAAGATATCACTTAGGAAGATCCTGTAAACATGGCTACACATGAACTGAGTTAGGCAAGAGAACAGAGTCTCACATTTAGAAAACACTCTTATGCCTGCTTAAGGGGGAAGGAGAGGTGGTGTGATGCATCAAACCAGAGTTTGATATAAGCACAGGTACCGTTCCAAAAACCAACTATGGAATAGACAAGACCTATACCTTCCTCAGTGAAAGGGACTCAAAACCCCATATTTCCCGCAGAGGAAGAGATCTGACTAGTAAGAATCTTAAAACCTATGTATTGATATGTCTCCGTAAGGGAATCAAGTGTGTCTAGACTGGCATAAACAGGGCAGCGAGAATCAGCTCAAACCCACTCTAAAAAGGAATTTCAAAAACAGAACAAAGAAACAGGGAAATTCTTTACAATTCCTTCAGGGTCTCTGATGCAACCTGGAATGACCCTATCTACAATGACAGCTGGATGTGGCATAAGGCTGGACACTTGGGACTGAGAGGATTGGTGAGATTGGGTGAGCAAATGCAGACCCTTTAAAGCAATAATGCATGGCAGCCATTCCATGGGTCCCAGCTCTCCAGGTTGAAGGGAATATTACTACAGCTATAACATGTACGGGAAACCTAGAGAATGGACACACTGTGAATACGAAAGGTTTCTAAAACTCAACGAAGAGCCCCTCTCCTGGTGCTCCGGTTTGACTTTCCAACTGCTTTCCTATCAATCTCCCAACTTGGAGAGACAGCCCCTTTAAGCTCCTGGTTCGCACAGGTTGCCAATTTGGCCGAGGATGAAAGGGAATAGGGAGAACCAATGAGAGAGTAGCTGTTAGGCATTTGGATGGGCACATGTCACTCTAATTTCCCGGCAGGAAGAAGAATTAACCAAAGTCTCAGCCACCCACCGGGAACCAGTATAGGTCCTGAACCAAAAGTTTGGACTTGCGTTCAGCTCACAAAAAACGAGTTGAAAAATGGAGCTCAGGGGCACAGCAATTCACAAACTGGCAGAGTAATACAGGCCAACTATCGTCCAAAAATCTGTTGAGGGGAGGCAACGAGGCGGACCTGAAAGCGAGGCAGAATAGCAGGAAACAGATTTCAAGAGGTACGTTGGAATCGCCTGTAAAACACAGGAAAAGGGGCACAACTTCGACAATGATGCACTTGGCCAAAAAGGGCGGATGCGTTTTCTCCTGAATATATTCGGGAGAAAACGCATACGCCCTTTTTGGCCAAGCAAGCAAGCGGGCAATGCAAATCTGCACTACAAAGAAGTATCACTTCCCACCGGTCAAAAGGGACATCCACAAAATGTGTAAAAACCAGAAAGGCAAGACAGGCCCTGGAGAACAGGGAGCCTTGTTATGCTGATGGGCGGGATGTAAGTTGCCAACTGCCTCACTGGAGGAGTGCATTGTGTTCCCTAAAACAAGTAAACAACAGAGCTACAGAGCCAAGGACACTTCCAGTCTAGGGAATACACCTTGGGAAAACTGAAAATCCATAAGACAGAGCCACCCCCAAATTGAGGGCTGCACTGCTTACAAGAACCTCAACCTGGGTACACCGGAAATATCCCAGGAAATATAAAAATGGTTCAAAACATTGTGGAACTTACGTACGATGGAATATCCCTCAGCCATGAAATCAATGTCATAAGACCAGTAGCAGCAAAATGAGTGGATTCAGGTACGATGATTCTAAGTGAAAGAAGTCACACAGGAAAAGAAACTTATCATAAGATATCACTTAGGAAGATCCTGTAAACATGGCTACACATGAACTGAGTTAGGAAAGAGAACAGAGTCTCACATTTAGAAAACACTCTTATGCCTGCTTAAGGGGGAAGGAGAGGTGGTGTGATGCATCAAACCAGAGTTTGATATAAGCACAGGTACCGTTCCAAAAACCAACTATGGAATAGACAAGACCTACACCTTCCTCAGTGAAAGGGACTCAAAACCCCATATTTCCCGCAGAGGAAGAGATCTGACTAGTAAGAATCTTAAAACCTATGTATTGATATGTCTCCGTAAGGGAATCAAGTGTGTCTAGGCTGGCATAAACATGGCAGCGAGAATCAGCTCAAACCCACTCTAAAAAGGAATTTCAAAAACAGAACAAAGAAACAGGGAAATTCTTTACAATTCCTTCAGGGTCTCTGATGCAACCTGGAATGACCCTATCTACAATGACAGCTGGATGTGGCATAAGGCTGGGCACTTGGGACTGAGAGGATTGGTGAGATTGGGTGAGCAAATGCAGACCCTTTAAAGCAATAATGCATGGAAGCCATTCCAAGGGTCCCAGCTCTCCAGGTTGAAGGGAATATTACTACAGCTATAACATGTACGGGAAACCTAGAGAATGGACACACTGTGAATACGAAAGGTTTCTAAAACTCAACGAAGAGCCCCTCTCCTGGTGCTCCGGTTTGACTTTCCAACTGCTTTCCTATCAATCTCCCAACTTGGAGAGACAGCCCCTTTAAGCTCCTGGTTCGCACAGGTTGCCAATTTGGCAGACGATGAAAGGGAAGAAGGAGAACCAATGAGAGAGTAGCTGTTAGGCATTTGGATGGGCACATGTCACTCTAATTTCCCGGCAGGAAGAAGAATTAACCAAAGTCTCAGCCACCCACCGGGAACTAGTATAGGTCCTGAACCAAAAGTTTGGACTTGCGTTCAGCTCACAAAAAACGAGTTGAAAAATGGAGCTCAGGGGCACAGCAATTCACAACCTGGCAGAGTAATACAGGCCAACTATCGTCCAGAAATCTGTTGAGGGGAGGCAACGAGGCGGACCTGAAAGCGAGGCAGAATAGAAGGAAACAGATTTCAAGAGGTACGTTGGAATCGCCTGTAAAGCACAGGAAGAGGGGCACAACTTCGACAATGATGCACTTGGCCAAAAAGGGCGGATGCGTTTTCTCCTGAATATATTCGGGAGAAAACGCATACGCCCTTTTTGGCCAAGCAAGCAAGCGGGCAATGCAAATCTGCACTACAAAGAAGTATCACTTCCCACCGGTCAAAAGGGACATCCACAAAATGTGTAAAAACCAGAAAGGCAAGACAGGCCCTGGAGAACAGGGAGCCTTGTTATGCTGATGGGCGGGATGTAAGTTGCCAACTGCCTCACTGGAGGAGTGCATTGTGTTCCCTAAAACAAGTAAACAACAGAGCTACAGAGCCAAGGACACTTCCAGTCTAGGGAATACACCTTGGGAAAACTGAAAATCCATAAGACAGAGCCACCCCCAAATTGAGGGCTGCACTGCTTACAAGAACCTCAACCTGGGTACACCGGAAATATCCCAGGAAATATAAAAATGGTTCCAAACATTGTGGAACTTACGTACGATGGAATATCCCTCAGCCATGAAATCAATGTCATAAGACCAGTAGCAGCAAAATGAGTGGATTCAGGTACGATGATTCTAAGTGAAAGAAGTCACACAGGAAAAGAAACTTATCATAAGATATCACTTAGGAAGATCCTGTAAACATGGCTACACATGAACTGAGTTAGGCAAGAGAACAGAGTCTCACATTTAGAAAACACTCTTATGCCTGCTTAAGGGGGAAGGAGAGGTGGTGTGATGCATCAAACCAGAGTTTGATATAAGCACAGGTACCGTTCCAAAAACCAACTATGGAATAGAGAAGACCTACACCTTCCTCAGTGAAAGGGACTCAAAACCCCATATTTCCCGCAGAGGAAGAGATCTGACTAGTAAGAATCTTAAAACCTATGTATTGATATGTCTCGGTAAGGGAATCAAGTGTGTCTAGACTGGCATAAACAGGGCAGCGAGAATCAGCTCAAACCCACTCTAAAAAGGAATTTCAAAAACAGAACAAAGAAACAGGGAAATTCTTTACAATTCCTTCAGGGTCTCTGATGCAACCTGGAATGACCCTATCTACAATGACAGCTGGATGTGGCATAAGGCTGGACACTTGGGACTGAGAGGATTGGTGAGATTGGGTGAGCAAATGCAGACCCTTTAAAGCAATAATGCATGGCAGCCATTCCATGGGTCCCAGCTCTCCAGGTTGAAGGGAATATTACTACAGCTATAACATGTACGGGAAACCTAGAGAATGGACACACTGTGAATACGAAAGGTTTCTAAAACTCAACGAAGAGCCCCTCTCCTGGTGCTCCGGTTTGACATTCCAACTGCTTTCCTATCAATCTCCCAACTTGGAGAGATAGCCCCTTTAAGCTCCTGGTTCGCACAGGTGGCCAATTTGGCAGAGGATGAAAGGGAAGAGGGAGAACCAATGAGAGAGTAGCTGTTAGGCATTTGGATGGGCACATGTCACTCTAATTTCCCGGCAGGAAGAAGAATTAACCAAAGTCTCAGCCACCCACCGGGAACCAGTATAGGTCCTGAACCAAAAGTTTGGACTTGCGTTCAGCTCACAAAAAACGAGTTGAAAAATGGAGCTCAGGGGCACAGCAATTCACAAACTGGCAGAGTAATACAGGCCAACTATCGTCCAAAAATCTGTTGAGGGGAGGCAACGAGGCGGACCTGAAAGCGAGGCAGAATAGCAGGAAACAGATTTCAAGAGGTACGTTGGAATCGCCTGTAAAGCACAGGAAGAGGGGCACAACTTCGACAATGATGCACTTGGACAAAAAGGGCGGATGCGTTTTCTCCTGAATATATTCAGGAGAAAACGCATACGCCCTTTTTGGCCAAGCAAGCAAGCGGGCAATGCAAATCTGCACTACACAGAAGTATCACTTCCCACCGGTCAAAAGGGACATCCACAAAATGTGTAAAAACCAGAAAGGCAAGACAGGCCCTGGAGAACAGGGAGCCTTGTTATGCTGATGGGCGGGATGTAAGTTGCCAACTGCCTCACTGGAGGAGTGCATTGTGTTCCCTAAAACAAGTAAACAACAGAGCTACAGAGCCAAGGGCACTTCCAGTCTAGGGAATACACCTTGGGAAAACTGAAAATCCATAAGACAGAGCCACCCCCAAATTGAGGGATGCACTGCTTACAAGAACCTCAACCTGGGTACACCGGAAATATCCCAGGAAATATAAAAATGGTTCAAAACATTGTGGAACTTACGTACGATGGAATATCCCTCAGCCATGAAATCAATGTCATAAGACCAGTAGCAGCAAAATGAGTGGATTCAGGTACGATGATTCTAAGTGAAAGAAGTCACACAGGAAAAGAAACTTATCATAAGATATCGCTTAGGAAGATCCTGTAAACATGGCTGCACATGAACTGAGTTAGGCAAGAGAACAGAGTCTCACATTTAGAAAACACTCTTATGCCTGCTTAAGGGGGAAGGAGAGGTGGGGTGATGCATCAAACCAGAGTTTGATATAAGCACACGTACCGTTCCAAAAACCAACTATGGAATAGACAAGACCTACACCTTCCTCAGTGAAAGGGACTCAAAACCCCATATTTCCCGCAGAGGAAGAGATCTGACTAGTAAGAATCTTAAAACCTATGTATTGATATGTCTCGGTAAGGGAATCAAGTGTGTCTAGACTGGCATAAACAGGGCAGCGAGAATCAGCTCAAACTCACTCTAAAAAGGAATTTCAAAAACAGAACAAAGAAACAGGGAAATTCTTTACAATTCCTTCAAGGTCTCTGATGCAACCTGGAATGACCATATCTACAATGACAGCTGGATGTGGCATAAGGCTGGACACTTGGGACTGAGAGGATTGGTGAGATTGGGTGAGCAAATGCAGACCCTTTAAAGCAAGAATGCATGGCACCCATTCCATGGGTCCCAGCTCTCCAGGTTGAAGGGAATATTACCACAGCTATAACATGTACGGGAAACCTAGAGAATGGACACACTGTGAATACGAAAGGTTTCTAAAACTCAACGAAGAGCCCCTCTCCTGGTGCTCCGGTTTGACTTTCCAACTGCTTTCCTATCAATCTCCCAACTTGGAGAGACAGCCCCTTTAAGCTCCTGGTTCGCACAGGTGGCCAATTTGGCAGAGGATGAAAGGGAAGAGGGAGAACCAATGAGAGAGTAGCTGTTAGGCATTTGGATGGGCACATGTCACTCTAATTTCCCAGCAGGAAGAAGAATTAACCAAAGTCTCAGCCACCCACCAGGAACCAGTATAGGTCCTGAACCAAAAGTTTGGACTTGCGTTCAGCTCACAAAAAACGAGTTGAAAAATGGAGCTCAGGGGCACAGCAATTCACAAACTGGCAGAGTAATACAGGCCAACTATCGTCCAAAAATCTGTTGAGGGGAGGCAACGAGGCAGACCTGAAAGCGAGGCAGAATAGAAGGAAACAGATTTCAAGAGGTACGTTGGAATCGCCTGTAAAGCACAGGAAGAGGGGCACAACTTCGACAATGATGCACTTGGCCAAAAAGGGCGGATGCGTTTTCTCCTGAATATATTCGGGAGAAAACGCATACGCCCTTTTTGGCCAAGCAAGCAAGCGGGCAATGCAAATCTGCACTACAAAGAAGTATCACTTCCCACCGGTCAAAAGGGACATCCACAAAATGTGTAAAAACCAGAAAGGCAAGACAGGCCCTGGAGAACAGGGAGCCTTGTTATGCTGATGGGCGGGATGTAAGTTGCCAACTGCCTCACTGGAGGAGTGCATTGTGTTCCCTAAAACAAGTAAACAACAGAGCTACAGAGCCAAGGACACTTCCAGTCTAGGGAATACACCTTGGGAAAACTGAAAATCCATAAGACAGAGCCACCCCCAAATTGAGGGCTGCACTGCTTACAAGAACCTCAACCTGGGTACACCGGAAATATCCCAGGAAATATAAAAATGGTTCCAAACATTGTGGAACTTACGTACGATGGAATATCCCTCAGCCATGAAATCAATGTCATAAGACCAGTAGCAGCAAAATGAGTGGATTCAGGTACGATGATTCTAAGTGAAAGAAGTCACACAGGAAAAGAAACTTATCATAAGATATCACTTAGGAAGATCCTGTAAACATGGCTACACATGAACTGAGTTAGGCAAGAGAACAGAGTCTCACATTTAGAAAACACTCTTATGCCTGCTTAAGGGGGAAGGAGAGGTGGTGTGATGCATCAAACCAGAGTTTGATATAAGCACAGGTACCGTTCCAAAAACCAACTATGGAATAGAGAAGACCTACACCTTCCTCAGTGAAAGGGACTCAAAACCCCATATTTCCCGCAGAGGAAGAGATCTGACTAGTAAGAATCTTAAAACCTATGTATTGATATGTCTCGGTAAGGGAATCAAGTGTGTCTAGACTGGCATAAACAGGGCAGCGAGAATCAGCTCAAACCCACTCTAAAAAGGAATTTCAAAAACAGAACAAAGAAACAGGGAAATTCTTTACAATTCCTTCAGGGTCTCTGATGCAACCTGGAATGACCCTATCTACAATGACAGCTGGATGTGGCATAAGGCTGGACACTTGGGACTGAGAGGATTGGTGAGATTGGGTGAGCAAATGCAGACCCTTTAAAGCAATAATGCATGGCAGCCATTCCATGGGTCCCAGCTCTCCAGGTTGAAGGGAATATTACTACAGCTATAACATGTACGGGAAACCTAGAGAATGGACACACTGTGAATACGAAAGGTTTCTAAAACTCAACGAAGAGCCCCTCTCCTGGTGCTCCGGTTTGACATTCCAACTGCTTTCCTATCAATCTCCCAACTTGGAGAGACAGCCCCTTTAAGCTCCTGGTTCGCACAGGTGGCCAATTTGGCAGAGGATGAAAGGGAAGAGGGAGAACCAATGAGAGAGTAGCTGTTAGGCATTTGGATGGGCACATGTCACTCTAATTTCCCGGCAGGAAGAAGAATTAACCAAAGTCTCAGCCACCCACCGGGAACCAGTATAGGTCCTGAACCAAAAGTTTGGACTTGCGTTCAGCTCACAAAAAACGAGTTGAAAAATGGAGCTCAGGGGCACAGCAATTCACAAACTGGCAGAGTAATACAGGCCAACTATCGTCCAAAAATCTGTTGAGGGGAGGCAACGAGGCGGACCTGAAAGCGAGGCAGAATAGCAGGAAACAGATTTCAAGAGGTACGTTGGAATCGCCTGTAAAGCACAGGAAGAGGGGCACAACTTCGACAATGATGCACTTGGACAAAAAGGGCGGATGCGTTTTCTCCTGAATATATTCAGGAGAAAACGCATACGCCCTTTTTGGCCAAGCAAGCAAGCGGGCAATGCTAATCTGCACTACACAGAAGTATCACTTCCGACTGGTCAAAAGGGACATCCACAAAATGTGTAAAAACCAGAAAGGCAAGACAGGCCCTGGAGAACAGGGAGCCTTGTTATGCTGATGGGCGGGATGTAAGTTGCCAACTGCCTCATTGGAGGAGTGCATTGTGTTCCCTAAAACAAGTAAACAACAGAGCTACAGAGCCAAGGGCACTTCCAGACTAGGGAATACACCTTGGGAAAACTGAAAATCCATAAGACAGAGCCACCCCCAAATTGAGGGCTGCACTGCTTACAAGAACCTCAACCTGGGTACACCTGAAATATCCCAGGAAATATAAAAATGGTTCAAAACATTGTGGAACTTACGTACGATGGAATATCCCTCAGCCATGAAATCAATGTCATAAGACCAGTAGCAGCAAAATGAGTGGATTCAGGTACGATGATTCTAAGTGAAAGAAGTCACACAGGAAAAGAAACTTATCATAAGATATCACTTAGGAAGATCCTGTAAACATGGCTACACATGAACTGAGTTAGGCAAGAGAACAGAGTCTCACATTTAGAAAACACTCTTATGCCTGCTTAAGGGGGAAGGAGAGGTGGTGTGATGCATCAAACCAGAGTTTGATATAAGCACAGGTACCGTTCCAAAAACCAACTATGGAATAGACAAGACCTACACCTTCCTCAGTGAAAGGGACTCAAAACCCCATATTTCCCGCAGAGGAAGAGATCTGACTAGTAAGAATCTTAAAACCTATGTATTGATATGTCTCCGTAAGGGAATCAAGTGTGTCTAGACTGGCATAAACAGGGCAGCGAGAATCAGCTCAAACCCACTCTAAAAAGGAATTTCAAAAACAGAACAAAGAAACAGGGAAATTCTTTACAATTCCTTCAGGGTCTCTGATGCAACCTGGAATGACCCTATCTACAATGACAGCTGGATGTGGCATAAGGCTGGGCACTTGGGACTGAGAGGATTGGTGAGATTGGGTGAGCAAATGCAGACCCTTTAAAGCAATAATGTATGGCAGCCATTCCATGAGTCCCAGCTCTCCAGTTTGAAGGGAATATTACTACAACTATAACATGTACGGGAAACCTAGAGAATGGACACACTGTGAATACGAAAGGTTTCTAAAACTCAACGAAGAGCCCCTCTCCTGGTGCTCCGGTTTGACTTTCCAACTGCTTTCCTATCAATCTCCCAACTTGGAGAGACAGCCCCTTTAAGCTCCTGGTTCGCACAGGTGGCCAATTTGGCAGAGGATGAAAGGGAAGAGGGAGAACCAATGAGAGAGTAGCTGTTAGGCATTTGGATGGGCACATGTCACTCTAATTTCCCGGCAGGAAGAAGAATTAACCAAAGTCTCAGCCACCCACCGGGAACCAGTATAGGTCCTGAACCAAAAGTTTGGACTTGCGTTCAGCTCACAAAAAACGAGTTGAAAAATGGAGCTCAGGGGCACAGCAATTCACAAACTGGCAGAGTAATACAGGCCAACTATCGTCCAAAAATCTGTTGAGGGGAGGCAACGAGGCGGACCTGAAAGCGAGGCAGAATAGCAGGAAACAGATTTCAAGAGGTACGTTGGAATCGCCTGTAAAGCACAGGAAGAGGGGCACAACTTCGACAATGATGCACTTGGCCAAAAAGGGCGTATGCGTTTTCTCCTGAATATATTCGGGAGAAAACGCATACGCCCTTTTTGGCCAAGCAAGCAAGCGGGCAATGCAAATCTGCACTACAAAGAAGTATCACTTCCCACCGGTCAAAAGGGACATCCACAAAATGTGTAAAAACCAGAAAGGCAAGACAGGCCCTGGAGAACAGGGAGCCTTGTTATGCTGATGGGCGGGATGTAAGTTGCCAACTGCCTCACTGGAGGAGTGCATTGTGTTCCCTAAAACAAGTAAACAACAGAGCTACAGAGCCAATGGCACTTCCAGTCTAGGGAATATACCTTGGGAAAACTGAAAATCCATAAGACAGAGCCACCCCCAAATTGAGGGCTGCACTGCTTACAAGAACCTCAACCTGGGTACACCTGAAATATCCCAGGAAATATAAAAATGGTTCAAAACATTGTGGAACTTACGTACGATGGAATATCCCTCAGCCATGAAATCAATGTCATAAGACCAGTAGCAGCAAAATGAGTGGATTCAGGTACGATGATTCTAAGTGAAAGAAGTCACACAGGAAAAGAAACTTATCATAAGATATCACTTAGGAAGATCCTGTAAACATGGCTACACATGAACTGAGTTAGGCAAGAGAACAGAGTCTCACATTTAGAAAACACTCTTATGCCTGCTTAAGGGGGAAGGAGAGGTGGTGTGATGCATCAAACCAGAGTTTGATATAAGCACAGGTACTGTTCCAAAAACCAACTATGGAATAGACAAGACCTACACCTTCCTCAGTGAAAGGGACTCAAAACCCCATATTTCCCACAGAGGAAGAGATCTGACTAGTAAGAATCTTAAAACCTATGTATTGATATGTCTCGGTAAGGGAATCAAGTGTGTCTAGACTGGCATAAACAGGGCAGCGAGAATCAGCTCAAACCCACTCTAAAAAGGAATTTCAAAAACAGAACAAAGAAACAGGGAAATTCTTTACAATTCCTTCAGGGTCTCTGATGCAACCTGGAATGACCCTATCTACAATGACAGCTGGATGTGGCATAAGGCTGGACACTTGGGACTGAGAGGATTGGTGAGATTGGGTGAGCAAATGCAGACCCTTTAAAGCAATAATGCATGGCAGCCATTCCATGGGTCCCAGCTCTCCAGGTTGAAGGGAATATTACTACAGCTATAACATGTACGGGAAACCTAGAGAATGGACACACTGTGAATACGAAAGGTTTCTAAAACTCAACGAAGAGCCCCTCTCCTGGTGCTCCGGTTTGACTTTCCAACTGCTTTCCTATCAATCTCCCAACTTGGAGAGACAGCCCCTTTAAGCTCCTGGTTCGCACAGGTGGCCAATTTGGCAGAGGATGAAAGGGAAGAGGGAGAACCAATGAGAGAGTAGCTGTTAGGCATTTGGATGGGCACATGTCACTCTAATTTCCCGGCAGGAAGAAGAATTAACCAAAGTCTCAGCCACCCACCGGGAACCAGTATAGGTCCTGAACCAAAAGTTTGGACTTGCGTTCAGCTCACAAAAAACGAGTTGAAAAATGGAGCTCAGGGGCACAGCAATTCACAAACTGGCAGAGTAATACAGGCCAACTATCGTCCAAAAATCTGTTGAGGGGAGGCAACGAGGCGGACCTGAAAGCGAGGCAGAATAGCAGGAAACAGATTTCAAGAGGTACGGTGGAATCGCCTGTAAAGCACAGGAAGAGGGGCACAACTTCGACAATGATGCACTTGGCCAAAAAGGGCGTATGCGTTTTCTCCTGAATATATTCGGGAGAAAACGCATACGCCCTTTTTGGCCAAGCAAGCAAGCGGGCAATGCAAATCTGCACTACCAAGAAGTATCACTTCCCACCGGTCAAAAGGGACATCCACAAAATGTGTAAAAACCAGAAAGGCAAGACAGGCCCTGGAGAACAGGGAGCCTTGTTATGCTGATGGGCGGGATGTAAGTTGCCAACTGCCTCACTGGAGGAGTGCATTGTGTTCCCTAAAACAAGTAAACAACAGAGCTACAGAGCCAAGGGCACTTCCAGTCTAGGGAATATACCTTGGGAAAACTGAAAATCCATAAGACAGAGCCACCCCCAAATTGAGGGCTGCACTGCTTACAAGAACCTCAACCTGGGTACACCTGAAATATCCCAGGAAATATAAAAATGGTTCAAAACATTGTGGAACTTACGTACGATGGAATATCCCTCAGCCATGAAATCAATGTCATAAGACCAGTAGCAGCAAAATGAGTGGATTCAGGTACGATGATTCTAAGTGAAAGAAGTCACACAGGAAAAGAAACTTATCATAAGATATCACTTAGGAAGATCCTGTAAACATGGCTACACGTGAACTGAGTTAGGCAAGAGAACAGAGTCTCACATTTAGAAAACACTCTTATGCCTGCTTAAGGGGGAAGGAGAGGTGGTGTGATGCATCAAACCAGAGTTTGATATAAGCAGGTACCGTTCCAAAAACCAACTATGGAATAGACAAGACCTACACCTTCCTCAGTGAAAGGGACTCAAAACCCCATATTTCCCGCAGAGGAAGAGATCTGACTAGTAAGAATCTTAAAACCTATGTATTGATATGTCTCGGTAAGGGAATCAAGTGTGTCTAGACTGGCATAAACAGGGCAGCGAGAATCAGCTCAAACCCACTCTAAAAAGGAATTTCAAAAACAGAACAAAGAAACAGGGAAATTCTTTACAATTCCTTCAGGGTCTCTGATGCAACCTGGAATGACCCTATCTACAATGACAGCTGGATGTGGCATAAGGCTGGACACTTGGGACTGAGAGGATTGGTGAGATTGGGTGAGCAAATGCAGACCCTTTAAAGCAATAATGCATGGCAGCCATTCCATGGGTCCCAGCTCTCCAGGTTGAAGGGAATATTACTACAGCTATAACATGTACGGGAAACCTAGAGAATGGACACACTGTGAATACGAAAGGTTTCTAAAACTCAACGAAGAGCCCCTCTCCTGGTGCTCCGGTTTGACTTTCCAACTGCTTTCCTATCAATCTCCCAACTTGGAGAGACAGCCCCTTTAAGCTCCTGGTTCGCACAGGTGGCCAATTTGGCAGAGGATGAAAGGGAAGAGGGAGAACCAATGAGAGAGTAGCTGTTAGGCATTTGGATGGGCACATGTCACTCTAATTTCCCGGCAGGAAGAAGAATTAACCAAAGTCTCAGCCACCCACCGGGAACCAGTATAGGTCCTGAACCAAAAGTTTGGACTTGCGTTCAGCTCACAAAAAACGAGTTGAAAAATGGAGCTCAGGGGCACAGCAATTCACAAACTGGCAGAGTAATACAGGCCAACTATCGTCCAAAAATCTGTTGAGGGGAGGCAACGAGGCGGACCTGAAAGCGAGGCAGAATAGCAGGAAACAGATTTCAAGAGGTACGGTGGAATCGCCTGTAAAGCACAGGAAGAGGGGCACAACTTCGACAATGATGCACTTGGCCAAAAAGGGCGTATGCGTTTTCTCCTGAATATATTCGGGAGAAAACGCATACGCCCTTTTTGGCCAAGCAAGCAAGCGGGCAATGCAAATCTGCACTACCAAGAAGTATCACTTCCCACCGGTCAAAAGGGACATCCACAAAATGTGTAAAAACCAGAAAGGCAAGACAGGCCCTGGAGAACAGGGAGCCTTGTTATGCTGATGGGCGGGATGTAAGTTGCCAACTGCCTCACTGGAGGAGTGCATTGTGTTCCCTAAAACAAGTAAACAACAGAGCTACAGAGCCAAGGGCACTTCCAGTCTAGGGAATATACCTTGGGAAAACTGAAAATCCATAAGACAGAGCCACCCCCAAATTGAGGGCTGCACTGCTTACAAGAACCTCAACCTGGGTACACCTGAAATATCCCAGGAAATATAAAAATGGTTCAAAACATTGTGGAACTTACGTACGATGGAATATCCCTCAGCCATGAAATCAATGTCATAAGACCAGTAGCAGCAAAATGAGTGGATTCAGGTACGATGATTCTAAGTGAAAGAAGTCACACAGGAAAAGAAACTTATCATAAGATATCACTTAGGAAGATCCTGTAAACATGGCTACACATGAACTGAGTTAGGCAAGAGAACAGAGTCTCACATTTAGAAAACACTCTTATGCCTGCTTAAGGGGGAAGGAGAGGTGGGGTGATGCATCAAACCAGAGTTTGATATAAGCACAGGTACCGTTCCAAAAACCAACTATGGAATAGACAAGACCTACACCTTCCTCAGTGAAAGGGACTCAAAACCCCATATTTCCCGCAGAGGAAGAGATCTGACTAGTAAGAATCTTAAAACCTATGTATTGATATGTCTCGGTAAGGGAATCAAGTGTGTCTAGACTGGCATAAACAGGGCAGCGAGAATCAGCTCAAACCCACTCTAAAAAGGAATTTCAAAAACAGAACAAAAAACAGGGAAATTCTTTACAATTCCTTCAGGGTCTCTGATGCAACCTGGAATGACCCTATCTACAATGACAGCTGGATGTGGCATAAGGCTGGACACTTGGGACTGAGAGGATTGGTGAGATTGGGTGAGCAAATGCAGACCCTTTAAAGCAATAATGCATGGCAGCCATTCCATGGGTCCCAGCTCTCCAGGTTGAAGGGAATATTACTACAGCTATAACATGTACGGGAAACCTAGAGAATGGACACACTGTGAATACGAAAGGTTTCTAAAACTCAACGAAGAGCCCCTCTCCTGGTGCTCCGGTTTGACTTTCCAACTGCTTTCCTATCAATCTCCCAACTTGGAGAGACAGCCCCTTTAAGCTCCTGGTTCGCACAGGTGGCCAATTTGGCAGAGGATGAAAGGGAAGAGGGAGAACCAATGAGAGAGTAGCTGTTAGGCATTTGGATGGGCACATGTCACTCTAATTTCCCGGCAGGAAGAAGCATTAACCAAAGTCTCAGCCACCCACCGGGAACCAGTATTGGTCCTGAACCAAAAGTTTGGACTTGCGTTCAGCTCACAAAAAATGAGTTGAAAAATGGAGCTCAGGGGCACAGAAATTCACAAACTGGCAGAGTAATACAGGCCAACTATCGTCCAAAAATCTGTTGAGGGGAGGCAACAAGGCGGACCTGAAAGCGAGGCAGAATAGCAGGAAACAGATTTCAAGAGGTACGTTGGAATCGCCTGTAAAGCACAGGAAGAGGGGCACAACTTCGACACTGATGCACTTGGCCAAAAAGGGTGTATGCGTTTTCTCCTGAATATATTCGGGAGAAAACGCATACGCCCTTTTTGGCCAAGCAAGCAAGCGGGCAATGCAAATCTGCACTACAAAGAAGTATCACTTCCCACCGGTCAAAAGGGACATCCACAAAATGTGTAAAAACCAGAAAGGCAAGACAGGCCCTGGAAAACAGGGAGCCTTGTTATGCTGATGGGCGGGATGTAAGTTGCCAACTGCCTCACTGGAGGAGTGCATTGTGTTCCCTAAAATAAGTAAACAACAGAGCTACAGAGCCAAGGGCACTTCCAGTCTAGGGAATATACCTTGGGAAAACTGAAAATCCATAAGACAGAGCCACCCCCAAATTGAGGGCTGCACTGCTTACAAGAACCTCAACCTGGGTACACCGGAAATATCCCAGGAAATATAAAAATGGTTCAAAACATTGTGGAACTTACGTACGATGGAATATCCCTCAGCCATGAAATCAATGTCATAAGACCAGTAGCAGCAAAATGAGTGGATTCAGGTACGATGATTCTAAGTGAAAGAAGTCACACAGGAAAAGAAACTTATCATAAGATATCACTTAGGAAGATCCTGTAAACATGGCTACACGTGAACTGAGTTAGGCAAGAGAACAGAGTCTCACATTTAGAAAACACTCTTATGCCTGCTTAAGGGGGAAGGAGAGGTGGTGTGATGCATCAAACCAGAGTTTGATATAAGCACAGGTACCGTTCCAAAAACCAACTATGGAATAGACAAGACCTACACCTTCCTCAGTGAAAGGGACTCAAAACCCCATATTTCCCGCAGAGGAAGAGATCTGACTAGTAAGAATCTTAAAACCTATGTATTGATATGTCTCGGTAAGGGAATCAAGTGTGTCTAGACTGGCATAAACAGGGCAGCGAGAATCAGCTCAAACCCACTCTAAAAAGGAATTTCAAAAACAGAACAAAGAAACAGGGAAATTCTTTACAATTCCTTCAGGGTCTCTGATGCAACCTGGAATGACCCTATCTACAATGACAGCTGGATGTGGCATAAGGCTGGACACTTGGGACTGAGAGGATTGGTGAGATTGGGTGAGCAAATGCAGACCCTTTAAAGCAATAATGCATGGCAGCCATTCCATGGGTCCCAGCTCTCCAGGTTGAAGGGAATATTACTACAGCTATAACATGTACGGGAAACCTAGAGAATGGACACACTGTGAATACGAATGGTTTCTAAAACTCAACGAAGAGCCCCTCTCCTGGTGCTCCGGTTTGACTTTCCAACTGCTTTCCTATCAATCTCCCAACTTGGAGAGACAGCCCCTTTAAGCTCCTGGTTCGCACAGGTGGCCAATTTGGCAGAGGATGAAAGGGAAGAGGGAGAACCAATGAGAGAGTAGCTGTTAGGCATTTGGATGGGCACATGTCACTCTAATTTCCCGGCAGGAAGAAGAATTAACCAAAGTCTCAGCCACCCACCGGGAACCAGTATAGGTCCTGAACCAAAAGTTTGGACTTGCGTTCAGCTCACAAAAAACGAGTTGAAAAATGGAGCTCAGGGGCACAGCAATTCACAAACTGGCAGAGTAATACAGGCCAACTATCGTCCAAAAATCTGTTGAGGGGAGGCAACGAGGCGGACCTGAAAGCGAGGCAGAATAGCAGGAAACAGATTTCAAGAGGTACGGTGGAATCGCCTGTAAAGCAAAGGAAGAGGGGCACAACTTCGACAATGATGCACTTGGCCAAAAAGGGCGTATGCGTTTTCTCCTGAATATATTCGGGAGAAAACGCATACGCCCTTTTTGGCCAAGCAAGCAAGCGGGCAATGCAAATCTGCACTACAAAGAAGTATCACTTCCGACTTGTCAAAAGGGACATCCACAAAATGTGTAAAAACCAGAAAGGCAAGACAGGCCCTGGAGAACAGGGAGCCTTGTTATGCTGATGGGCGGGATGTAAGTTGCCAACTGCCTCACTGGAGGAGTGCATTGTGTTCCCTAAAACAAGTAAACAACAGAGCTACAGAGCCAAGGACACTTCCAGTCTAGGGAATACACCTTGGGAAAACTGAAAATCCATAAGACAGAGCCACCCCCAAATTGAGGGCTGCACTGCTTACAAGAACCTCAACCTGGGTACACCTGAAATATCCCAGGAAATATATAAATGGTTCAAAACATTGTGGAACTTACGTACGATGGAATATCCCTCAGCCATGAAATCAATGGCATAAGACCAGTAGCATCAAAATGAGTGGATTCAGGTACGATGATTCTAAGTGAAAGAAGTCACACAGGAAAAGAAACTTATCATAAGATATCGCTTAGGAAGATCCTGTAAACATGGCTACACATGAACTGAGTTAGGCAAGAGAACAGAGTCTCACATTTAGAAAACACTCTTATGCCTGCTTAAGGGGGAAGGAGAGGTGGTGTGATGCATCAAACCAGAGTTTGATATATGCACAGGTACCATTCCAAATACCAACTATGGAATAGACAAGACCTACACCTTCCTCAGTGAAAGGGACTCAAAACCCCATATTTCCCGCAGAGGAAGAGATCTGACTAGTAAGAATCTTAAAACCTATGTATTGATATGTCTCGGTAAGGGAATCAAGTGTGTCTAGACTGGCATAAACAGGGCAGCGAGAATCAGCTCAAACCCACTCTAAAAAGGAATTTCAAAAACAGAATAAAGAAACAGGGAAATTCTTTACAATTCCTTCAGGGTCTCTGATGAAACCTGGAATGACCCTATCTACAATGACAGCTGGATGTGGCATAAGGCTGGACACTTGGGACTGAGAGGATTGGTGAGATTGGGTGAGCAAATGCAGACCCTTTAAAGCAATAATGCATGGCAGCCATTCCATGGGTCCCAGCTCTCCAGGTTGAAGGGAATATTACTACAGCTATAACATGTACGGGAAACCTAGAGAATGGACACACTGTGAATACGAAAGGTTTCTAAAACTCAACGAAGAGCCCCTCTCCTGGTGCTCCGGTTTGACTTTCCAACTGCTTTCCTATCAATCTCCCAACTTGGAGAGACAGCCCCTTTAAGCTCCTGGTTCGCACAGGTGGCCAATTTGGCAGAGGATGAAAGGGAAGAGGGAGAACCAATGAGAGAGTAGCTGTTAGGCATTTGGATGGGCACATGTCACTCTAATTTCCCGGCAGGAAGAAGAATTAACCAAAGTCTCAGCCACCCACCGGGAACCAGTATAGGTCCTGAACCAAAAGTTTGGACTTGCGTTCAGCTCACAAAAAACGAGTTGAAAAATGGAGCTCAGGGGCACAGCAATTCACAAACTGGCAGAGTAATACAGGCCAACTATCGTCCAAAAATCTGTTGAGGGGAGGCAACGAGGCGGACCTGAAAGCGAGGCAGAATAGCAGGAAACAGATTTCAAGAGGTACGTTGGAATCGCCTGTAAAGCACAGGAAGAGGGGCACAACTTCGACACTGATGCACTTGGCCAAAAAGGGTGTATGCGTTTTCTCCTGAATATATTCGGGAGAAAACGCATACGCCCTTTTTGGCCAAGCAAGCAAGCGGGCAATGCAAATCTGCACTACAAAGAAGTATCACTTCCCACCGGTCAAAAGGGACATCCACAAAATGTGTAAAAACCAGAAAGGCAAGACAGGCCCTGGAAAACAGGGAGCCTTGTTATGCTGATGGGCGGGATGTAAGTTGCCAACTGCCTCACTGGAGGAGTGCATTGTGTTCCCTAAAACAAGTAAACAACAGAGCTACAGAGCCAAGGGCACTTCCAGTCTAGGGAATATACCTTGGGAAAACTGAAAATCCATAAGACAGAGCCACCCCCAAATTGAGGGCTGCACTGCTTACAAGAACCTCAACCTGGGTACACCTGAAATATCCCAGGAAATATAAAAATGGTTCAAAACATTGTGGAACTTACGTACGATGGAATATCCCTCAGCCATGAAATCAATGTCATAAGACCAGTAGCAGCAAAATGAGTGGATTCAGGTACGATGATTCTAAGTGAAAGAAGTCACACAGGAAAAGAAACTTATCATAAGATATCACTTAGGAAGATCCTGTAAACATGGCTACACGTGAACTGAGTTAGGCAAGAGAACAGAGTCTCACATTTAGAAAACACTCTTATGCCTGCTTAAGGGGGAAGGAGAGGTGGTGTGATGCATCAAACCAGAGTTTGATATAAGCACAGGTACCGTTCCAAAAACCAACTATGGAATAGACAAGACCTACACCTTCCTCAGAGAAAGGGACTCAAAACCCCATATTTCCCGCAGAGGAAGAGATCTGACTAGTAAGAATCTTAAAACCTATGTATTGATATGTCTCGGTAAGGGAATCAAGTGTGTCTAGACTGGCATAAACAGGGCAGCGAGAATCAGCTCAAACCCACTCTAAAAAGGAATTTCAAAAACAGAACAAAGAAACAGGGAAATTCTTTACAATTCCTTCAGGGTCTCTGATGCAACCTGGAATGACCCTATCTACAATGACAGCTGGATGTGGCATAAGGCTGGACACTTGGGACTGAGAGGATTGGTGAGATTGGGTGAGCAAATGCAGACCCTTTAAAGCAATAATGCATGGCAGCCATTCCATGGGTCCCAGCTCTCCAGGTTGAAGGGAATATTACTACAGCTATAACATGTACGGGAAACCTAGAGAATGGACACACTGTGAATACGAAAGGTTTCTAAAACTCAACGAAGAGCCCCTCTCCTGGTGCTCCGGTTTGACTTTCCAACTGCTTTCCTATCAATCTCCCAACTTGGAGAGACAGCCCCTTTAAGCTCCTGGTTCGCACAGGTGGCCAATTTGGCAGAGGATGAAAGGGAAGAGGGAGAACCAATGAGAGAGTAGCTGTTAGGCATTTGGATGGGCACATGTCACTCTAATTTCCCGGCAGGAAGAAGAATTAACCAAAGTCTCAGCCACCCACCGGGAACCAGTATAGGTCCTGAACCAAAAGTTTGGACTTGCGTTCAGCTCACAAAAAACGAGTTGAAAAATGGAGCTCAGGGGCACAGCAATTCACAAACTGGCAGAGTAATACAGGCCAACTATCGTCCAAAAATCTGTTGAGGGGAGGCAACGAGGCGGACCTGAAAGCGAGGCAGAATAGCAGGAAACAGATTTCAAGAGGTACGGTGGAATCGCCTGTAAAGCACAGGAAGAGGGGCACAACTTCGACAATGATGCACTTGGCCAAAAAGGGCGTATGCGTTTTCTCCTGAATATATTCGGGAGAAAACGCATACGCCCTTTTTGGCCAAGCAAGCAAGCGGGCAATGCAAATCTGCACTACAAAGAAGTATCACTTCCCACCGGTAAAAAGGGACATCCACAAAATGTGTAAAAACCAGAAAGGCAAGACAGGCCCTGGAGAACAGGGAGCCTTGTTATGCTGATGGGCGGGATGTAAGTTGCCAACTGCCTCACTGGAGGAGTGCATTGTGTTCCCTAAAACAAGTAAACAACAGAGCTACAGAGCCAAGGGCACTTCCAGTCTAGGGAATATACCTTGGGAAAACTGAAAATCCATAAGACAGAGCCACCCCCAAATTGAGGGCTGCACTGCTTACAAGAACCTCAACCTGGGTACACCTGAAATATCCCAGGAAATATAAAAATGGTTCAAAACATTGTGGAACTTACGTACGATGGAATATCCCTCAGCCATGAAATCAATGTCATAAGACCAGTAGCAGCAAAATGAGCGGATTCAGGTACGATGATTCTAAGTGAAAGAAGTCACACAGGAAAAGAAACTTATCATAAGATATCACTTAGGAAGATCCTGTAAACATGGCTACACGTGAACTGAGTTAGGCAAGAGAACAGAGTCTCACATTTAGAAAACACTCTTATGCCTGCTTAAGGGGGAAGGAGAGGTGGGGTGATGCATCAAACCAGAGTTTGATATAAGCACAGGTACCGTTCCAAAAACCAACTATGGAATAGACAAGACCTACACCTTCCTCAGTGAAAGGGACTCAAAACCCCATATTTCCCGCAGAGGAAGAGATCTGACTAGTAAGAATCTTAAAACCTATGTATTGATATGTCTCGGTAAGGGAATCAAGTGTGTCTAGACTGGCATAAACAGGGCAGCGAGAATCAGCTCAAACCCACTCTAAAAAGGAATTTCAAAAACAGAACAAAGAAACAGGGAAATTCTTTACAATTCCTTCAGGGTCTCTGATGCAACCTGGAATGACCCTATCTACAATGACAGCTGGATATGGCATAAGGCTGGACACTTGGGACTGAGAGGATTGGTGAGATTGGGTGAGCAAATGCAGACCCTTTAAAGCAATAATGCATGGCAGCCATTCCATGGGTCCCAGCTCTCCAGGTTGAAGGGAATATTACTACAGCTATAACATGTACGGGAAACCTAGAGAATGGACACACTGTGAATACGAATGGTTTCTAAAACTCAACGAAGAGCCCCTCTCCTGGTGCTCCGGTTTGACTTTCCAACTGCTTTCCTATCAATCTCCCAACTTGGAGAGACAGCCCCTTTAAGCTCCTGGTTCGCACAGGTGGCCAATTTGGCAGAGGATGAAAGGGAAGAGGGAGAACCAATGAGAGAGTAGCTGTTAGGCATTTGGATGGGCACATGTCACTCTAATTTCCCGGCAGGAAGAAGAATTAACCAAAGTCTCAGCCACCCACCGGGAACCAGTATAGGTCCTGAACCAAAAGTTTGGACTTGCGTTCAGCTCACAAAAAACGAGTTGAAAAATGGAGCTCAGGGGCACAGCAATTCACAAACTGGCAGAGTAATACAGGCCAACTATCGTCCAAAAATCTGTTGAGGGGAGGCAACGAGGCGGACCTGAAAGCGAGGCAGAATAGCAGGAAACAGATTTCAAGAGGTACGGTGGAATCGCCTGTAAAGCAAAGGAAGAGGGGCACAACTTCGACAATGATGCACTTGGCCAAAAAGGGCGTATGCGTTTTCTCCTGAATATATTCGGGAGAAAACGCATACGCCCTTTTTGGCCAAGCAAGCAAGCGGGCAATGCAAATCTGCACTACAAAGAAGTATCACTTCCGACTTGTCAAAAGGGACATCCACAAAATGTGTAAAAACCAGAAAGGCAAGACAGGCCCTGGAGAACAGGGAGCCTTGTTATGCTGATGGGCGGGATGTAAGTTGCCAACTGCCTCACTGGAGGAGTGCATTGTGTTCCCTAAAACAAGGAAACAACAGAGCTACAGAGCCAAGGGCACTTCCAGTCTAGGGAATACACCTTGGGAAAACTGAAAATCCATAAGACAGAGCCACCCCCAAATTGAGGGCTGCACTGCTTACAGGAACCTCAACCTGGGTACACCGGAAATATCCCAGGAAATATAAAAATGGTTCAAAACATTGTGGAACTTACGTACGATGGAATATCCCTCAGCCATGAAATCAATGTCATAAGACCAGTAGCAGCAAAATGAGTGGATTCAGGTACGATGATTCTAAGTGAAAGAAGTCACACAGGAAAAGAAACTTATCATAAGATATCACTTAGGAAGATCCTGTAAACATGGCTACACATGAACTGAGTTAGGCAAGAGAACAGAGTCTCACATTTAGAAAACACTCTTATGCCTGCTTAAGGGGGAAGGAGAGGTGGGGTGATGCATCAAACCAGAGTTTGATATAAGCACAGGTACCGTTCCAAAAACCAACTATGGAATAGACAAGACCTACACCTTCCTCAGTGAAAGGGACTCAAAACCCCATATTTCCCGCAGAGGAAGAGATCTGACTAGTAAGAATCTTAAAACCTATGTATTGATATGTCTCAGTAAGGGAATCAAGTGTGTCTAGACTGGCATAAACAGGGCAGCGAGAATCAGCTCAAACCCACTCTAAAAAGGAATTTCAAAAACAGAACAAAGAAACAGGGAAATTCTTTACAATTCCTTCAGGGTCTCTGATGCAACCTGGAATGACCCTATCTACAATGACAGCTGGATGTGGCATAAGGCTGGACACTTGGGACTGAGAGGATTGGTGAGATTGGGTGAGCAAATGCAGACCCTTTAAAGCAATAATGCATGGCAGCCATTCCATGGGTCCCAGCTCTCCAGGTTGAAGGGAATATTACTACAGCTATAACATGTACGGGAAACCTAGAGAATGGACACACTGTGAATACGAAAGGTTTCTAAAACTCAACGAAGAGCCCCTCTCCTGGTGCTCCGGTTTGACTTTCCAACTGCTTTCCTATCAATCTCCCAACTTGGAGAGACAGCCCCTTTAAGCTCCTGGTTCGCACAGGTGGCCAATTTGGCAGAGGATGAAAGGGAAGAGGGAGAACCAATGAGAGAGTAGCTGTTAGGCATTTGGATGGGCACATGTCACTCTAATTTCCCGGCAGGAAGAAGCATTAACCAAAGTCTCAGCCACCCACCGGGAACCAGTATAGGTCCTGAACCAAAAGTTTGGACTTGCGTTCAGCTCACAAAAAACGAGTTGAAAAATGGAGCTCAGGGGCACAGCAATTCACAAACTGGCAGAGTAATACAGGCCAACTATCGTCCAAAAATCTGTTGAGGGGAGGCAACGAGGCGGACCTGAAAGCGAGGCAGAATAGCAGGAAACAGATTTCAAGAGGTACGTTGGAATCGCCTGTAAAGCACAGGAAGAGGGGCACAACTTCGACAATGATGCACTTGGCCAAAAAGGGCGTATGCGTTTTCTCCTGAATATATTCGGGAGAAAACGCATACGCCCTTTTTGGCCAAGCAAGCAAGCGGGCAATGCAAATCTGCACTACAAAGAAGTATCACTTCCCACCGGTCAAAAGGGACATCCACAAAATGTGTAAAAACCAGAAAGGCAAGACAGGCCCTGGAGAACAGGGAGCCTTGTTATGCTGATGGGCGGGATGTAAGTTGCCAACTGCCTCACTGGAGGAGTGCATTGTGTTCCCTAAAACAAGTAAACAACAGAGCTACAGAGCCAAGGACACTTCAAGTCTAGGGAATATACCTTGGGAAAACTGAAAATCCATAAGACAGAGCCACCCCCAAATTGAGGGCTGCACTGCTTACAAGAACCTCAACCTGGGTACACCTGAAATATCCCAGGAAATATAAAAATGGTTCAAAACATTGTGGAACTTACGTACGATGGAATATCCCTCAGCCATGAAATCAATGTCATAAGACCAGTAGCAGCAAAATGAGTGGATTCAGGTACGATGATTCTAAGTGAAAGAAGTCACACAGGAAAAGAAACTTATCATAAGATATCACTTAGGAAGATCCTGTAAACATGGCTACACATGAACTGAGTTAGGCAAGAGAACAGAGTCTCACATTTAGAAAACACTCTTATGCCTGCTTAAGGGGGAAGGAGAGGTGGGGTGATGCATCAAACCAGAGTTTGATATAAGCACAGGTACCGTTCCAAAAACCAACTATGGAATAGACAAGACCTACACCTTCCTCAGTGAAAGGGACTCAAAACCCCATATTTCCCGCAGAGGAAGAGATCTGACTAGTAAGAATCTTAAAACCTATGTATTGATATGTCTCCGTAAGGGAATCAAGTGTGTCTAGACTGGCATAAACAGGGCAGCGAGAATCAGCTCAAACCCACTCTAAAAAGGAATTTCAAAAACAGAACAAAGAAACAGGGAAATTCTTTACAATTCCTTCAGGGTCTCTGATGCAACCTGGAATGACCCTATCTACAATGACAGCTGGATGTGGCATAAGGCTGGACACTTGGGACTGAGAGGATTGGTGAGATTGGGTGAGCAAATGCAGACCCTTTAAAGCAATAATGCATGGCAGCCATTCCATGGGTCCCAGCTCTCCAGGTTGAAGGGAATATTTCTACAGCTATAACATGTACGGGAAACCTAGAGAATGGACACACTGTGAATACGAAAGGTTTCTAAAACTCAACGAAGAGCCCCTCTCCTGGTGCTCCGGTTTGACTTTCCAACTGCTTTCCTATCAATCTCCCAACTTGGAGAGACAGCCCCTTTAAGCTCCTGGTTCGCACAGGTGGCCAATTTGGCAGAGGATGAAAGGGAAGAGGGAGAACCAATGAGAGAGTAGCTGTTAGGCATTTGGATGGGCACATGTCACTCTAATTTCCCGGCAGGAAGAAGCATTAACCAAAGTCTCAGCCACCCACCGGGAACCAGTATAGGTCCTGAACCAAAAGTTTGGACTTGCGTTCAGCTCACAAAAAACGAGTTGAAAAATGGAGCTCAGGGGCACAACAATTCACAAACTGGCAGAGTAATCAAGGACAACTATCACCCAAAAATCTGCTGAGGGAAGGCAACGAGGCGGACTCGAAAGCGAGGCAGAATAGCAGGAAACAGATTTAAAGAGGTACGTTGGAATCGCCTGTAAAGCACAGGAAGAGGGGCAAAACTTCGACAATGATGCACTTGGCCAAAAAGGGCGTATGCGTTTTCTCCTGAATATATTCAGGAGAAAACGCATACGCCCTTTTTGGCAAAGCAAGCAAGCGGGCAATGCAAATCTGCACTACAAAGAAGTATCACTTTCCACCGGTCAAAAGGGACATCCACAAAATGTGTAAAAACCAGAAAGGCAAGACCGGCCCTGGAGAACAGGGAGCCTTGTTATGCTGATGGGGGGATGTAAGTTGCCAACGGCCTCACTGGAGGAGTGCATTGTGTTCCCTAAAACAAGTAAACAACAGAGCTACAGAGCCAAGGGCACTTCCAGTCTAGGGAATATACCTTGGGAAAACTGAAAATCAATAAGACAGAGCCACCCCCAAATTTAGGGCTGCACTGCTTACAAGAACCTCAACTTGGGTACACCTTAAATATCCCAGGAAATATAAAAATGTTTCCAAAAATTGTGGATGTTATGTACGATGGAATATCCCTCAGCCATGAAATCAATGTCATAAGACCAGTAGCAGCAAAATGAGTGGATTCCGGTACGATGATTCTAAGTGAAATAAGTCACACAGAAAAAGAAACTTATCATAAGATATCACTTAGGAAGATCCTGTAACCATGGCTACACATGAACTGAGTTAGGGAAGAGAACAGCGTCTCACATTTAGAAAACACTCGTATGCCTGCTTAAGGGGGAAGGAGAGGTGGGGTGATGCATAAAACCAGAGTTTGATATAAGCACAGGTACCATTCCAAAAACCAACTATGGAATAGACAAGACCTACACCTTCCTCAGTGAAAGGGACTCAATACCCCATATTTCCCGCAGAGGAAGAGATCTGACTAGTAAGAATCTTAAAACCTATGTATTGATATGTCTCCGTAAGGGAAACAAGTCTGTCTAGACTGGAATAAACATGGCAGCGAGAATCAGCTCAAACCCACTATAAAAAGGACGTTCAAAAACAAAACAAATAAACAGGGAAATTCTTTACAATTCCTTCAGGTTCTCTGATGCAACCTGGAATGACCCTATCTACAATGACAGCTGGATGTGGCATGAGGCTGGACACTTGGGACTGAGAGGATTGGTGAGACTGGGTGAGCACATGCAGACCCTTTCAATCAGTAATGCATGGCACCCATTCCATTCGTCCCAACTCTCCAGGTTGAAGTGAATATTACTACAGCTATAACATGTACGGGATACCTAGAGAATGGAAACACTGTGAATACGAAAGGTCTCTAAAACTCAACGAATAGTCCCTCTCCGGGTGCTCCAGTTTGACTTTCCAACTGCTTTACTATCAATCTCCCAACTTGCAGAGACAGCCCCTTTAAATTCCTGATTCGCACAAGTTGCCAATTTGGCCGAGGATGAAAGGGAAGAGGGAGAACCAATGAGAGAGTAGCTGTTAGGCATTTGGATGGGCACATGTCACTCTACATTCCCGGCAGGAAGAAGAATTAACCAAAGTCTCAGCCACCCACCGGGAACCAATATAGGTCCTGAACCAAAATTTTAGACTTGCGTTCAGCTCACAAAAAACGAATTGAAAAATGGAGCTCAGGGGCACAGCAATACACAAACTGGCAGAGTAATCAAGGACAACTATCGCCCAAAAATCTGCTGAGGGAAGGCAACGAGGCGGACTCGAAAGCGAGGCAGAATAGCAGGAATCAGATTTCACGATGTACGTTGGAATCCCCTGTAAAGCACAGGAAGAGGGGCACAACTTCGACAATGATGCACTTGGCCAAAAAGGGCGGATGCGTTTTCTCCTGAATATATTCAGGAGAAAACGCATCCGCCCTTTTTGGCCAAGCAAGCAAGCGGGCAATGCAAATCTGCACTACAAAGAAGTATCACATCCCACCGGTCAAAAGGGACATCCACAAAATGTGTAAAAACCAGAAAGGCAACACCGGCCCTGGAGAACAGGGAGCCTTGTTATGCTGATGGGCGGGATGTAAGTTGCCAACTGCCTCACTGGAGGAGTGCACTGTGTTCCCTAAAACAAGTAAACAACAGAGCTACAGAGCCAAGGGCACTTCCAGTCTAGGGAATATACCTTGGGAAAACTGAAAATCAATATGACAGAGCCACCCCCAAATTTAGGGCTGCACTGCTTACAAGAACCTCAACTTGGGTACACCTTAAATATCCCAGGAAATATGAAAATGGTTCCAAAAATTGTGGATGTTATGTACGATGGAATATCCCTCAGCCAGGAAATCAATGTAATAAGACCAGTAGCAGCAAAATGAGTGGATTCAGGTACAATGATTCTAAGTGAAATAAGTCACACAGAAAAAGAAACTTATCATAAGATATCACTTAGGAAGATCCTGTAACCATGGCTACACATGAACTGAGTTAGGAAAGAGAAAAGAGTCTCACATTTAGAAAACACTCGTATGCCTGCTTAAGGGGGAAGGAGAGGTTGGGTGATGCATCAAACCACAGTTTGATATACGCAGAGGTACCGTTCCAAAAACCAACTATGGAATAGACAAGACCTACACCTTCCTCAGTGAAAGGGACTCAAAACCCCGTATTTCCCGCAGAGGAATATATCTGACTAGTAAGAATCTTAAAACCTATGTATTGAAATGTCTCCGTAAGGGAATCAAGTGTGTCTAGACTGGCATAAACATGGCACCGAGAATCAGCTAAAACCCACTATAAAAAGGACGTTCAAATACAAAACACAGAAACAGGGAAATTCTTTACAATTCCTTCAGCGTTTCTGATGCAACCTGGAATGACCCTATCTACAATGACAGCTGGAAGTGGCATGAGGCTGGACACTTGGGACTGAGAGGATTGGTGAGACTGGGTGAGCACATGCAGACCCTTTAAAGCAGTAATCCATGGCACCCATTCCATGGGTCCCAACTCTCCAGATTGAAGGGAATATTACTACATCTATAACATGTGCGGGAAACCTAGAGAATGGACACACTGTGAATACGAAAGGTCTCTAAAACTCAACGAATAGTCCCTCTCCTGGTGCTCCGGTTTGACTTTCAAACTGCTTTACTATCAACCTCCCAACTTGGAGAGACAGCCCCTTTAACCTCCTGGTTCGCACAGGTTGCCTATTTGGCCGAGGATGAAAGGGAAGAGGGAGAACCAATGAGAGAGTAGCTGTTAGGCATTTGGATGGGCACATGTCACTCTAATTTCCAGGCAGGAAGAAGAATTAACCAAAGTCTCAGCCACCCACCGGGAACCAGTATAGGTCCTGAACCAAAATTTTGGACTTGCGTTCAGCTCACAAAAAACGAGTTGAAAAATCGAGCTCAGGGGCACAGCAATTCACAAACTGGCAGAGTAATCAAGGACAACTCTCGCCCAAAAATCTGCTGAGGGAAGGCAAGGAGGCGGACTTGAAAGCGAGTCAGAATAGCAGGAAACAGATTTCAAGAGGTACGTTGAAATCGCCTGTAAAGCACAAGAAGAGGGGCACAACTTCGACAATGATGCCCTTGGCCAAAAAGGGCGGATGCGTTTTCTCCTGAATATATTCAGGAGAAAACGCATCCGCCCTTTTTGGCCAAGCAAGCAAGCGGGCAATGCAAATCTGCACTACAAAGAAGTATCACTTCCCACCGGTCAAAAGGGACATCCACAAAATGTGTAAAAACCAGAAAGGCACGACCAGCCCTGGAGAACAGGTGGCCTTGTTATGCTGAAGGGCGGGATTTAAGTTGCCAACTGCCTCACTGGAGGAGTGCATTGTGTTCCCTAAAACAAGTAAACAACAGAGCTACACAGCCAAGGGCACTTCCAGTCTAGGGAATATACCTTGGGAAAACTGAAAATCAATAAGACAGAGCCACCCCCAAATTTAGGGCTGCACTGCTTACAAGAACCTCAACCTGAGGACACCTTAAATATCCCAGGAAATATAAAAATGGTTCCAAAATTTGTGGAAGTTATGTACGATGGAATATCCCTCAGCCATGAAATCCATGTCATAAGACCAGTAGCAGCAAAATGAGTGGATTCAGGTACGATGATTCTAAGTGAAAGAAGTCACAAAGGAAAAGAAACTTATCATAAGATATCACTTAGGAAGATCCTGTAACCATGGCTACACATGAACTGAGTTAGGAAAGAGAACAGAGTCTCACATTTAGAAAACACTCGTATACTTGCTTAAGGGGGAAGGAGAGGTGGGGTGATGCATAAAACCAGAGTTCGATATAAGCACAGGTACCATTCCAAAAACCAACTATGGAATAGACAAGACCTACACCTTCCTCAGTGAAAGGGACTCAAAACCCCATATTTCCCGCAGAGGAAGAGATCTGACTAGTAAGAATCTTAAAACCTATGTATTGATATGTCTCCGTAAGGGAATCAAGTGTGTCTAGACTGGCATACACATGGCAGCGAGAATCAGCTCAAACCCACTATAAAAAGGACGTTCAAAAACAAAACAAGGAAACAGGGAAATTCTTTACAATTCCTTCAGGGTCTCTGATGCAACCTGGAATGACCATATCTACAATGACAGCTGGATGTGGCATGAGGCTGGACACTTGGGACTGAGAGGATTGGTGAGACTGGGTGAGCACATGCAGACCCTTTCAAGCAGTAATCCATGGCACCCATTCCATGGGTCCCAACTCTCCAGGTTGAAGGGAATATTACTACAGCTCTAACATGTGCGGGCAACCTAGAGAATGGACACACTGTGAATACGAAAGGTCTCTAAAACTCAACGAATAGTCCCTCTCCTGGTGCTCCGGTTTGACTTTCCAACTGCTTTACTATCAATCTCCCAACTTGGAGAGACAGCCCCTTTAACCTCCTGGTTCGCACAGGTTGACAATTTGGCCGGGGATGAAAGGGAAGAGGGAGAACCAATGAGAGAGTAGCTGTTAGGCATTTGGATGGGCACATGTCACTCTAATTTCCCGGCAGGAAGAAGAATTAACCAAAGTCTCAGCCACCCACCGGGAACCAGTATAGGTCTTGAACCAAAATTTTGGACTTGCGTTCAGCTCACAAAAAACGAGTTGAAAAATGGAGCTCAGGGGCACAGCAATTCACAAACTGGCAGAGTAATCAAGGACAACTATCGCCCAAAAATCTGCTGAGGGAAGGCAACGAGGCGGACTCGAAAGCGAGGCAGATTAGCAGGAAACAGATTTCAAGAGGTACGTTGGAATCGCCTGTAAAGCACAGGAAGAGGGGCACACCTTCGACAATGATGCACCAGGCCAAAAAGGGCGGATGCATTTTCTCCTGAATATATTCAGGAGAAAACGCATACGCCATTTTTGGCCAAGCAAGCAAGCGGGCAATGCAAATCTGCACTACAAAGAAGTATCACTTCCCACCGTTCAAAAGGGACATCCACAAAATGTGTAAAAACCAGAAAGGCAAGACCGGCCCTGGAGAACAGGGAGCCTTGTCATGCTGAAGGGCGGGATGTAAGTTGCCAACTGCCTCACTGGAGGAGTGCATTGTGTTCCCTAAAACAAGTAAACAACAGAGCTACAGAGCCAAGGGTACTTCCAGTCTAGGGAATATACCTTGGGAAAACTGAAAATCAATAAGACAGAGCCACCCCCAAATTTAGGGCTGCACTGCTTACAAGAACCTCAACTTGGGTACACCTTAAATATCCCAGGAAATATAAAAATGGTTCCAAAAATTGTGGAAGTTATGTACGATGGAATATCCCTCAGCCATGAAATCAATGTCATAAGACCAGTAGCAGCAAAATGAGTGGATTCAGGTACGATGATTCTAAGTGAAATAAGTCACACAGAAAAAGAAACTTATCATAAGATATCACTTAGGAAGATCCTGTAAACATGGCTACACATGAACTGAGTTAGGCAAGAGAACAGAGTCTCACATTTAGAAAACACTCGTATGCCTGCTTAAGGGGGAAGGAGAGGTGGGGTGATGCATAAAACCAGAGTTTGATATAAGCACAGGTACCGTTCCAAAAACCAACTATGGAATAGACAAGACATACACCTTCCTCAGTGAAAGGGACTCAAAACCCCATATTTCCCGCAGAGGAAGAGATCTGACTAGTAAGAATCTTAAAACCTATGTATTGATATGTCTCCTTAAGGGAATCAAGTCTGTCTAGACTGGCATAAACATGGCAGCGAGAATCAGCTCAAACCCACTATAAAAAGGACGTTCAAAAACAAAACAAGGAAACAGGGAAATTCTTTACAATTCCTTCAGGGTCTCTGATGCAACCTGGAATGACCCTATCTACAATGACAGCTGGATGTGGCATGAGGCTGGACACTTGGGACTGAGAGGATTGGTGAGATTGGGTGAGCACATGCAGACCCTTTCAAGCAGTAATGCATGGCACCCATTCCATGGGTCCCAACTCTCCAGGTTGAAGGGAATATTACTACAGATATAACATGTACGGGAAACCTAGAGAATGGACACACTGTGAATACGAAAGGTCTCTAAAACTCAACGAAGAGTCCCTCTCCTGGTGCTCCGGTTTGACTTTCCAACTGCTTTACTATCAATCTCCCAACTTGGAGAGACAGCCCCTTTAACCTCCTGGTTCGCACAGGTTGCCAATTTGGCAGAGGATGAAAGGGAAGAGGGAGAACCAATGAGAGAGTAGCTGTTAGGCATTTGGATGGGCACATGTCACTCTAATTTCCCGGCAGGAAGAAGAATTAACCAAAGTCTCAGCCACCCACTGGGAACCAGTATAGGTCCTGAACCAAACTTTTGGACTTGCATTCAGCTCACAAAAAACGAGTTGAAAAATGGAGCTCAGGGGCACAGCAATTCACAAACTGGCAGAGTAATCAAGGACAACTATCGCCCAAAAATCTGCTGAGGGAAGGCAACGAGGCAGACTCGAAAGCGAGGCAGAATAGCAGGAAACAGATTTCAAGAGGTACGTTGGAATCGCCTGTAAAGCACAGGAAGAGGGGCACAACTTCGACAATGATGCACTTGGCCAAAAAGGGCGGATGCGTTTTCTCCTGAATATATTCGGGAGAAAACGCATATGCCCTTTTTGGCCAAGCAAGCAAGCGGGCAATGCAAATCTGCACTACAAAGAAGTATCACTTCCCACCGCTCAAAAGGGACATCCACAAAATGTGTAAAAACCAGAAAGGCAAGACCGGCCCTGGAGAACAGGGAGCCTTGTTATGCTGATGGGCGGGATGTAAGTTGCCAACTGCCTCAGTGGAGGAGTGCATTGTGTTCCCTAAAACAAGTAAACAACAGAGCTACAGAGCCAAGGGCACTTCCAGTCTAGGGAATATACCTTGGGAAAACTGAAAATCAATAAGACAGAGCCACCCCCAAATTTAGGGCTGCACTGCTTACAAGAACCTCAACTTGGGTACACCTTGAATATCCCAGGAAATATAAAAATGGTTCCAAAAATTGTGGAAGTTATGTACGATGGAATATCCCTCAGCCATGAAATCAATGTCATAAGACCAGTAGCAGCAAAATGAGTGGATTCCGGTACGATGATTCTAAGTGAAATAAGTCACACAGGAAAAGAAACTTATCATAAGATATCACTTAGGAAGATCCTGTAACCATGGCTACACATGAACTGAGTTAGGAAAGAGAACAGAGTCTCACATTTAGAAAACACTCGTATGCCAGCTTAAGGGGGAAGGAGAGGTAGGGTGATGCATAAAACCAGAGTTTGATATAAGCACAGGTACCGTTCCAAAAACCAACTATGGAATAGACAACACCTACACCTTCCTCAGTGAAAGGGACTCAAAACCCCATATTTCCCGCAGAGGAATATATCTGACTAGTAAGGATCTTAAAACCTATGTATTGATATGTCTCCTTAAGGGAATCAAGTCTGTCTAGACTGGCATAAACATGGCAGCGAGAATCAGCTCAAACCCACTATAAAAAGGACGTTCAAATACAAAACAAAGAAACAGGGAAATTCTTTACAATTCCTTCAGGTTCTCTGATGCAACCTGGAATGACCCTATCTACAATGACAGCTGGATGTGGCATGAGGCTGGACACTTGGGACTGAGAGGATTGGTGAGACTGGGTGAGCACATGCAGACCCTTTCAAGCAGTAATGCATGGCACCCATTCCATGGGTCCCAACTCTCCAGGTTGAAGGGAATATTACTACAGCTATAACATGTACGGGAAACCTAGAGAATGGACACACTGTGAATACGAAAGGTCTCTAAAACTCATCGAATAGTCCCTCTCCTGGTGCTCCGGTTTGACTTTCCAACTGCTTTACTATCAATCTCCCAACTTGGAGAGACAGCCCCTTTAACCTCCTGGTTTGCACAGGTTGCCAATTTGGCCGAGGATGAAAGGGAAGAGGGAGAACCAATGAGAGCGTAGCTGTTAGGCATTTGGATGGGCACATGTCACTCTAATTTCCCGGCAGGAAGAGGAATTAACCAAAGTCTCAGCCACCCACCGGGAACCAGTATAGGTCCTGAACCAAAATTTTGGACTTGCATTCAGCTCACAAAAAACGAGTTGAAAAATGGAGCTCAGGGGCACAGCAATTGACAAACTGGCAGAGTAATCAAGGACAACTATCGCCCAAAAATCTGCTGAGGGAAGGCAACGAGGCAGACTCAAAAGCGAAGCAGAATAGCAGAAAACAGATTTCAAGAGGTACGTTGGAATCGCCTGTAAAGGACAGGAAGAGGGGCACAACTTCGACAATGATGCACTTGGCCAAAAATGGCGGATGTGTTTTCTCCTGAATGCATACGCCGTTTTTGGCCAAGCAAGCAAGCGGGCAATGCAAATCTGCACTACAAAGAAGTATCACTTCCCACCGCTCAAAAGGGAAATCCACAAAATGTGTAAAAAACAGAAAGGCAAGACAGGCCCTGGAGAACAGGGAGCCATGTTATGCTGATGGGCGGGATGTAAGTTGCCAACTGCCTCACTGGAGGAGTGCATTGTGTTCCCTAAAACAAGTAAACAACAGAGCTACAGAGCCAAGGGCACTTCCAGTATAGGGAATATACCTTGGGAAAACTGAAAATCCATAAGACAGAGCCACCCCCAAATTTAGGGCTGCACTGCTTACAAGAACCTCAACTTGGGTACACGTTAAATATCCCAGGAAATATAAAAATGGTTCCAAAAATTGTGGAAGTTATGTACGATGGAATATCCCTCAGCCATGAAATCAATGTCATAAGACCAGTAGCAGCAAAATGAGTGGATTCAGGTACGATGATTCTAAGTGAAATAAGTCACACAGAAAAAGAAACTTATCATAAGATATCACTTAGGAAGATCCTGTAAACATGGCTACACATGAACTGAGTTAGGAAAGAGAACAGAGTCTCACATTTAGAAAACACTCGTATGCCTGCTTAAGGGGGAAGGAGAGGTGGGGTGATGCATAAAACCAGAGCTTGATATAAGCACAGGTACCGTTCCAAAAAAAACTGTGGAATAGACAAGACCTACACCTTCCTCAATGAAAGGGACTCAAAACCCCATATTTCCCGCAGAGGAATATATCTGCCTAGTAAGAATCTTAAAACCTATGTATTGATATGTCTCCATAAGGGAATCAAGTGTGTCTACACTGGCATAAACATGGCAGTGAGAATCAGCTCAAACCCACTATAAAAAGGACGTTCAAAAACAAAACATAAAACGGAAATTCTTTACAATTCCTTCAGGGTCTCTGATGCAACCTGGAATGACCCTATCTACAATGACAGCTGGATGTGGCATGAGGCTGGACACTTGGGACTGAGAGGATTGGTGAGATTGGGTGAGCACATGCAGACCCTTTCAAGCAGTAATGCATGGCACCCATTCCATGGGTCCCAACTCTCCAGGTTGAAGGGAATATTACTACAGATATAACATGTACGGGAAACCTAGAGAATGGACACACTGTGAATACGAAAGGTCTCTAAAACTCAACGAAGAGTCCCTCTCCTGGTGCTCCGGTTTGACTTTCCAACTGCTTTACTATCAATCTCCCAACTTGGAGAGACAGCCCCTTTAACCTCCAGGTTCGCACAGGTTGCCAATTTCGCAGAGGATGAAAGGGAAGAGGGAGAACCAATGAGAGAGTAGCTGTTAGGCATTTGGATGGGCACATGTCACTCTAATTTCCCGGCAGGAAGAAGAATTAACCAAAGTCTCAGCCACCCACTGGGAACCAGTATAGGTCCTGAACCAAAATTTTGGACTTGCATTCAGCTCACAAAAAACGAGTTGAAAAATGGAGCTCAGGGGCACAGCAATTCACAAACTGGCAGAGTAATCAAGGACAACTATCGCCCAAAAATCTGCTGAGGGAAGGCAACGAGGCGGACTCGAAAGCGAGGCAGAATAGCAGGAAACAGATTTCAAGAGGTACGTTGGAATCGCCTGTAAAGCACAGGAAGAGGGGCACAACTTCGACAATGATGCACTTGGCCAAAAATGGCGGATGCGTTTTCTCCTGAATATATTCGGGAGAAAACGCAGATGCCCTTTTTGGCCAAGCAAGCAAGCGGGCAATGCAAATCTGCACTACAAAGAAGTATCACTTCCCACCGCTCAAAAGGGACATCCACAAAATGTGTAAAAACCAGAAAGGCAAGACCGGCCCTGGAGAACAGGGAGCCTTGTTATGCTGATGGGCGGGATGTAAGTTGCCAACTGCCTCAGTGGAGGAGTGCATTGTGTTCCCTAAAACAAGTAAACAACAGAGCTACAGAGCCAAGGGCACTTCCAGTCTAGGGAATATACCTTGGGAAAACTGAAAATCAATAAGACAGAGCCACCCCCAAATTTAGGGCTGCACTGCTTACAAGAACCTCAACTTGGGTACACCTTGAATATCCCAGGAAATATAAAAATGGTTCCAAAAATTGTGGAAGTTATGTACGATGGAATATCCCTCAGCCATGAAATCAATGTCATAAGACCAGTAGCAGCAAAATGAGTGGATTCCGGTACGATGATTCTAAGTGAAATAAGTCACACAGAAAAAGAAACTTATCATAAGATATCACTTAGGAAGATCCTGTAACCATGGCTACACATGAACTGAGTTAGGAAAGAGAACAGAGTCTCACATTTAGAAAACACTCGTATGCCTGCTTAAGGGGGAAGGAGAGGTAGGGTGATGCATAAAACCAGAGTTTGATATAAGCACAGGTACCGTTCCAAAAACCAACTATGGAATAGACAAGACCTACACCTTCCTCAGTGAAAGGGACTCAAAACCCCATATTTCCCGCAGAGGAATATATCTGACTAGTAAGAATCTTAAAACCTATGTATTGATATGTCTCCTTAAGGGAATCAAGTCTGTCTAGACTGGCATAAACATGGCAGCGAGAATCAGCTCAAACCCACTATAAAAAGGACGTTCAAATACAAAACAAAGAAACAGGGAAATTCTTTACAATTCCTTCAGGTTCTCTGATGCAACCTGGAATGACCCTATCTACAATGACAGCTGGATGTGGCATGAGGCTGGACACTTGGGACTGAGAGGATTGGTGAGACTGGGTGAGCACATGCAGACCCTTTCAAGCAGTAATGCATGGCACCCATTCCATGGGTCCCAACTCTCCAGGTTGAAGGGAATATTACTACAGCTATAACATGTACGGGAAACCTAGAGAATGGACACACTGTGAATACGAAAGGTCTCTAAAACTCATCGAATAGTCCCTCTCCTGGTGCTCCGGTTTGACTTTCCAACTGCTTTACTATCAATCTCCCAACTTGGAGAGACAGCCGCTTTAACCTCCTGGTTTGCACAGGTTGCCAATTTGGCCGAGGATGAAAGGGAAGAGGGAGAACCAATGAGAGCGTAGCTGTTAGGCATTTGGATGGGCACATGTCACTCTAATTTCCCGGCAGGAAGAAGAATTAACCAAAGTCTCAGCCACCCACCGGGAACCAGTATAGGTCCTGAACCAAAATTTTGGACTTGCATTCAGCTCACAAAAAACGAGTTGAAAAATGGAGCTCAGGGGCACAGCAATTCACAAACTGGCAGAGTAATCAAGGACAACTATCGCCCAAAAATCTGCTGAGGGAAGGCAACGAGGCGGACTCAAAAGCGAGGCAGAATAGAAGGAAACAGATTTCAAGAGGTACGTTGGAATCGCCTGTAAAGCACAGGAAGAGGGGCACAACTTCGACAATGATGCACTTGGCCAAAAATGGCGGATGCGTTTTCTCCTGAATGCATACGCCCTTTTTGGCCAAGCAAGCAAGCGGGCAATAGAAATCTGCACTACAAAGAAGTATCACTTCCCACCGCTCAAAAGGGAAATCCACAAAATGTGTAAAAAACAGAAAGGCAAGACAGGCCCTGGAGAACAGGGAGCCATGTTATGCTGATGGGCGGGATGTAAGTTGCCAACTGCCTCACTGGAGGAGTGCATTGTGTTCCCTAAAACAAGTAAACAACAGAGCTACACAGCCAAGGGCACTTCCAGTCTAGGGAATATACCTTGGGAAAACTGAAAATCAATAAGACAGAGCCACCCCCAAATTTAGGGCTGCACTGCTTACAAGAACCTCAACTTGGGTACAACTTAAATATCCCAGGAAATATAAAAATGGTTCCAAAAATTGTGGAAATTATGTACGATGGAATATCCCTCAGCCATGAAATCAATGTCATAAGACCAGTAGCAGCAAAATGAGTGGATTCAGGTACGATGATTCTAAGTGAAATAAGTCACACAGAAAAAGAAACTTATCATAAGATATCACTTAGGAAGATCCTGTAAACATGGCTACACATGAACTGAGTTAGGAAAGAGAACAGAGTCTCACATTTAGAAAACACTCGTATGCCTGCTTAAGGGGGAAGGAGAGGTGGGGTGATGCATAAAACCAGAGCTTGATATAAGCACAGGTACCGTTCCAAAAACCAACTGTGGAATAGACAAGACCTACACCTTCCTCAATGAAAGGGACTCAAAACCCCATATTTCCCGCAGAGGAATATATCTGACTAGTAAGAATCTTAAAACCTATGTATTGATATGTCTCCATAAGGGAATCAAGTGTGTCTAGACTGGCATAAACATGGCAGTGAGAATCAGCTCAAACCTACTATAAAAAGGACGTTCAAAAACAAAACATAAAACGGAAATTCTTTACAATTCCTTCAGCGTTTCTGATGCAACCTCGAATGACCCTATCTACAATGACAGCTGGATGTGGCATGAGGCTGGACACTTGGGACTGAGAGGATTGGTGAGACTGGGTGAGCACATGCAGACCCTTTCAAGCAGTAATCCATGGCACCCGTTCCATGGGTCCCAACTCTCCAGGTTGAAGGGAATATTACTACAGCTATAACATGTACGGGAAACCTAGAGAATGGACACACTGTGAATACGAAAGGTCTCTAAAACTCAACGAAGAGTCCCTCTCCTGGTGCTCCGGTTTGACTTTCCAACTGCTTTACTATCAATCTCCCAACTTGGAGAGACAGCCCCTTTAACCTCCTGGTTCGCACAGGTTGCCAATTTGGCAGAGGATGAAAGGGAAGAGGGAGAACCAATGAGAGAGTAGCTGTTAGGCATTTGGATGGGCACATGTCACTCTAATTTCCCGGCAGGAAGAAGAATTAACCAAAGTCTCAGCCACCCACTGGGAACCAGTATAGGTCCTGAACCAAAATTTTGGACTTGCATTCAGCTCACAAAAAACGAGTTGAAAAATGGAGCTCAGGGGCACCGCAATTCACAAACTGGCAGAGTAATCAAGGACAACTATCGCCCAAAAATCTGCTGAGGGAAGGCAACGAGGCGGACTCGAAAGCGAGGCAGAATAGCAGGAAACAGATTTCAAGAGGTACGTTGGAATTGCCTGTAAAGCACAGGAAGAGGGGCACAATTTCGACAATGATGCACTTGGCCAAAAAGGGCAGATGCGTTTTCTCCTGAATATATTCAGGAGAAAACGCATACGCCCTTTTTGGCCAAGCAAGCAAGCGGGCAATGCAAATCTGCACTACAAAGAAGTATCACTTCCCACCGGTCAAAAGGGACATCCACAAAATGTGTAAAAACCAGAAAGGCAAGACCGGCCCTGGAGAACAGGGAGCCTTGTTATGCTGATGGGCGGGATGTAAGTTGCCAACTGCCTCACTGGAGGAGTGCATTGTGTTCCCTAAAACAAGTAAACAACAGAGCTACAGAGCCAAGGGCACTTCCAGTCTATGGAATATACCTTGGGAAAACTGAAAATCAATAAGACAGAGCCACCCCCAAATTGAGGGCTGCACTGCTTACAAGAACCTCAACTTGGGTACACCTTGAATATCCCAGGAAATATAAAAATGGTTCCAAAAATTGTGGAAGTTATGTACGATGGAATATCCCTCAGCCATGAAATCAATGTCATAAGACCAGTAGCAGCAAAATGAGTGGATTCCGGTACGATGATTGTAAGTGAAATAAGTCACACAGAAAAAGAAACTTATCATAAGATATCACTTAGGAAGATCCTGTAACCATGGCAACACATGAACTGAGTTAGGAAAGAGAACAGAGTCTCACATTTAGAAAACACTCGTATGCCTGCTTAAGGGGGAAGGAGAGGTAGGGTGATGCATAAAACCAGAGTTTGATATAAGCACAGGTACCGTTCCAAAAACCAACTATGGAATAGACAAGACCTACACCTTCCTCAGTGAAAGGGACTCAAAACCCCATATTTCCCGCAGAGGAATATATCTGACTAGTAAGAATCTTAAAACCTATGTATTGATATGTCTCCTTAAGGGAATCAAGTCTGTCTAGACTGGCATAAACATGGCAGCGAGAGTCAGCTCAAACCCACTATAAAAAGGACGTTCAAATACAAAACAAAGAAACAGGGAAATTCTTTACAATTCCTTCAGGTTCTCTGATGCAACCTGGAATGACCCTATCTACAATGACAGCTGGATGTGGCATGAGGCTGGACACTTGGGACTGAGAGGATTGGTGAGACTGGGTGAGCACATGCAGACCCTTTCAAGCAGTAATGCATGGCACCCATTCCATGGGTCCCAACTCTCCAGGTTGAAGGGAATATTACTACAGCTATAACATGTACGGGAAACCTAGAGAATGGACACACTGTGAATACGAAAGGTCTCTAAAACTCAACGAATAGTCCCTCTCCTGGTGCTCCGGTTTGACTTTCCAACTGCTTTACTATCAATCTCCCAACTTGGAGAGACAGCCCCTTTAACCTCCTGGTTTGCACAGGTTGCCAATTTGGCCGAGGATGAAAGGGAAGAGGGAGAACCAATGAGAGCGTAGCTGTTAGGCATTTGGATGGGCACATGTCACTCTAATTTCCCGGCAGGAAGAAGAATTAACCAAAGTCTCAGCCACCCACCGGGAACCAGTATAGGTCCTGAACCAAAATTTTGGACTTGCATTCAGCTCACAAAAAACGAGTTGAAAAATGGAGCTCAGGGGCACAGCAATTCACAAACTGGCAGAGTAATCAAGGACAACTATCGCCCAAAAATCTGCTGAGGGAAGGCAACGAGGCGGACTCAAAAGCGAGGCAGAATAGAAGGAAACAGATTTCAAGAGGTACGTTGGAATCGCCTGTAAAGCACAGGAAGAGGGGCACAACTTCGACAATGATGCACTTGGCCAAAAATGGCGGATGCGTTTTCTCCTGAATGCATACGCCCTTTTTGGCCAAGCAAGCAAGCGGGCAATGCAAATCTGCACTACAAAGAAGTATCACTTCCCACCGCTCAAAAGGGAAATCCACAAAATGTGTAAAAAACAGAAAGGCAAGACAGGCCCTGGAGAACAGGGAGGCATGTTATGCTGATGGGCGGGATGTAAGTTGCCAACTGCCTCACTGGAGGAGTGCATTGTGTTCCCTAAAACAAGTAAACAACAGAGCTACACAGCCAAGGGCACTTCCAGTCTAGGGAATATACCTTGGGAAAACTGAAAATCAATAAGACAGAGCCACCCCCAAATTTAGGGCTGCACTGCTTACAAGAACCTCAACTTGGGTACAACTTAAATATCCCAGGAAATATAAAAATGGTTCCAAAAATTGTGGAAATTATGTACGATGGAATATCCCTCAGCCATGAAATCAATGTCATAAGACCAGTAGCAGCAAAATGAGTGGATTCAGGTACGATGATTCTAAGTGAAATAAATCACACAGAAAAAGAAACTTATCATAAGATATCACTTAGGAAGATCCTGTAAACATGGCTACACATGAACTGAGTTAGGAAAGAGAACAGAGTCTCACATTTAGAAAACACTCGTATGCCTGCTTAAGGGGGAAGGAGAGGTGGGGTGATGCATAAAACCAGAGCTTGATATAAGCACAGGTACCGTTCCAAAAACCAACTGTGGAATAGACAAGACCTACACCTTCCTCAATGAAAGGGACTCAAAACCCCATATTTCCCGCAGAGGAATATATCTGACTAGTAAGAATCTTAAAACCTATGTATTGATATGTCTCCATAAGGGAATCAAGTGTGTCTAGACTGGCATAAACATGGCAGTGAGAATCAGCTCAAACCTAGTATAAAAAGGACGTTCAAAAACAAAACATAAAACGGAAATTCTTTACAATTCCTTCAGCGTTTCTGATGCAACCTCGAATGACCCTATCTACAATGACAGCTGGATGTGGCATGAGGCTGGACACTTGGGACTGAGAGGATTGGTGAGACTGGGTGAGCACATGCAGACCCTTTCAAGCAGTAATCCATGGCACCCGTTCCATGGGTCCCAACTCTCCAGGTTGAAGGGAATATTACTACAGCTATAACATGTACGGGAAACCTAGAGAATGGACACACTGTGAATACGAAAGGTCTCTAAAACTCAACGAATAGTCCCTCTCCTGGTGCTCCGGTTTGACTTTCCAACTGCTTTACTATCAATCTCCCAACTTGGAGAGACAGCCCCTTTAACCTCCTGGTTCGCACAGGTTGCCAATTTGGCCGAGGAAGAAAGGGAAGAGGGAGAACCAATGAGAGAGTAGCTGTTAGGCATTTGGATGGGCACATGTCACTCTAATTTCCCGGCAGGAAGAAGAATTAACCAAAGTCTCAGCCACCCACCGGGAAACAGTATAGGTCCTGAAGCAAAATTTTGGACTTGCGTTCAGCTCACAAAAAAAGAGTTGAAAAATGGAGCTCAGGGGCACAGCAATTCACAAACTGGCAGAGTAATCAAGGACAACTATCGCCCAAAAATCTGCTGAGGGAAGGCAACGAGGCGGACTCGAATGCGAGGCAGAATAGAAGGAAACAGATTTCAAGAGGTACGTTGGAATCGCCTGTAAAGCACAGGAAGAGGGGCACAACTTCGACAATGATGCACTTAGCCAAAAAGGGCGTATGCGTTTTCTCCTGAATATATTCAGGAGAAAACGCATACGCCCTTTTTGGCCAAGCAAGCAAGCGGGCAATGCAAATCTGCACTACAAAGAAGTATCACTTCCCACCGCTCAAAAGGGACATCCAAAAAATGTGTAAAAACCAGAAAGGCAAGAGCGGCCCTGGAGAACAGGGAGCCTTGTTATGCTGATGGGCGGGATGTAAGTTGCCAACTGCCTCACTGGAAGAGTGCATTGTGTTCCCTAAAACAAGGAAACAACAGAGCTACAGAGCCAAGGGCACTTCCAGTCTAGGGAATATACCTTGGGAAATCTGAAAATCAATAAGACAGAGCCACCCCCAAATTTAGGGCTGCACTGCTTACAAGAACCTCAACTTGGGTACACCTTAAATATCCCAGGAAATATAAAAATGGTTCCAAAAATTGTGGAAGTTATGTACGATGGAGTAACTCTCAGCCATGAAATCAATGTCATAAGAACAGTAGCAGCAAAATGAGTGGATTCAGGTACGATGATTCTAAGTGAAATAAGTCACACAGTAAAAGAAACTTATCATAAGATATCACTTAGGAAGATCCTGCAACCATGGGTACACATGAACTCAGTTAGGAAAGAGAACAGAGTCTCACATTTAGAAAACACTCGTATGCCTGCTTAAGGGGGAAGGAGAGGTGGGGTGATGCATAAAACCAGAGTTTGATATACGCAGAGGTACCGTTCCAAAAACCAACTATGGAATAGACAAGACCTACACCTTCCTCACTGAAAGGGACTCAAAACCCCATATTTCCCGCAGAGGAATATATCTGACTAGTAAGAATCTTAAAACCTATGTATTGATATGTCTCCATAAGGGAATCAAGTGTGTCTAGACTGCCATAAACATGGCAGTGAGAATCAGCTCAAACCCACTATAAAAAGGACGTTCAAAAACAAAACATAAAACGGAAATTCTGTACAATTCCTTCAGCGTTTCTGATGCAACCTCGAATGACCCTATCTACAATGACAGCTGGATGTGGCATGAGGCTGGACACTTGGGACTGAGAGGATTGGTGAGACTGGGTGAGCACATGCAGACCCTTTCAAGCAGTAATCCATGGCACCCATTCCATGGGTCCCAACTCTCCAGGTTGAAGGGAATATTACTACAGCTATAACATGTACGGGAAACCTAGAGAATGGACACACTGTGAATACGAAAGGTCTCTAAAGCTCAACGAATAGTCCCTCTCCTTGTGCTCCGGTTTGACTTTCCAACTGCTTTACTATCAATCTCCCAACTTGGAGAGACAGCCCCTTTAACCTCCTGGTTCGCACAGGTTGCCAATTTGGCCGAGGATGAAAGGGAATAGGGAGAACCAATGAGAGAGTAGCTGTTAGGCATTTGGATGGGCACATGTCACTCTAATTTCCCGGCAGGAAGAAGTATTAACCAAAGTCTCAGCCACCCACCGGGAACCAGTATAGGTCCTGAACCAAAATTTTGGACTTGCGTTCAGCTCACAAAAAACGAGTTGAAAAATGGAGCTCAGGGGCACAGCAATTCACAAACTGGCAGAGTAATCAAGGACAACTATCGCCCAAAAATCTGCTGAGGGAAGGCAACGAGGCGCACTCGAAAGCGAGGCAGAATAGAAGGAAACAGATTTCAAGAGGTACGTTGGAATCGCCTGTAAAGCACAGGAAGAGGGGCACAACTTCGACAATGATGCACTTGGCCAAAAAGGGCGGATGTGTTTTCTCCTGAATATATTCAGGAGAAAACGCATACGCCCTTTTTGGCCAAGCAAGCAAGCGGGCAATGCAAATCTGCACTACAAAGAAGTATCACTTCCCACCGGTCAAAAGGGACATCCACAAAATGTGTAAAAACGAGAAAGGCAAGACCGGCCCTGGAGAACCGGGAGCCTTGTTATGCTGATGGGCGGGATGTAAGTTGCCAACTGCCTCACTGGAGGAGTGCATTGTGTTCCCTAAAACAAGTAAACAACAGAGCTACAGAGCCAAGGGCACTTCCAGTCTAGGGAATATACCTTGGGAAAACTGAAAATCCATAAGACACAGCCACCCCCAAATTTAGGGCTGCACTGCTTACAAGAACCTCAACTTTGGTACACCTTAAATATCCCAGGAAATATAAAAATGGTTCCAAAAATTGTGGAAGTTATGTATGATGGAATATCCCTCAGCCATGAAATCAATGTCATAAGACCAGTAGCAGCAAAATGAGTGGATTCCGGTACGATGATTCTAAGTGAAATAAGTCACACAGAAAAAGAAACTTATCATAACATATCACTTAGGAAGATCCTGTAACCATGGCTACACATGAACTGAGTTAGGAAAGAGAACAGAGTCTCACATTTAGAAAACACTCGTATGCCTGCTTAAGGGGGAAGGAGAGGTAGGGTGATGCATAAAACCAGACGTTGATATAAGCACAGGTACCGTTCCAAAAACCAACTATGGAATAGACAAGACCTACACCTTCCTCAGTGAAAGGGACTCAAAACCCCATATTTCCCGCAGAGGAATATATCTGACTAGTAAGAATCTTAAAACCTATGTATTGATATGTCTCCTTAAGGGAATCAAGTCTGTCTAGACTGGCATAAACATGGCAGCGAGAATCAGCTCAAACCCACTATAAAAAGGACGTTCAAAAACAAAACAAAGAAACAGGGAAATTCTTTACAATTCCTTCAGGTTCTCTGATGCAACCTGGAATGACCCTATCTACAATGACAGCTGGATGTGGCATGAGGCTGGACACTTGGGACTGAGAGGATTGGTGAGACTGGGTGAGCACATGCAGACCCTTTTAAGCAGTAATGCATGGCACCCATTCCATGGGTCCCAACTCTCCAGGTTGAAGGGAATATTACTACAGCTATAACATGTACGGGAAACCTAGAGAATGGACACACTGTGAATACGAAAGGTCTCTAAAACTCAACGAATAGTCCCTCTCCTGGTGCTCCGGTTTGACTTTCCAACTGCTTTTCTATCAATCTCCCAACTTGGAGAGACAGCCCCTTTAACCTCCTGGTTCACACAGGTTGCCAATTTGGCCGAGGATGAAAGGGAAGAGGGAGAACTAATGAGAGAGTAGCTGTTAGGCATTTGGATGGGCACATGTCACTCTAATTTCCCGGCAGGAAGAAGAATTAACCAAAGTCTCAGCCACCCACCGGGAACCAGTATAGTTCCTGAACCAAAATTTTGGACTTGCGTTCAGCTCACAAAAAACGAGTTGAAAAATGGAGCTCAGGGGCACAGCAATTCACAAACTGGCAGAGTAATCAAGGACAACTATCGCCCAAAAATCTGCTGAGGAAAGGCAACGAGGCGGACTCAAAAGCGAAGCAGAATAGCCGAAAACAGATTTCAAGAGGTACGTTGGAATCGCCTGTAAAGCACAGGAAGAGGGGCACAACTTCGACAATGATGCACTTGGCCAAAAATGGCGGATGCGTTTTCTCCTGAATGCATACGCCCTTTTTGGCGAAGCAAGCAAGCGGGCAATGCAAATCTGCACTACAAAGAAGTATCACTTCCCACCGCTCAAAAGGGAAATCCACAAAATGTGTAAAAAACAGAAAGGCAAGACAGGCCTTGGAGAACAGGGAGCCATGTTATGCTGATGGGCGGGATGTAACTTGCCAACTGCCTCACTGGAGGAGTGCATTGTGTTCCCTAAAACAAGTAAACAACAGAGCTACAGAGCCAAGGGCACTTCCAGTCTAGGGAATATACCTTGGGAAAACTGAAAATCAATAAGACAGAGCCACCCCCAAATTTAGGGCTGCACTGCTTACAAGAACCTCAACTTGGGTACACCTTAAATATGCCAGGAAATATAAAAATGGTTCCAAAAATTGTGGAAGTTATGTACGATGGAATATCCCTCAGCCATGAAATCAATGTCATAAGACCAGTAGAAGCAAAATGAGTGGATTCAGGTACGATGATTCTAAGTGAAATAAGTCACACAGAAAAAGAAACTTATCATAAGATATCACTTAGGAAGATCCTGTAAACATGGCTACACATGAACTGAGTTAGGAAAGAGAACAGAGTCTCACATTTAGAAAACACTCGTATGCCTGCTTAAGGGGGAAGGAGAGGTGGGGTGATGCATAAAACCAGAGCTTGATATAAGCACAGGTACCGTTCCAAAAACCATGTGTGGAATAGACAAGACCTACACCTTCCTCAATGAAAGGGACTCAAAACCCCATATTTCCCGCAGAGGAATATATCTGACTAGTAAGAATCTTAAAACCTATGTATTGATATGTCTCCATAAGGGAATCAAGTGTGTCTAGACTGGCATAAACATGGCAGTGAGAATCAGCTCAAACCCACTATAAAAAGGACGTTCAAAAACAAAACATAAAACGGAAATTCTGTACAATTCCTTGAGCGTTTCTGATGCAACCTCGAATGACCCTATCTACAATGACAGCTGGATGTGGCATGAGGCTGGACACTTGGGACTGAGAGGATTGGTGAGACTGGGTGAGCACATGCAGTCCCTTTCAAGCAGTAATTCATGGCACCCATTCCATGGGTCCCAACTCTCCAGGTTGAAGGGAATATTACTACAGCTATAACATGTATGGGAAACCTAGAGAATGGACACACTGTGAATACGAAAGGTCTCTAAAACTCAACGAATTGTCCCTCTCCTGGTGCTCCGGTTTGACTTTCCAACTGCTTTCCTATCAATCTCCCAACTTGGAGAGACAGCCCCTTTAACCTCCTGGTTCGCACAGGTTGCCAATTTGGCAGAGGATGAAAGGGAAGAGGGAGAACCAATGAGAGAGTAGCTGTTAGGCATTTGGATGGGCACATGTCACTCTAATTTCCCGGCAGGAAGAAGAATTAACCAAAATCTCAGCCACCCACTGGGAACCAGTATAGGTCCTGAACCAAAATTTTGGACTTGCATTCAGCTCACAAAAAACGAGTTGAAAAATGGAGCTCAGGGGCACAGCAATTCACAAACTGGCAGAGTAATCAAGGACAACTCTCGCCCAAAAATCTGCTGAGGGAAGGCAACGAGGCGGACTCGAAAGCGAGGCAGAATAGCAGGAAACAGATTTCAAGAGGTACGTTGGAATCGCCTGTAAAGCACAGGAAGAGGGGCACAACTTCGACAATGATGCACTTGGCCAAAAAGGGCGGATGTGTTTTCTCCTGAATATATTCAGGAGAAAACGCATCCGCCCTTTTTGGCCAAGCAAGCAAGCGGGCAATGCAAATCTGCACTACAAAGAAGTATCACTTCCCACCGGTCAAAAGGGACATCCACAAAATGTGTAAAATCCAGAAAGGCAAGACCGGCCCTGGAGTACAGGGAGCCTTGTTATGCTGATGGGCGGGATGTAAGTTGCCAACTGCCTCACTGGAGGAGTGCATTGTGTTCCCTAAAACAAGTAAACAACAGAGCTACAGAGCCAAGGGCACTTCCAGTCTAGGGAATATACCTTGGGAAAACTGAAAATCAATAAGACAGAGCAACCCCCAAATTTAGGGCTGCACTGCTTACAAGAACCTCAACTTGGGTACACCTTGAATATCCCAGGAAATATAAAAATGGTTCCAAAAATTGTGGAAGTTATGTATGATGGAATATCCCTCAGCCATGAAATCAATGTCATAAGACCAGTAGCAGCAAAATGAGTGGATTCAGGTACGATGATTCTAAGTGAAATAAATCACACAGAAAAAGAAACTTATCATAAGATATCACTTAGGAAGATCCTGTAACCATGGGTACACATGAACTGAGTTAGGAAAGAGAACAGAGACTCACATTTAGAAAACACTCGTATGCCTGCTTAAGGGGGAAGGAGAGGTGGGGTGATGCATAAAACCAGAGTTTGATATAAGCACAGGTACCGTTCCAAAAACCAACTATGGAATAGACAAGACCTACACCTTCCTCAGTGACAGGGACTCAAAACCCCATATTTCCCGCAGAGGAATATATCTGACTAGTAAGAATCTTAAAACGTATGTATTGAAATGTCTCCGTAAGGGAATCAAGTGTGTCTAGACTGGCATAAACATGGCAGCGAGAATCAGCTCAAACCCACTATAAAAAGGACGTTCAAAACAAAACAAAGAAACGGAAATTCTTTATAATTCCTTCAGCGTTTCTGATGCAACCTCGAATGACCCTATCTACAATGACAGCTGGATGTGGCATGAGGCTGGACACTTGGGACTGAGAGGATTGGTGAGACTGGGTGAGCACATGCAGACCCTTTCAAGCAGTAATCCATGGCACCCATTCCATGGGTCCCAACTCTCCAGGTTGAAGGGAATATTACTACAGATATAACATGTGCGGGAATCCTAGAGAATGGATACACTGTGAATACGAAAGGTCTCTAAAACTCAACGAATAGTCCCTCTCCTGGTGCTCCGGTTTGACTTTCCAACTGCTTTACTATCAATCTCCCAACTTGGAGAGACAGCCCCTTTAACCTCCTGGTTCGCAAAGGTTGCCAATTTGGCAGAGGATGAAAGGGAAGAGGGAGAACCAATGAGAGAGTAGCTGTTAGGCATTTGGATGGGCACATGTCACTCTAATTTCCCGGCAGGAAGAAGCATTAACCAAAGTCTCAGCCACCCACCGGGAAACAGTATAGGTCCTGAACCAAAAGTTTGGACTTGCGTTCAGCTCACAAAAAAAGAGTTGAAAAATGGAGCTCAGGGGCACAGCAATTCACAAACTGGCAGAGTAATCAAGGAAAACTATCGCCCAAAAATCTGCTGAGGGAAGGCCACGAGGCGGACTCGAAAGCGAGGCAGAATAGCAGGAAACAGATTTCAAGAGGTACGTTGGAATCGCCTGTAAAGCACAGGAAGAGGGGCACAACTTCGACAATGATGCACTTGGCCAAAAATGGCGAATGCGTTTTCTCCTGAATGCATATGCCCTTTTTGGCCAAGCAAGCAAGCGGGCAATGCAAATCTGCACTACAAATAGTATCAATTCCCACCGCTCAAAAGGGACATCCACAAAATGTGTAAAAAACAGAAAGGCAAGACAGGCCCTGGAGAACAGGGAGCCATGTTATGCTGATGGGCGGGATGTATGTTGCCAACTGCCTCACTGGAGGAGTGCATTGTGTTCCCTAAAACAAGTAAACAACAGAGCTACGGAGCCAAGGGCTTTTCCAGTCTAGGGAATATACCTTGGGAAAACTGAAAATCAATAAGAGAGAGCCACCCCCAAATTTAGGGCTGCACTGCTTACAAGAACCTCAACTTGGGTACACCTTAAATATGCCAGGAAATATAAAAATGGTTCCAAAAATTGTGGAAGTTATGTACGATGGAATATCCCTCAGCCATGAAATCAATGTCATAAGACCAGTAGCAGCAAAATGAGTGGATTCAGGTACGATGATTCTAAGTGAAATAAGTCACACAGAAAAAGAAACTTATCATAAGATATCACTTAGGAAGATCCTGTAACATGGCTACACATGAACTGAGTTAGGAAAGAGAACAGAGTCTCACATTTAGAAAACACTCGTATGCCTGCTTAAGGGGGAAGGAGAGGTGGGGTGATGCATAAAACCAGAGCTTGATATAAGCACAGGTACCGTTCCAAAAACCATGTGTGGAATAGACAAGACCTACACCTTCCTCAATGAAAGGGACTCAAAACCCCATATTTCCCGCAGAGGAATATATCTGACTAGTAAGAATCTTAAAACCTATGTATTGATATGTCTCCATAAGGGAATCAAGTGTGTCTAGACTGGCATAAACATGGCAGTGAGAATCAGCTCAAACCCACTATAAAAAGGACGTTCAAAAACAAAACATAAAACGGAAATTCTGTACAATTCCTTCAGCGTTTCTGATGCAACCTCGAATGACCCTATCTACAATGACAGCTGGATGTGGCATGAGGCTGGACACTTGGGACTGAGAGGATTGGTGAGACTGGGTGAGCACATGCAGACCCTTTCAAGCAGTAATTCATGGCACCCATTCCATGGGTCCCAACTCTCCAGGTTGAAGGGAATATTACTACAGCTATAACATGTATGGGAAACCTAGAGAATGGACACACTGTGAATACGAAAGGTCTCTAAAACTCAACGAATTGTCCCTCTCCTGGTGCTCCGGTTTGACTTTCCAACTGCTTTCCTATCAATCTCCCAACTTGGAGAGACAGCCCCTTTAACCTCCTGGTTCGCACAGGTTGCCAATTTGGCAGAGGATGAAAGGGAAGAGGGAGAACCAATGAGAGAGTAGCTGTTAGGCATTTGGATGGGCACATGTCACTCTAATTTCCCGGCAGGAAGAAGAATTAACCAAAATCTCAGCCACCCACTGGGAACCAGTATAGGTCCTGAACCAAAATTTTGGACTTGCATTCAGCTCACAAAAAACGAGTTGAAAAATGGAGCTCAGGGGCACCGCAATTCACAAACTGGCAGAGTAATCAAGGACAACTCTCGCCCAAAAATCTGCTGAGGGAAGGCAACGAGGCGGACTCGAAAGCGAGGCAGAATAGCAGGAAACAGATTTCAAGAGGTACGTTGGAATCGCCTGTAAAGCACAGGAAGAGGGGCACAACTTCGACAATGATGCACTTGGCCAAAAAGGGCGGATGTGTTTTCTCCTGAATATATTCAGGAGAAAACGCATCCGCCCTTTTTGGCCAAGCAAGCAAGCGGGCAATGCAAATCTGCACTACAAAGAAGTATCACTTCCCACCGGTCAAAAGGGACATCCACAAAATGTGTAAAATCCAGAAAGGCAAGACCGGCCCTGGAGAACAGGGAGCCTTGTTATGCTGATGGGCGGGATGTAAGTTGCCAACTGCCTCACTGGAGGAGTGCATTGTGTTCCCTAAAACAAGTAAACAACAGAGCTACAGAGCCAAGGGCACTTCCAGTCTAGGGAATATACCTTGGGAAAACTGAAAATCAATAAGACAGAGCAACCCCCAAATTTAGGGCTGCACTGCTTACAAGAACCTCAACTTGGGTACACCTTGAATATCCCAGGAAATATAAAAATGGTTCCAAAAATTGTGGAAGTTATGTATGATGGAATATCCCTCAGCCATGAAATCAATGTCATAAGACCAGTAGCAGCAAAATGAGTGGATTCAGGTACGATGATTCTAAGTGAAATAAATCACACAGAAAAAGAAACTTATCATAAGATATCACTTAGGAAGATCCTGTAACCATGGGTACACATGAACTGAGTTAGGAAAGAGAACAGAGTCTCACATTTAGAAAACACTCGTATGCCTGCTTAAGGGGGAAGGAGAGGTGGGGTGATGCATAAAACCAGAGTTTGATATAAGCACAGGTACCGTTCCAAAAACCAACTATGGAATAGACAAGACCTACACCTTCCTCAGTGACAGGGACTCAAAACCCCATATTTCCCGCAGAGGAATATATCTGACTAGTAAGAATCTTAAAACGTATGTATTGAAATGTCTCCATAAGGGAATCAAGTGTGTCTAGACTGGCATAAACATGGCAGCGAGAATCAGCTCAAACCCACTATAAAAAGGACGTTCAAAACAAAACAAAGAAACGGAAATTCTTTATAATTCCTTCAGCGTTTCTGATGCAACCTCGAATGACCCTATCTACAATGACAGCTGGATGTGGCATGAGGCTGGACACTTGGGACTGAGAGGATTGGTGAGACTGGGTGAGCACATGCAGACCCTTTCAAGCAGTAATCCATGGCACCCATTCCATGGGTCCCAACTCTCCAGGTTGAAGGGAATATTACTACAGATATAACATGTGCGGGAATCCTAGAGAAGGGATACACTGTGAATACGAAAGGTCTCTAAAACTCAACGAATAGTCCCTCTCCTGGTGCTCCGGTTTGACTTTCCAACTGCTTTACTATCAATCTCCCAACTTGGAGAGACAGCCCCTTTAACCTCCTGGTTCGCAAAGGTTGCCAATTTGGCAGAGGATGAAAGGGAAGAGGGAGAACCAATGAGAGAGTAGCTGTTAGGCATTTGGATGGGCACATGTCACTCTAATTTCCCGGCAGGAAGAAGCATTAACCAAAGTCTCAGCCACCCACCGGGAAACAGTATAGGTCCTGAACCAAAAGTTTGGACTTGCGTTCAGCTCACAAAAAACGAGTTGAAAAATGGAGCTCAGGGGCACAGCAATTCACAAACTGGCAGAGTAATCAAGGAAAACTATCGCCCAAAAATCTGCTGAGGGAAGGCCACGAGGCGGACTCGAAAGCGAGGCAGAATAGCAGGAAACAGATTTCAAGAGGTACGTTGGAATCGCCTGTAAAGCACAGGAAGAGGGGCACAACTTCGACAATGATGCACTTGGCTAAAAATGGCGAATGCGTTTTCTCCTGAATGCATATGCCCTTTTTGGCCAAGCAAGCAAGCGGGCAATGCAAATCTGCACTACAAAGAAGTATCAATTCCCACCGCTCAAAAGGGACATCCACAAAATGTGTAAAAAACAGAAAGGCAAGACAGGCCCTGGAGAACAGGGAGCCATGTTATGCTGATGGGCGGGATGTAAGTTGCCAACTGCCTCACTGGAGGAGTGCATTGTGTTCCCTAAAACAAGTAAACAACAGAGCTACGGAGCCAAGGGCATTTCCAGTCTAGGGAATATACCTTGGGAAAACTGAAAATCAATAAGAGAGAGCCACCCCCAAATTTAGGGCTGCACTGCTTACAAGAACCTCAACTTGGGTACACCTTAAATATGCCAGGAAATATAAAAATGGTTCCAAAAATTGTGGAAGTTATGTACGATGGAATATCCCTCAGCCATGAAATCAATGTCATAAGACCAGTAGCAGCAAAATGAGTGGATTCAGGTACGATGATTCTAAGTGAAATAAATCACACAGAAAAAGAAACTTATCATAAGATATCACTTAGGAAGATCCTGTAACCATGGCTACACATGAACTGAGTTAGGAAAGAGAACAGAGTCTCACATTTAGAAAACACTCGTAAGCCTGCTTAAGGGGGAAGGAGAGGTGGGGTGATGCATAAAACCAGAGCTTGATATAAGCACAGGTACCGTTCCAAAAACCAACTATGGAATAGACAAGACCTACACCTTCCTCACTGAAAGGGACTCAAAACCCCATATTTCCCGCAGAGGAATATATCTGACTAGTAAGAATCTTAAAACCTATGTATTGATATGTCTCCATAAGGGAATCAAGTGTGTCTAGACTGCCATAAACATGGCAGTGAGAATCAGCTCAAACCCACTATAAAAAGGACGTTCAAAAACAAAACATAAAACGGAAATTCTGTACAATTCCTTCAGCGTTTCTAATGCAACCTCGAATGACCCTATCTACAATGACAGCTGGATGTGGCATGAGGCTGGACACTTGGGACTGAGAGGATTGGTGAGACTGGGTGAGCACATGCAGACCCTTTCAAGCAGTAATCCATGGCACCCATTCCATGGGTCCCAACTCTCCAGGTTGAAGGGAATATTACTACAGCTATAACATGTACGGGAAACCTAGAGAATGGACACACTGTGAATACGAAAGGTCTCTAAAACTCAACGAATAGTCCCTCTCCTTGTGCTCCGGTTTGACTTTCCAACTGCTTTACTATCAATCTCCCAACTTGGAGAGACAGCCCCTTTAACCTCCTGGTTCACACAGGTTGCCAATTTGGCCGAGGATGAAAGGGAATAGGGAGAACCAATGAGAGAGTAGCTGTTAGGCATTTGGATGGGCACATGTCACTCTAATTTCCCGGCAGGAAGAAGTATTAACCAAAGTCTCAGCCACCCACCTGGAACCAGTATAGGTCCTGAACCAAAATTTTGGACTTGCGTTCAGCTCACAAAAAACGAGTTGAAAAATGGAGCTCAGGGGCACAGCAATTCACAAACTGGCAGAGTAATCAAGGACAACTATCGCCCAAAAATCTGCTGAGGGAAGGCAACGAGGCGGACTCGAAAGCGAGGCAGAATAGAAGAAAACAGATTTCAAGAGGTACGTTGGAATCGCCTGTAAAGCACAGGAAGAGGGGCACAACTTCGACAATGATGCACTTGGCCAAAAAGGGCGGATGTGTTTTCTCCTGAATATATTCAGGAGAAAACGCATCCGCCCTTTTTGGCCAAGCAAGCAAGCGGGCAATGCAAATCTGCACTACAAAGAAGTATCACTTCCCACCGGTCAAAAGGGACATCCACAAAATGTGTAAAAACCAGAAAGGCAAGACCGGCCCTGGAGAACCGGGAGCCTTGTTATGCTGATGGGCGGGATGTAAGTTGCCAACTGCCTCACTGGAGGAGTGCATTGTGTTCCCTAAAACAAGTAAACAACAGAGCTACAGAGCCAAGGGCACTTCCAGTCTAGGGAATATACCTTGGGAAAACTGAAAATCAATAAGACACAGCCACCACCAAATTTAGGGCTGCACTGCTTACAAGAACCTCAACATTGGTACATCTTAAATATCCCAGGAAATATAAAAATGGTTCCAAAAATTGTGGAAGTTATGTATGATGGAATATCCCTCAGCCATGAAATCAATGTCATAAGACCAGTAGCAGCAAAATGAGTGGATTCCGGTACGATGATTCTAAGTGAAATAAGTCACAGAGAAAAAGAAACTTATCATAAGATATCACTTAGGAAGATCCTGTAACCATGGCTACACATGAACTGAGTTAGGAAAGAGAACAGAGTCTCACATTTAGAAAACACTCGTATGCCTGCTTAAGGGGGAAGGAGAGGTAGGGTGATGCATAAAACCAGACGTTGATATAAGCACAGGTACCGTTCCAAAAACCAACTATGGAATAGACAAGACCTACACCTTCCTCAGTGAAAGGGACTCAAAACCCCATATTTCCCGCAGAGGAATATATCTGACTAGTAAGAATCTTAAAACCTATGTATTGATATGTCTCCTTAAGGGAATCAAGTCTGTCTAGACTGGCATAAACATGGCAGCGAGAATCAGCTCAAACCCACTATAAAAAGGACGTTCAAAAACAAAACAAAGAAACAGGGAAAATCTTTACAATTCCTTCAGGTTCTCTGATGCAACCTGGAATGACCCTATCTACAATGACAGCTGGATGTGGCATGAGGCTGGACACTTGGGACTGAGAGGTTTGGTGAGACTGGGTGAGCACATGCAGACCCTTTCAAGCAGTAATGCATGGCACCCATTCCATGGGTCCCAACTCTCCAGGTTGAAGGGAATATTACTACAGCTATAACATGTACGGGAAACCTAGAGAATGGACACACTGTGAATACGAAAGGTCTCTAAAACTCAACGAATAGTCCCTCTCCTGGTGCTCCGGTTTGACTTTCCAACTGCTTTTCTATCAATCTCCCAACTTGGAGAGACAGCCCCTTTAACCTCCTGGTTTGCACAGGTTGCCAATTTGGCCGAGGATGAAAGGGAAGAGGGAGAACTAATGAGAGAGTAGCTGTTAGGCATTTGGATGGGCACATGTCACTCTAATTTCCCGGCAGGAAGAAGAATTAACCAAAGTCTCAGCCACCCACCGGGAACCAGTATAGTTCCTGAACCAAAATTTTGGACTTGCGTTCAGCTCACAAAAAACGAGTTGAAAAATGGAGCTCAGGGGCACAGCAATTCACAAACTGGCAGAGTAATCAAGGACAACTATCGCCCAAAAATCTGCTGAGGAAAGGCAACGAGGCGGACTCAAAAGCGAAGCAGAATAGCAGAAAACAGATTTCAAGAGGTACGTTGGAATCGCCTGTAAAGCACAGGAAGAGGGGCACAACTTCGACAATGATGCACTTGGCCAAAAATGGCGGATGCGTTTTCTCCTGAATGCATACGCCCTTTTTGGCGAAGCAAGCAAGCGGGCAATGCAAATCTGCACTACAAAGAAGTATCACTTCCAACCGCTCAAAAGGGAAATCCACAAAATGTGTAAAAAACAGAAAGGCAAGACAGGCCTTGGAGAACAGGGAGCCATGTTATGCTGATGGGCGGGATGTAAGTTGCCAACTGCCTCACTGGAGGAGTGCATTGTGTTCCCTAAAACAAGTAAACAACAGAGCTACAGAGCCAAGGGCACTTCCAGTCTAGGGAATATACCTTGGGAAAACTGAAAATCAATAAGACAGAGCAACCCCCAAATTTAGGGCTGCACTGCTTACAAGAACCTCAACTTGGGTACACCTTGAATATCCCAGGAAATATAAAAATGGTTCCAAAAATTGTGGAAGTTATGTATGATGGAATATCCCTCAGCCATGAAATCAATGTCATAAGACCAGTAGCAGCAAAATGAGTGGATTCAGGTACGATGATTCTAAGTGAAATAAATCACACAGAAAAAGAAACTTATCATAAGATATCACTTAGGAAGATCCTGTAACCATGGGTACACATGAACTGAGTTAGGAAAGAGAACAGAGTCTCACATTTAGAAAACACTCGTATGCCTGCTTAAGGGGGAAGGAGAGGTGGGGTGATGCATAAAACCAGAGTTTGATATAAGCACAGGTACCGTTCCAAAAACCAACTATGGAATAGACAAGACCTACACCTTCCTCAGTGATAGGGACTCAAAACCCCATATTTCCCGCAGAGGAATATATCTGACTAGTAAGAATCTTAAAAGGTATGTATTGAAATGTCTCCGTAAGGGAATCAAGTGTGTCTAGACTGGCATAAACATGGCAGCGAGAATCAGCTCAAACCCACTATAAAAAGGACGTTCAAAAACAAAACAAAGAAACGGAAATTCTTTACAATTCCTTCAGCGTTTCTGATGCAACCTCGAATGACCCTATCTACAATGACAGCTGTATGTGGCATGAGGCTGGACACTTGGGACTGAGAGGATTGGTGAGACTGGGTGAGCACATGCAGACCCTTTCAAGCAGTAATCCATGGCACCCATTCCATGGGTCCCAACTCTCCAGGTTGAAGGGAATATTACTACAGATATAACATGTGCGGGAATCCTAGAGAATGGATACACTGTGAATACGAAAGGTCTCTAAAACTCAACGAATATCCCCTCTCCTGGTGCTCCGGTTTGACTTTCCAACTGCTTTACTATCAATCTCCCAACTTGGAGAGACAGCCCCTTTAACCTCCTGGTTCGCAAAGGTTGCCAATTTGGCAGAGGATGAAAGGGAAGAGGGAGAACCAATGAGAGAGTAGCTGTTAGGCATTTGGATGGGCACATGTCACTCTAATTTCCCGGCAGGAAGAAGCATTAACCAAAGTCTCAGCCACCCACCGGGAAACAGTATAGGTCCTGAACCAAAAGTTTGGACTTGCGTTCAGCTCACAAAAAACGAGTTGAAAAATGGAGCTCAGGGGCACAGCAATTCACAAACTGGCAGAGTAATCAAGGAAAACTATCGCCCAAAAATCTGCTGAGGGAAGGCCACGAGGCGGACTCGAAAGCGAGGCAGAATAGCAGGAAACAGATCTCAAGAGGTACGTTGGAATCGCCTGTAAAGCACAGGAAGAGGGGCACAACGTCGACAATGATGCACTTGGCCAAAAATGGCGAATGCGTTTTCTCCTGAATGCATAGGCCCTATTTGGCCAAGCAAGCAAGCGGGCAATGCAAATCTGCACTACAAAGAAGTATCACTTCCCACCGCTCAAAAGGGACATCCACAAAATGTGTAAAAAACAGAAAGGCAAGACAGGCCCTGGAGAACAGGGAGCCATGTTATGCTGATGGGCGGGATGTAAGTTGCCAACTGCCTCACTGGAGGAGTGCATTGTGTTCCCTAAAACAAGTAAACAACAGAGCTACAGAGCCAAGGGCACTTCCAGTCTAGGGAATATACCTTGGGAAAACTGAAAATCAATAAGACAGAGCCACCCCCAAATTTAGGGCTGCACTGCTTACAAGAACCTCAACTTGGGTACACCTTAAATATGCCAGGAAATATAAAAATGGTTCCAAAAATTGTGGAAGTTATGTACGATGGAATATCCCTCAGCCATGAAATCAATGTCATAAGACCAGTAGCAGCAAAATGAGTGGATTCAGGTACGATGATTCTAAGTGAAATAAATCACACAGAAAAAGAAACTTATCATAAGATATCACTTAGGAAGATCCTGTAACCATGGCTACACATGAACTGAGTTAGGAAAGAGAACAGAGTCTCACATTTAGAAAACACTCGTATGCCTGCTTAAGGGGGAAGGAGAGGTGGGGTGATGCATAAAACCAGAGCTTGATATAAGCACAGGTACCGTTCCAAAAACCAACTATGGAATAGACAAGACCTACACCTTCCTCACTGAAAGGGACTCAAAACCCCATATTTCCCGCAGAGGAATATATCTGACTAGTAAGAATCTTAAAACCTATGTATTGATATGTCTCCATAAGGGAATCAAGTGTGTCTAGACTGCCATAAACATGGCAGTGAGAATCAGCTCAAACCCACTATAAAAAGGACGTTCAAAAACAAAACATAAAACGGAAATTCTGTACAATTCCTTCAGCGTTTCTGATGCAACCTCGAATGACCCTATCTACAATGACAGCTGGATGTGGCATGAGGCTGGACACTTGGGACTGAGAGGATTGGTGAGACTGGGTGAGCACATGCAGACCCTTTCAAGCAGTAATCCATGGCACCCATTCCATGGGTCCCAACTCTCCAGGTTGAAGGGAATATTACTACAGCTATAACATGTATGGGAAACCTAGAGAATGGACACACTGTGAATACGAAAGGTCTCTAAAACTCAACGAATTGTCCCTCTCCTGGTGCTCCGGTTTGACTTTCCAACTGCTTTCCTATCAATCTCCCAACTTGGAGAGACATCCCCTTTAACCTCCTGGTTCGCACAGGTTGCCAATTTGGCAGAGGATGAAAGGGAAGAGGGAGAACCAATGAGAGAGTAGCTGTTAGGCATTTGGATGGGCACATGTCACTCTAATTTCCCGGCAGGAAGAAGAATTAACCAAAGTCTCAGCCGCCCACTGGGAACCAGTATAGGTCCTGAACCAAAATTTTGGACTTGCATTCAGCTCACAAAAAACGAGTTGAATAATGGAGCTCAGGGGCACAGCAATTCACAAACTGGCAGAGTAATCAAGGACAACTATCGCCCAAAAATCTGCTGAGGGAAGGCAACGAGGCGGACTCGAAAGCGAGGCAGAATAGCAGGAAACAGATTTCAAGAGGTACGTTGGAATCGCCTGTAAAGCACAGGAAGAGGGGCACAACTTCGACAATGATGCACTTGGCCAAAAAGGGCGGATGTGTTTTCTCCTGAATATATTCAGGAGAAAACGCATCCGCCCTTTTTGGCCAAGCAAGCAAGCGGGCAATGCAAATCTGCACTACAAAGAAGTATCACTTCCCACCGGTCAAAAGGGACATCCACAAAATGTGTAAAATCCAGAAAGGCAAGACCGGCCCTGGAGAACAGGGAGCCTTGTTATGCTGATGGGCGGGATGTAAGTTGCCAACTGCCTCACTGGAGGAGTGCATTGTGTTCCCTAAAACAAGTAAACAACAGAGCTACAGAGCCAAGGGCACTTCCAGTCTAGGGAATATACCTTGGGAAAACTGAAAATCAATAAGACAGAGCAACCCCCAAATTTAGGGCTGCACTGCTTAAAAGAACCTCAACTTGGGTACACCTTGAATATCCCAGGAAATATAAAAATGGTTCCAAAAATTGTGGAAGTTATGTATGATGGAATATCCCTCAGCCATGAAATCAATGTCATAAGACCAGTAGCAGCAAAATGAGTGGATTCAGGTACGATGATTCTAAGTGAAATAAATCACACAGAAAAAGAAACTTATCATAAGATATCACTTAGGAAGATCCTGTAACCATGGGTACACATGAACTGAGTTAGGAAAGAGAACAGAGTCTCACATTTAGAAAACACTCGTATGCCTGCTTAAGGGGGAAGGAGAGGTGGGGTGATGCATAAAACCAGAGTTTGATATAAGCACAGGTACCGTTCCAAAAACCAACTATGGAATAGACAAGACCTAAACCTTCCTCAGTGATAGGGACTCAAAACCCCATATTTCCCGCAGAGGAATATATCTGACTAGTAAGAATCTTAAAAGGTATGTATTGAAATGTCTCCGTAAGGGAATCAAGTGTGTCTAGACTGGCATAAACATGGCAGCGAGAATCAGCTCAAACCCACTATAAAAAGGACGTTCAAAAACAAAACAAAGAAACGGAAATTCTTTACAATTCCTTCAGCGTTTCTGATGCAACCTCGAATGACCCTATCTACAATGACAGCTGTATGTGGCATGAGGCTGGACACTTGGGACTGAGAGGATTGGTGAGACTGGGTGAGCACATGCAGACCCTTTCAAGCAGTAATCCATGGCACCCATTCCATGGGTCCCAACTCTCCAGGTTGAAGGGAATATTACTACAGATATAACATGTGCGGGAATCCTAGAGAATGGATACACTGTGAATACGAAAGGTCTCTAAAACTCAACGAATATCCCCTCTCCTGGTGCTCCGGTTTGACTTTCCAACTGCTTTACTATCAATCTCCCAACTTGGAGAGACAGCCCCTTTAACCTCCTGGTTCGCAAAGGTTGCCAATTTGGCAGAGGATGAAAGGGAAGAGGGAGAACCAATGAGAGAGTAGCTGTTAGGCATTTGGATGGGCACATGTCACTCTAATTTCCCGGCAGGAAGAAGCATTAACCAAAGTCTCAGCCACCCACCGGGACACAGTATAGGTCCTGAACCAAAAGTTTGGACTTGCGTTCAGCTCACAAAAAACGAGTTGAAAAATGGAGCTCAGGGGCACAGCAATTCACAAACTGGCAGAGTAATCAAGGAAAACTATCGCCCAAAAATCTGCTGAGGGAAGGCCACGAGGCGGACTCGAAAGCGAGGCAGAATAGCAGGAAACAGATTTCAAGAGGTACGTTGGAATCGCCTGTAAAGCACAGGAAGAGGGGCACAACTTCGACAATGATGCACTTGGCCAAAAATGGCGAATGCGTTTTCTCCTGAATGCATACGCCCTTTTTGGCCAAGCAAGCAAGCGGGCAATGCAAATCTGCACTACAAAGAAGTATCACTTCCCACCGCTCAAAAGGGACATCCACAAAATGTGTAAAAAACAGAAAGGCAAGACCGGCCCTGGAGAACCGGGAGCCTTGTTATGCTGATGGGCGGGATGTAAGTTGCCATCTGCCTCACTGGAGGAGTGCATTGTGTTCCCTAAAACAAGTAAACAACAGAGCTACAGAGCCAAGGGCACTTCCAGTCTAGGGAATATACCTTGGGAAAACTGAAAATCAATAAGACACAGCCACCCCCAAATTTAGGGCTGCACTGCTTACAAGAACCTCAACTTTGGTACATCTTAAATATCCCAGGAAATATAAAAATGGTTCCAAAAATTGTGGAAGTTATGTATGATGGAATATCCCTCAGCCATGAAATCAATGTCATAAGACCAGTAGCAGCAAAATGAGTGGATTCCGGTACGATGATTCTAAGTGAAATAAGTCACACAGAAAAAGAAACTTATCATAAGATATCACTTAGGAAGATCCTGTAACCATGGCTACACATGAACTGAGTTAGGAAAGAGAACAGAGTCTCACATTTAGAAAACACTCGTATGCCTGATTAAGGGGGAAGGAGAGGTAGGGTGATGCATAAAACCAGAGCTTGATATAAGCACAGGTACCGTTCCAAAAACCAACTATGGAATAGACAAGACCTACACCTTCCTCACTGAAAGGGACTCAAAACCCCATATTTCCCGCAGAGGAATATATCTGACTAGTAAGAATCTTAAAACCTATGTATTGATATGTCTCCATAAGGGAATCAAGTGTGTCTAGACTGCCATAATCATGGCAGTGAGAATCAGCTCAAACCCACTATAAAAAGGACGTTCAAAAACAAAACATAAAACGGAAATTCTGTACAATTCCTTCAGCGTTTCTGATGCAACCTCGAATGACCCTATCTACAATGACAGCTGGATGTGGCATGAGGCTGGACACTTGGGACTGAGAGGATTGGTGAGACTGGGTGAGCACATGCAGACCCTTTCAAGCAGTAATCCATGGCACCCATTCCATGGGTCCCAACTCTCCAGGTTGAAGGGAATATTACTACAGCTATAACATGTACGGGAAACCTAGAGAATGGACACACTGTGAATACGAAAGGTCTCTAAAACTCAACGAATAGTCCCTCTCCTTGTGCTCCGGTTTGACTTTCCAACTGCTTTACTATCAATCTCCCAACTTGGAGAGACAGCCCCTTTAACCTCCTGGTTCGCACAGGTTGCCAATTTGGCCGAGGATGAAAGGGAATAGGGAGAACCAATGAGAGAGTAGCTGTTAGGCATTTGGATGGGCACATGTCACTCTAATTTCCCGGCAGGAAGAAGTATTAACCAAAGTCTCAGCCACCCACCGGGAACCAGTATAGGTCCTGAACCAAAAGTTTGGACTTGCGTTCAGCTCACAAAAAACGAGTTGAAAAATGGAGCTCAGGGGCACAGCAATTCACAAACTGGCAGAGTAATCAAGGACAACTATCGCCCAAAAATCTGCTGAGGGAAGGCAACGAGGCGGACTCGAAAGCGAGGCAGAATAGAAGGAAACAGATTTCAAGAGGTACGTTGGAATCGCCTGTAAAGCACAGGAAGAGGGGCACAACTTCGACAATGATGCACTTGGCCAAAAATGGCGGATGTGTTTTCTCCTGAATATATTCAGGAGAAAACGCATACGCCCTTTTTGGCCAAGCAAGCAAGCGGGCAATGCAAATCTGCACTACAAAGAAGTATCACTTCCCACCGGTCAAAAGGGACATCCACAAAATGTGTAAAAACCAGAAAGGCAAGACCGGCCCTGGAGAACCGGGAGCCTTGTTATGCTGATGGGCGGGATGTAAGTTGCCAACTGCCTCACTGGAGGAGTGCATTGTGTTCCCTAAAACAAGTAAACAACAGAGCTACAGAGCCAAGGGCACTTCCAGTCTAGGGAATATACCTTGGGAAAACTGAAAATCAATAAGACACTGCCACCCCCAAATTTAGGGCTGCACTGCTTACAAGAACCTCAACTTTGGTACACCTTAAATATCCCAGGAAATATAAAAATGGTTCCAAAAATTGTGGAAGTTATGTATGATGGAATATCCCTCAGCCATGAAATCAATGTCATAAGACCAGTAGCAGCAAAATGAGTGGATTCCGGTATGATGATTCTAAGTGAAATAAGTCACACAGAAAAAGAAACTTATCATAAGATATCACTTAGGAAGATCCTGTAACCATGGCTACACATGAACTGAGTTAGGAAAGAGAACAGAGTCTCACATTTAGAAAACACTCGTATGCCTGCTTAAGGGGGAAGGAGAGGTAGGGTGATGCATAAAACCAGACGTTGATATAAGCACAGGTACCGTTCCAAAAACCAACTATGGAATAGACAAGACCTACACCTTCCTCAGTGAAAGGGACTCAAAACCCCATATTTCCCGCAGAGGAATATATCTGACTAGTAAGAATCTTAAAAGGTATGTATTGAAATGTCTCCGTAAGGGAATCAAGTGTGTCTAGACTGGCATAAACATGGCAGCGAGAATCAGCTCAAACCCACTATAAAAAGGACGTTCAAAAACAAAACAAAGAAACGGAAATTCTTTACAATTCCTTCAGCGTTTCTGATGCAACCTCGAATGACCCTATCTACAATGACAGCTGTATGTGGCATGAGGCTGGACACTTGGGACTGAGAGGATTGGTGAGACTGGGTGAGCACATGCAGACCCTTTCAAGCAGTAATCCATGGCACCCATTCCATGGGTCCCAACTCTCCAGGTTGAAGGGAATATTACTACAGATATAACATGTGCGGGAATCCTAGAGAATGGATACACTGTGAATACGAAAGGTCTCTAAAACTCAACGAATAGTCCCTCTCCTGGTGCTCCGGTTTGACTTTCCAACTGCTTTACTATCAATCTCCCAACTTGGAGAGACAGCCCCTTTAACCTCCTGGTTCGCAAAGGTTGCCAATTTGGCAGAGGATGAAAGGGAAGAGGGAGAACCAATGAGAGAGTAGCTGTTAGGCATTTGGATGGGCACATGTCACTCTAATTTCCCGGCAGGAAGAAGCATTAACCAAAGTCTCAGCCACCCACCGGGAAACAGTATAGGTCCTGAACCAAAAGTTTGGACTTGCGTTCAGCTCACAAAAAACGAGTTGAAAAATGGAGCTCAGGGGCACAGCAATTCACAAACTGGCAGAGTAATCAAGGAAAACTATCGCCCAAAAATCTGCTGAGGGAAGGCCACGAGGCGGACTCGAAAGCGAGGCAGAATAGCAGGAAACAGATTTCAAGAGGTACGTTGGAATCGCCTGTAAAGCACAGGAAGAGGGGCACAACTTCGACAATGATGCACTTGGCCAAAAATGGCGAATGCGTTTTCTCCTGAATGCATACGCCCTTTTTGGCCAAGCAAGCAAGCGGGCAATGCAAATCTGCACTACCAAGAAGTATCACTTCCCACCGGTCAAAAGGGACATCCACAAAATGTGTAAAAACCAGAAAGGCAAGACCGGCCCTGGAGAACCGGGAGCCTTGTTATGCTGATGGGCGGGATGTAAGTTGCCAACTGCCTCACTGGAGGAGTGCATTGTGTTCCCTAAAACAAGTAAACAACAGAGCTACAGAGCCAAGGGCACTTCCAGTCTAGGGAATATACCTTGGGAAAACTGAAAATCCATAAGACAGAGCCACCCCCAAATTGAGGGCTGCACTGCTTACAAGAACCTCAACCTGGGTACACCTGAAATATCCCAGGAAATATAAAAATGGTTCAAAACATTGTGGAACTTACGTACGATGGAATATCCCTCAGCCATGAAATCAATGTCATAAGACCAGTAGCAGCAAAATGAGTGGATTCAGGTACGATGATTCTAAGTGAAAGAAGTCACACAGGAAAAGAAACTTATCATAAGATATCACTTAGGAAGATCCTGTAAACATGGCTACACATGAACTGAGTTAGGCAAGAGAACAGAGTCTCACATTTAGAAAACACTCTTATGCCTGCTTAAGGGGGAAGGAGAGGTGGTGTGATGCATCAAACCAGAGTTTGATATAAGCACAGGTACCGTTCCAAAAACCAACTATGGAATAGACAAGACCTACACCTTCCTCAGTGAAAGGGACTCAAAACCCCATATTTCCCGCAGAGGAAGAGATCTGACTAGTAAGAATCTTAAAACCTATGTATTGATATGTCTCGGTAAGGGAATCAAGTGTGTCTAGACTGGCATAAACAGGGCAGCGAGAATCAGCTCAAACCCACTCTAAAAAGGAATTTCAAAAACAGAACAAAGAAACAGGGAAATTCTTTACAATTCCTTCAGGGTCTCTGATGCAACCTGGAATGACCCTATCTACAATGACAGCTGGATGTGGCATAAGGCTGGACACTTGGGACTGAGAGGATTGGTGAGATTGGGTGAGCAAATGCAGACCCTTTAAAGCAATAATGCATGGCAGCCATTCCATGGGTCCCAGCTCTCCAGGTTGAAGGGAATATTACTACAGCTATAACATGTACGGGAAACCTAGAGAATGGACACACTGTGAATACGAAAGGTTTCTAAAACTCAACGAAGAGCCCCTCTCCTGGTGCTCCGGTTTGACTTTCCAACTGCTTTCCTATCAATCTCCCAACTTGGAGAGACAGCCCCTTTAAGCTCCTGGTTCGCACAGGTGGCCAATTTGGCAGAGGATGAAAGGGAAGAGGGAGAACCAATGAGAGAGTAGCTGTTAGGCATTTGGATGGGCACATGTCACTCTAATTTCCCGGCAGGAAGAAGCATTAACCAAAGTCTCAGCCACCCACCGGGAACCAGTATAGGTCCTGAACCAAAAGTTTGGACTTGCGTTCAGCTCACAAAAAACGAGTTGAAAAATGGAGCTCAGGGGCACAGCAATTCACAAACTGGCAGAGTAATACAGGCCAACTATCGTCCAAAAATCTGTTGAGGGGAGGCAACGAGGCGGACCTGAAAGCGAGGCAGAATAGCAGGAAACAGATTTCAAGAGGTACGTTGGATTCGCCTGTAAAGCACAGGAAGAGGGGCACAACTTCGACAATGATGCACTTGGCCAAAAAGGGCGTATGCGTTTTCTCCTGAATATATTCGGGAGAAAACGCATACGCCCTTTTTGGCCAAGCAAGCAAGCGGGCAATGCAAATCTGCACTACAAAGAAGTATCACTTCCCACCGGTCAAAAGGGACATCCACAAAATGTGTAAAAACCAGAAAGGCAAGACAGGCCCTGGAGAACAGGGAGCCTTGTTATGCTGATGGGCGGGATGTAAGTTGCCAACTGCCTCACTGGAGGAGTGCATTGTGTTCCCTAAAACAAGTAAACAACAGAGCTACAGAGCCAAGGGCACTTCCAGTCTAGGGAATATACCTTGGGAAAACTGAAAATCCATAAGACAGAGCCACCCCCAAATTGAGGGCTGCACTGCTTACAAGAACCTCAACCTGGGTACACCTGAAATATCCCAGGAAATATAAAAATGGTTCAAAACATTGTGGAACTTACGTACGATGGAATATCCCTCAGCCATGAAATCAATGTCATAAGACCAGTAGCAGCAAAATGAGTGGATTCAGGTACGATGATTCTAAGTGAAAGAAGTCACACAGGAAAAGAAACTTATCATAAGATATCACTTAGGAAGATCCTGTAAACATGGCTACACATGAACTGAGTTAGGCAAGAGAACAGAGTCTCACATTTAGAAAACACTCTTATGCCTGCTTAAGGGGGAAGGAGAGGTGGGGTGATGCATCAAACCAGAGTTTGATATAAGCACAGGTACCGTTCCAAAAACCAACTATGGAATAGACAAGACCTACACCTTCCTCAGTGAAAGGGACTCAAAACCCCATATTTCCCGCAGAGGAAGAGATCTGACTAGTAAGAATCTTAAAACCTATGTATTGATATGTCTCGGTAAGGGAATCAAGTGTGTCTAGACTGGCATAAACAGGGCAGCGAGAATCAGCTCAAACCCACTCTAAAAAGGAATTTCAAAAACAGAACAAAAAACAGGGAAATTCTTTACAATTCCTTCAGGGTCTCTGATGCAACCTGGAATGACCCTATCTACAATGACAGCTGGATGTGGCATAAGGCTGGACACTTGGGACTGAGAGGATTGGTGAGATTGGGTGAGCAAATGCAGACCCTTTAAAGCAATAATGCATGGCAGCCATTCCATGGGTCCCAGCTCTCCAGGTTGAAGGGAATATTACTACAGCTATAACATGTACGGGAAACCTAGAGAATGGACACACTGTGAATACGAATGGTTTCTAAAACTCAACGAAGAGCCCCTCTCCTGGTGCTCCGGTTTGACTTTCCAACTGCTTTCCTATCAATCTCCCAACTTGGAGAGACAGCCCCTTTAAGCTCCTGGTTCGCACAGGTGGCCAATTTGGCAGAGGATGAAAGGGAAGAGGGAGAACCAATGAGAGAGTAGCTGTTAGGCATTTGGATGGGCACATGTCACTCTAATTTCCCGGCAGGAAGAAGAATTAACCAAAGTCTCAGCCACCCACCGGGAACCAGTATAGGTCCTGAACCAAAAGTTTGGACTTGCGTTCAGCTCACAAAAAACGAGTTGAAAAATGGAGCTCAGGGGCACAGCAATTCACAAACTGGCAGAGTAATACAGGCCAACTATCGTCCAAAAATCTGTTGAGGGGAGGCAACGAGGCGGACCTGAAAGCGAGGCAGAATAGCAGGAAACAGATTTCAAGAGGTACGGTGGAATCGCCTGTAAAGCAAAGGAAGAGGGGCACAACTTCGACAATGATGCACTTGGCCAAAAAGGGCGTATGCGTTTTCTCCTGAATATATTCGGGAGAAAACGCATACGCCCTTTTTGGCCAAGCAAGCAAGCGGGCAATGCAAATCTGCACTACAAAGAAGTATCACTTCCCACCGCTCAAAAGGGACATCCACAAAATGTGTAAAAAACAGAAAGGCAAGACAGGCCCTGGAGAACATGGAGCCTTGTTATGCTGATGGGCGGGATGTAAGTTGCCAACTGCCTCACTGGAGGAGTGCATTGTGTTCCCTAAAACAAGGAAACAACAGAGCTACAGAGCCAAGGGCACTTCCAGTCTAGGGAATACACCTTGGGAAAACTGAAAATCCATAAGACACAGCCACCCCCAAATTGAGGGCTGCACTGCTTACAGGAACCTCAACCTGGGTACACCGGAAATATCCCAGGAAATATAAAAATGGTTCAAAACATTGTGGAACTTACGTACGATGGAATATCCCTCAGCCATGAAATCAATGTCATAAGACCAGTAGCAGCAAAATGAGTGGATTCAGGTACGATGATTCTAAGTGAAAGAAGTCACACAGGAAAAGAAACTTATCATAAGATATCACTTAGGAAGATCCTGTAAACATGGCTACACATGAACTGAGTTAGGAAAGAGAACAGAGTCTCACATTTAGAAAACACTCTTATGCCTGCTTAAGGGGGAAGGAGAGGTGGGGTGATGCATCAAACCAGAGTTTGATATAAGCACAGGTACCGTTCCAAAAACCAACTATGGAATAGACAAGACCTACACCTTCCTCAGTGAAAGGGACTCAAAACCCCATATTTCCCGCAGAGGAAGAGATCTGACTAGTAAGAATCTTAAAACCTATGTATTGATATGTCTCGGTAAGGGAATCAAGTGTGTCTAGACTGGCATAAACAGGGCAGCGAGAATCAGCTCAAACCCACTCTAAAAAGGAATTTCAAAAACAGAACAAAGAAACAGGGAAATTCTTTACAATTCCTTCAGGGTCTCTGATGCAACCTGGAATGACCCTATCTACAATGACAGCTGGATGTGGCATAAGGCTGGACACTTGGGACTGAGAGGATTGGTGAGATTGGGTGAGCAAATGCAGACCCTTTAAAGCAATAATGCATGGCAGCCATTCCATGGGTCCCAGCTCTCCAGGTTGAAGGGAATATTACTACAGCTATAACATGTACGGGAAACCTAGAGAATGGACACACTGTGAATACGAAAGGTTTCTAAAACTCAACGAAGAGCCCCTCTCCTGGTGCTCCGGTTTGACTTTCCAACTGCTTTCCTATCAATCTCCCAACTTGGAGAGACAGCCCCTTTAAGCTCCTGGTTCGCACAGGTTGCCAATTTGGCAGAGGATGAAAGGGAAGAGGGAGAACCAATGAGAGAGTAGCTGTTAGGCATTTGGATGGGCACATGTCACTCTAATTTCCCGGAAGGAAGAAGCATTAACCAAAGTCTCAGCCACCCACCGGGAACCAGTATAGGTCCTGAACCAAAAGTTTGGACTTGCGTTCAGCTCACAAAATACGAGTTGAAAAATGGAGCTCAGGGGCACAGCAATTCACAAACTGGCAGAGTAATACAGGCCAACTATCGTCCAAAAATCTGTTGAGGGGAGGCAACGAGGTGGACTTGAAAGCGAGGCAGAATAGCAGGAAACAGATTTCAAGAGGTACATTGGAATCGCCTGTAAAGCACAGGAAGAGGGGCACAACTTCGACAATGATGCACTTGGCCAAAAAGGGCGGATGCGTTTTCTCCTGAATATATTCGGGAGAAAACGCATACGCCCTTTTTGGCCAAGCAAGCAAGCGGGCAATGCAAATCTGCACTACAAAGAAGTATCACTTCCCACCGGTCAAAAGGGACATCCACAAAATGTGTAAAAACCAGAAAGGCAAGAAAGGCCCTGGAGAACAGGGAGCCTTGTTATGCTGATGGGCGGGATGTAAGTTGCCAACTGCCTCACTGGAGGAGTGCATTGTGTTCCCTAAAACAAGTAAACAACAGAGCTACAGAGCCAAGGACACTTCCAGTCTAGGGAATACACCTTGGGAAAACTGAAAATCCATAAGACAGAGCCACCCCCAAATTGAGGGCTGCACTGCTTACAAGAACCTCAACCTGGGTACACCTGAAATATCCCAGGAAATATATAAATGGTTCAAAACATTGTGGAACTTACGTACGATGGAATATCCCTCAGCCATGAAATCAATGGCATAAGACCAGTAGCATCAAAATGAGTGGATTCAGGTACGATGATTCTAAGTGAAAGAAGTCACACAGGAAAAGAAACTTATCATAAGATATCGCTTAGGAAGATCCTGTAAACATGGCTACACATGAACTGAGTTAGGCAAGAGAACAGAGTCTCACATTTAGAAAACACTCTTATGCCTGCTTAAGGGGGAAGGAGAGGTGGTGTGATGCATCAAACCAGAGTTTGATATATGCACAGGTACCATTCCAAATACCAACTATGGAATAGACAAGACCTACACCTTCCTCAGTGAAAGGGACTCAAAACCCCATATTTCCCGCAGAGGAAGAGATCTGACTAGTAAGAATCTTAAAACCTATGTATTGATATGTCTCGGTAAGGGAATCAAGTGTGTCTAGACTGGCATAAACAGGGCAGCGAGAATCAGCTCAAACCCACTCTAAAAAGGAATTTCAAAAACAGAATAAAGAAACAGGGAAATTCTTTACAATTCCTTCAGGGTCTCTGATGCAACCTGGAATGACCCTATCTACAATGACAGCTGGATGTGGCATAAGGCTGGACACTTGGGACTGAGAGGATTGGTGAGATTGGGTGAGCAAATGCAGACCCTTTAAAGCAATAATGCATGGCAGCCATTCCATGGGTCCCAGCTCTCCAGGTTGAAGGGAATATTACTACAGCTATAACATGTACGGGAAACCTAGAGAATGGACACACTGTGAATACGAAAGGTTTCTAAAACTCAACGAAGAGCCCCTCTCCTGGTGCTCCGGTTTGACTTTCCAACTGCTTTCCTATCAATCTCCCAACTTGGAGAGACAGCCCCTTTAAGCTCCTGGTTCGCACAGGTGGCCAATTTGGCAGAGGATGAAAGGGAAGAGGGAGAACCAATGAGAGAGTAGCTGTTAGGCATTTGGATGGGCACATGTCACTCTAATTTCCCGGCAGGAAGAAGAATTAACCAAAGTCTCAGCCACCCACCGGGAACCAGTATAGGTCCTGAACCAAAAGTTTGGACTTGCGTTCAGCTCACAAAAAACGAGTTGAAAAATGGAGCTCAGGGGCACAGCAATTCACAAACTGGCAGAGTAATACAGGCCAACTATCGTCCAAAAATCTGTTGAGGGGAGGCAACGAGGCGGACCTGAAAGCGAGGCAGAATAGCAGGAAACAGATTTCAAGAGGTACGTTGGAATCGCCTGTAAAGCACAGGAAGAGGGGCACAACTTCGACACTGATGCACTTGGCCAAAAAGGGTGTATGCGTTTTCTCCTGAATATATTCGGGAGAAAACGCATACGCCCTTTTTGGCCAAGCAAGCAAGCGGGCAATGCAAATCTGCACTACAAAGAAGTATCACTTCCCACCGGTCAAAAGGGACATCCACAAAATGTGTAAAAACCAGAAAGGCAAGACAGGCCCTGGAAAACAGGGAGCCTTGTTATGCTGATGGGCGGGATGTAAGTTGCCAACTGCCTCACTGGAGGAGTGCATTGTGTTCCCTAAAACAAGTAAACAACAGAGCTACAGAGCCAAGGGCACTTCCAGTCTAGGGAATATACCTTGGGAAAACTGAAAATCCATAAGACAGAGCCACCCCCAAATTGAGGGCTGCACTGCTTACAAGAACCTCAACCTGGGTACACCTGAAATATCCCAGGAAATATAAAAATGGTTCAAAACATTGTGGAACTTACGTACGATGGAATATCCCTCAGCCATGAAATCAATGTCATAAGACCAGTAGCAGCAAAATGAGTGGATTCAGGTACGATGATTCTAAGTGAAAGAAGTCACACAGGAAAAGAAACTTATCATAAGATATCACTTAGGAAGATCCTGTAAACATGGCTACACGTGAACTGAGTTAGGCAAGAGAACAGAGTCTCACATTTAGAAAACACTCTTATGCCTGCTTAAGGGGGAAGGAGAGGTGGTGTGATGCATCAAACCAGAGTTTGATATAAGCACAGGTACCGTTCCAAAAACCAACTATGGAATAGACAAGACCTACACCTTCCTCAGTGAAAGGGACTCAAAACCCCATATTTCCCGCAGAGGAAGAGATCTGACTAGTAAGAATCTTAAAACCTATGTATTGATATGTCTCGGTAAGGGAATCAAGTGTGTCTAGACTGGCATAAACAGGGCAGCGAGAATCAGCTCAAACCCACTCTAAAAAGGAATTTCAAAAACAGAACAAAGAAACAGGGAAATTCTTTACAATTCTTTCAGGGTCTCTGATGCAACCTGGAATGACCCTATCTACAATGACAGCTGGATGTGGCATAAGGCTGGACACTTGGGACTGAGAGGATTGGTGAGATTGGGTGAGCAAATGCAGACCCTTTAAAGCAATAATGCATGGCAGCCATTCCATGGGTCCCAGCTCTCCAGGTTGAAGGGAATATTTCTACAGCTATAACATGTACGGGAAACCTAGAGAATGGACACACTGTGAATACGAAAGGTTTCTAAAACTCAACGAAGAGCCCCTCTCCTGGTGCTCCGGTTTGACTTTCCAACTGCTTTCCTATCAATCTCCCAACTTGGAGAGACAGCCCCTTTAAGCTCCTGGTTCGCACAGGTGGCCAATTTGGCAGAGGATGAAAGGGAAGAGGGAGAACCAATGAGAGAGTAGCTGTTAGGCATTTGGATGGGCACATGTCACTCTAATTTCCCGGCAGGAAGAAGCATTAACCAAAGTCTCAGCCACCCACCGGGAACCAGTATAGGTCCTGAACCAAAAGTTTGGACTTGCGTTCAGCTCACAAAAAACGAGTTGAAAAATGGAGCTCAGGGGCACAGCAATTCACAAACTGGCAGAGTAATACAGGCCAACTATCGTCCAAAAATCTGTTGAGGGGAGGCAACGAGGCGGACCTGAAAGCGAGGCAGAATAGCAGGAAACAGATTTCAAGAGGTACGTTGGAATCGCCTGTAAAGCACAGGAAGAGGGGCACAACTTCGACAATGATGCACTTGGCCAAAAAGGGCGTATGCGTTTTCTCCTGAATATATTCGGGAGAAAACGCATACGCCCTTTTTGGCCAAGCAAGCAAGCGGGCAATGCAAATCTGCACTACAAAGAAGTATCACTTCCCACCGGTCAAAAGGGACATCCACAAAATGTGTAAAAACCAGAAAGGCAAGACAGGCCCTGGAGAACAGGGAGCCTTGTTATGCTGATGGGCGGGATGTAAGTTGCCAACTGCCTCACTGGAGGAGTGCATTGTGTTCCCTAAAACAAGTAAACAACAGAGCTACAGAGCCAAGGGCACTTCCAGTCTAGGGAATATACCTTGGGAAAACTGAAAATCCATAAGACAGAGCCACCCCCAAATTGAGGGCTGCACTGCTTACAAGAACCTCAACCTGGGTACACCTGAAATATCCCAGGAAATATAAAAATGGTTCAAAACATTGTGGAACTTACGTACGATGGAATATCCCTCAGCCATGAAATCAATGTCATAAGACCAGTAGCAGCAAAATGAGTGGATTCAGGTACGATGATTCTAAGTGAAAGAAGTCACACAGGAAAAGAAACTTATCATAAGATATCACTTAGGAAGATCCTGTAAACATGGCTACACATGAACTGAGTTAGGAAAGAGAACAGAGTCTCACATTTAGAAAACACTCTTATGCCTGCTTAAGGGGGAAGGAGAGGTGGGGTGATGCATCAAACCAGAGTTTGATATAAGCACAGGTACCGTTCCAAAAACCAACTATGGAATAGACAAGACCTACACCTTCCTCAGTGAAAGGGACTCAAAACCCCATATTTCCCGCAGAGGAAGAGATCTGACTAGTAAGAATCTTAAAACCTATGTATTGATATGTCTCGGTAAGGGAATCAAGTGTGTCTAGACTGGCATAAACAGGGCAGCGAGAATCAGCTCAAACCCACTCTAAAAAGGAATTTCAAAAACAGAACAAAGAAACAGGGAAATTCTTTACAATTCCTTCAGGGTCTCTGATGCAACCTGGAATGACCCTATCTACAATGACAGCTGGATGTGGCATAAGGCTGGGCCCTTGGGACTGAGAGGATTGGTGAGATTGGGTGAGCAAATGCAGACCCTTTAAAGCAATAATGCATGGCACCCATTCCATGGGTCCCAGCTCTCCAGGTTGAAGGGAATATTACTACAGCTATAACATGTACGGGAAACCTAGAGAATGGACACACTGTGAATACGAAAGGTTTCTAAAACTCAACGAAGAGCCCCTCTCCTGGTGCTCCGGTTTGCCTTTCCAACTGCTTTCCTATCAATCTCCCAACTTGGAGAGACAGCCCCTTTAAGCTCCTGGTTCGCACAGGTTGCCAATTTGGCAGAGGATGAAAGGGAAGAGGGAGAACCAATGAGAGAGTAGCTGTTAGGCATTTGGATGGGCACATGTCACTCTAATTTCCCGGCAGGAAGAAGCATTAACCAAAGTCTCAGCCACCCACCGGGAACCAGTATAGGTCCTGAACCAAAAGTTTGGACTTGCGTTCAACTCACAAAAAACGAGTTGAAAAATGGAGCTCAGGGGCACAGCAATTCACAAACTGGCAGAGTAATACAGGCCAACTATCGTCCAAAAATCTGTTGAGGGGAGGCAACAAGGCGGACTTGAAAGCGAGGCAGAATAGCAGGAAACAGATTTCAAGAGGTACGTTGGAATCGCCTGTAAAGCACAGGAAGAGGGGCACAACTTCGACAATGATGCACTTGGCCAAAAAGGGCGTATGCGTTTTCTCCTGAATATATTCGGGAGAAAACGCATACGCCCTTATTGGCCAAGCAAGCAAGCGGGCAATGCAAATCTGCACTACAAAGAAGTATCACTTCCCACCGGTCAAAAGGGACATCCACAAATTATGTAAAAACCAGAAAGGCAAGACCGGCCCTGGAGAACAGGGAGCCTTGTCATGCTGAAGGGCGGGATGTAAGTTGCCAACTGCCTCACTGGAGGAGTGCATTGTGTTCCCTAAAACAAGTAAACAACAGAGCTACAGAGCCAAGGGTACTTCCAGTCTAGGGAATATACCTTGGGAAAACTGAAAATCAATAAGACAGAGCCACCCCCAAATTTAGGGCTGCACTGCTTACAAGAACCTCAACTTGGGGACACCTTAAATATCCCAGGAAATATAAAAATGGTTCCAAAAATTGTGGAAGTTATGTACGATGGAATATCCCTCAGCCATGAAATCAATGTCATAAGACCAGTAGCAGCAAAATGAGTGGATTCAGGTACGATGATTCTAAGTGAAAGAAGTCACACAGGAAAAGAAACTTATCATAAGATATCACTTAGGAAGATCCTGTAAACATGGCTACACATGAACTGAGTTAGGCAAGAGAACAGAGTCTCACATTTAGAAAACACTCTTATGCCTGCTTAAGGGGGAAGGAGAGGTGGGGTGATGCATAAAACCAGAGTTTGATATAAGCACAGGTACCGTTCCAAAAACCAACTATGGAATAGACAAGACCTACACCTTCCTTAGTGAAAGGGACACAAAACCCCATATTTCCCGCAGAGGAAGAGATCTGACTAGTAAGAATCTTAAAACCTATGTATTGATATGTCTCGGTAAGGGAATCAAGTGTGTCTAGACTGGCATCAACAGGGCAGCGAGAATCAGCTCAAACCCACTTTAAAAAGGAATTTCAAAAACAGAACAAAGAAACAGGGAAATTCTTTACAATTCCTTCAGGGTTTCTGATGCAACCTGGAATGACCCTATCTACAATGACAGCTGGATGTGGCATAAGGCTGGACACTTGGGACTGAGAGGAGTGGTGAGATTGGGTGAGCAAAGGCAGACCCTTTAAAGCAATAATGCATGGCAGCCATTCCATGGGTCCCAGCTCTCCAGGTTAAAGGGAATATTACTACAGCTATAACATGTACGGGAAACCTAGAGAATGGACACACTGTGAATACGAAAGGTTTCTAAAACTCAACGAAGAGCCCCTCTCCTGGTGCTCCGGTTTGACTTTCCAACTGCTTTCCTATCAATCTCCCAACTTGGAGAGACAGCCCCTTTAAGCTCCTGGTTCGCACAGGTGGCCAATTTGGCAGAGGATGAAAGGGAAGAGGGAGAACCAATGAGAGAGTAGCTGTTAGGCATTTGGATGGGCACATGTCACACTAATTTCCCGGCAGGAAGAAGAATTAACCAAAGTCTCAGCCACCCACCGGGAACCAGTATAGATCCTGAACCAAAAGTTTGGACTTGCGTTCAGCTCACAAAAAACGAGTTGAAAAATGGAGCTCAGGGGCACAGCAATTCACAAACTGGCAGAGTAATACAGGCCAACTATCGTCCAAAAATCTGTTGAGGGGAGGCAACAAGGCGGACTTGAAAGCGAGGCAGAATAGCAGGAAACAGATTTCAAGAGGTACGTTGGAATCGCCTGTAAAGCACAGGAAGAGGGGCACAACTTCGACAATGATGCACTTGGCCAAAAAGGGCGTATGCGTTTTCTCCTGAATATATTCGGGAGAAAACGCATACGCCCTTTTTGGCCAAGCAAGCAAGCGGGCAATGCAAATCTGCACTACAAAGAAGTATCACTTCCCACCGGTCAAAAGGGACATCCACAAAATGTGTAAAAACCAGAAAGGCAAGACAGGCCCTGGAGAACAGGGAGCCTTGTTATGCTGATGGGCGGGATGTAAGTTGCCAACTGCCTCACTGGAGGAGTGCATTGTGTTCCCTAAAACAAGTAAACAACAGAGCTACAGAGCCAAGGACACTTCAAGTCTAGGGAATATACCTTGGGAAAACTGAAAATCCATAAGACAGAGCCACCCCCATATTGAGGGCTGCACTGCTTACAAGAACCTCAACCTGGGTACACCTGAAATATCCCAGGAAATATAAAAATGGTTCAAAACATTGTGGAACTTACGTACGATGGAATATCCCTCAGCCATGAAATCAATGTCATAAGACCAGTAGCAGCAAAATGAGTGGATTCAGGTACGATGATTCTAAGTGAAAGAAGTCACACAGGAAAAGAAACTTATCATAAGATATCACTTAGGAAGATCCTGTAAACATGGCTACACATGAACTGAGTTAGGCAAGAGAACAGAGTCTCACATTTAGAAAACACTCTTATGCCTGCTTAAGGGGGAAGGAGAGGTGGGGTGATGCATCAAACCAGAGTTTGATATAAGCACAGGTACCGTTCCAAAAACCAACTATGGAATAGACAAGACCTACACCTTCCTCAGTGAAAGGGACTCAAAACCCCATATTTCCCGCAGAGGAAGAGATCTGACTAGTAAGAATCTTAAAACCTATGTATTGATATGTCTCCGTAAGGGAATCAAGTGTGTCTAGACTGGCATAAACAGGGCAGCGAGAATCAGCTCAAACCCACTCTAAAAAGGAATTTCAAAAACAGAACAAAGAAACAGGGAAATTCTTTACAATTCCTTCAGGGTCTCTGATGCAACCTGGAATGACCCTATCTACAATGACAGCTGGATGTGGCATAAGGCTGGACACTTGGGACTGAGAGGATTGGTGAGATTGGGTGAGCAAATGCAGACCCTTTAAAGCAATAATGCATGGCAGCCATTCCATGGGTCCCAGCTCTCCAGGTTGAAGGGAATATTTCTACAGCTATAACATGTACGGGAAACCTAGAGAATGGACACACTGTGAATACGAAAGGTTTCTAAAACTCAACGAAGAGCCCCTCTCCTGGTGCTCCGGTTTGACTTTCCAACTGCTTTCCTATCAATCTCCCAACTTGGAGAGACAGCCCCTTTAAGCTCCTGGTTCGCACAGATGGCCAATTTGGCAGAGGATGAAAGGGAAGAGGGAGAACCAATGAGAGAGTAGCTGTTAGGCATTTGGATGGGCACATGTCACTCTAATTTCCCGGCAGGAAGAAGCATTAACCAAAGTCTCAGCCACCCACCGGGAACCAGTATAGGTCCTGAACCAAAAGTTTGGACTTGCGTTCAGCTCACAAAAAACGAGTTGAAAAATGGAGCTCAGGGGCACAACAATTCACAAACTGGCAGAGTAATCAAGGACAACTATCACCCAAAAATCTGCTGAGGGAAGGCAACGAGGCGGACTCGAAAGCGAGGCAGAATAGCAGGAAACAGATTTAAAGAGGTACGTTGGAATCGCCTGTAAAGCACAGGAAGAGGGGCAAAACTTCGACAATGATGCACTTGGCCAAAAAGGGCGTATGCGTTTTCTCCTGAATATATTCAGGAGAAAACGCATACGCCCTTTTTGGCCAAGCAAGCAAGCGGGCAATGCAAATCTGCACTACAAAGAAGTATCACTTTCCACCGGTCAAAAGGGACATCCACAAAATGTGTAAAAACCAGAAAGGCAAGACCGGCCCTGGAGAACAGGGAGCCTTGTTATGCTGATGGGGGGATGTAAGTTGCCAACGGCCTCACTGGAGGAGTGCATTGTGTTCCCTAAAACAAGTAAACAACAGAGCTACAGAGCCAAGGGCACTTCCAGTCTAGGGAATATACCTTGGGAAAACTGAAAATCAATAAGACAGAGCCACCCCCAAATTTAGGGCTGCACTGCTTACAAGAACCTCAACTTGGGTACACCTTAAATATCCCAGGAAATATAAAAATGGTTCCAAAAATTGTGGAAGTTATGTACGATGGAATATCCCTCAGCCATGAAATCAATGTCATAAGACCAGTAGCAGCAAAATGAGTGGATTCAGGTACGATGATTCTAAGTGAAATAAGTCACACAGAAAAAGAAACTTATCATAAGATATCACTTAGGAAGATCCTGTAACCATGGCTACACATGAACTGAGTTAGCAAAGAGAACAGCGTCTCACATTTAGAAAACACTCGTATGCCTGCTTAAGGGGGAAGGAGAGGTGGGGTGATGCATAAAACCAGAGTTTGATATAAGCACAGGTACCATTCCAAAAACCAACTATGGAATAGACAAGACCTACACCTTCCTCAGTGAAAGGGACTCAATACCCCATATTTCCCGCAGAGGAAGAGATCTGACTAGTAAGAATCTTAAAACCTATGTATTGATATGTCTCCGTAAGGGAAACAAGTCTGTCTAGACTGGAATAAACATGGCAGCGAGAATCAGCTCAAACCCACTATAAAAAGGACGTTCAAAAACAAAACAAATAAACAGGGAAATTCTTTACAATTCCTTCAGGTTCTCTGATGCAACCTGGAATGACCCTATCTACAATGACAGCTGGATGTGGCATGAGGCTGGACACTTGGGACTGAGAGGATTGGTGAGACTGGGTGAGCACATGCAGACCCTTTCAATCAGTAATGCATGGCACCCATTCCATTCGTCCCAACTCTCCAGGTTGAAGTGAATATTACTACAGCTATAACATGTACGGGATACCTAGAGAATGGAAACACTGTGAATACGAAAGGTCTCTAAAACTCAACGAATAGTCCCTCTCCGGGTGCTCCAGTTTGACTTTCCAACTGCTTTACTATCAATCTCCCAACTTGCAGAGACAGCCCCTTTAAATTCCTGATTCGCACAAGTTGCCAATTTGGCCGAGGATGAAAGGGAAGAGGGAGAACCAATGAGAGAGTAGCTGTTAGGCATTTGGATGGGCACATGTCACTCTACATTCCCGGCAGGAAGAAGAATTAACCAAAGTCTCAGCCACCCACCGGGAACCAATATAGGTCCTGAACCAAAATTTTAGACTTGCGTTCAGCTCACAAAAAACGAATTGAAAAATGGAGCTCAGGGGCACAGCAATACACAAACTGGCAGAGTAATCAAGGACAACTATCGCCCAAAAATCTGCTGAGGGAAGGCAACGAGGCGGACTCGAAAGCGAGGCAGAATAGCAGGAATCAGATTTCACGATGTACGTTGGAATCCCCTGTAAAGCACAGGAAGAGGGGCACAACTTCGACAATGATGCACTTGGCCAAAAAGGGCGGATGCGTTTTCTCCTGAATATATTCAGGAGAAAACGCATCCGCCCTTTTTGGCCAAGCAAGCAAGCGGGCAATGCAAATCTGCACTACAAAGAAGTATCACATCCCACCGGTCAAAAGGGACATCCACAAAATGTGTAAAAACCAGAAAGGCAACACCGGCCCTGGAGAACAGGGAGCCTTGTTATGCTGATGGGCGGGATGTAAGTTGCCAACTGCCTCACTGGAGGAGTGCACTGTGTTCCCTAAAACAAGTAAACAACAGAGCTACAGAGCCAAGGGCACTTCCAGTCTAGGGAATATACCTTGGGAAAACTGAAAATCAATATGACAGAGCCACCCCCAAATTTAGGGCTGCACTGCTTACAAGAACCTCAACTTGGGTACACCTTAAATATCCCAGGAAATATGAAAATGGTTCCAAAAATTGTGGATGTTATGTACGATGGAATATCCCTCAGCCAGGAAATCAATGTAATAAGACCAGTAGCAGCAAAATGAGTGGATTCAGGTACAATGTTTCTAAGTGAAATAAGTCACACAGAAAAAGAAACTTATCATAAGATATCACTTAGGAAGATCCTGTAACCATGGCTACACATGAACTGAGTTAGGAAAGAGAAAAGAGTCTCACATTTAGAAAACACTCGTATGCCTGCTTAAGGGGGAAGGAGAGGTTGGGTGATGCATCAAACCACAGTTTGATATACGCAGAGGTACCGTTCCAAAAACCAACTATGGAATAGACAAGACCTACACCTTCCTCAGTGAAAGGGACTCAAAACCCCGTATTTCCCGCAGAGGAATATATCTGACTAGTAAGAATCTTAAAACCTATGTATTGAAATGTCTCCGTAAGGGAATCAAGTGTGTCTAGACTGGCATAAACATGGCACCGAGAATCAGCTAAAACCCACTATAAAAAGGACGTTCAAATACAAAACACAGAAACTGGGAAATTCTTTACAATTCCTTCAGCGTTTCTGATGCAACCTGGAATGACCCTATCTACAATGACAGCTGGAAGTGGCATGAGGCTGGACACTTGGGACTGAGAGGATTGGTGAGACTGGGTGAGCACATGCAGACCCTTTAAAGCAGTAATCCATGGCACCCATTACATGGGTCCCAACTCTCCAGATTGAAGGGAATATTACTACATCTATAACATGTGCGGGAAACCTAGAGAATGGACACACTGTGAATACGAAAGGTCTCTAAAACTCAACGAATAGTCCCTCTCCTGGTGCTCCGGTTTGACTTTCAAACTGCTTTACTATCAACCTCCCAACTTGGAGAGACAGCCCCTTTAACCTCCTGGTTCGCACAGGTTGCCTATTTGGCCGAGGATGAAAGGGAAGAGGGAGAACCAATGAGAGAGTAGCTGTTAGGCATTTGGATGGGCACATGTCACTCTAATTTCCAGGCAGGAAGAAGAATTAACCAAAGTCTCAGCCACCCACCGGGAACCAGTATAGGTCCTGAACCAAAATTTTGGACTTGCATTCAGCTCACAAAAAACGAGTTGAAAAATCGAGCTCAGGGCCACAGCAATTCACAAACTGGCAGAGTAGTCAAGGACAACTCTCGCCCAAAAATCTGCTGAGGGAAGGCAACGAGGCGGACTTGAAAGCGAGTCAGAATAGCAGGAAACAGATTTCAAGAGGTACGTTGAAATCGCCTGTAAAGCACAAGAAGAGGGGCACAACTTCGACAATGATGCCCTTGGCCAAAAAGGGCGGATGCGTTTTCTCCTGAATATATTCAGGAGAAAACGCATCCGCCCTTTTTGGCCAAGCAAGCAAGCGGGCAATGCAAATCTGCACTACAAAGAAGTATCACTTCCCACCGGTCAAAAGGGACATCCACAAAATGTGTAAAAACCAGAAAGGCACGACCAGCCCTGGAGAACAGGTGGCCTTGTTATGCTGAAGGGCGGGATTTAAGTTGCCAACTGCCTCACTGGAGGAGTGCATTGTGTTCCCTAAAACAAGTAAACAACAGAGCTACACAGCCAAAGGCACTTCCAGTCTAGGGAATATACCTTGGGAAAACTGAAAATCAATAAGACAGAGCCACCCCCAAATTTAGGGCTGCACTGCTTACAAGAACCTCAACCTGGGGACACCTTAAATATCCCAGGAAATATAAAAATGGTTCCAAAATTTGTGGAAGTTATGTACGATGGAATATCCCTCAGCCATGAAATCCATGTCATAAGACCAGTAGCAGCAAAATGAGTGGATTCAGGTACGATGATTCTAAGTGAAAGAAGTCACAAAGGAAAAGAAACTTATCATAAGATATCACTTAGGAAGATCCTGTAACCATGGCTACACATGAACTGAGTTAGGAAAGAGAACAGAGTCTCACATTTAGAAAACACTCGTATACTTGCTTAAGGGGGAAGGAGAGGTGGGGTGATGCATAAAACCAGAGTTCGATATAAGCACAGGTACCATTCCAAAAACCAACTATGGAATAGACAAGACCTACACCTTCCTCAGTGAAAGGGACTCAAAACCCCATATTTCCCGCAGAGGAAGAGATCTGACTAGTAAGAATCTTAAAACCTATGTATTGATATGTCTCCGTAAGGGAATCAAGTGTGTCTAGACTGGCATACACATGGCAGCGAGAATCAGCTCAAACCCACTATAAAAAGGACGTTCAAAAACAAAACAAGGAAACAGGGAAATTCTTTACAATTCCTTCAGGGTCTCTGATGCAACCTGGAATGACCATATCTACAATGACAGCTGGATGTGGCATGAGGCTGGACACTTGGGACTGAGAGGATTGGTGAGACTGGGTGAGCACATGCAGACCCTTTCAAGCAGTAATCCATGGCACCCATTCCATGGGTCCCAACTCTCCAGGTTGAAGGGAATATTACTACAGCTCTAACATGTGCGGGCAACCTAGAGAATGGACACACTGTGAATACGAAAGGTCTCTAAAACTCAACGAATAGTCCCTCTCCTGGTGCTCCGGTTTGACTTTCCAACTGCTTTACTATCAATCTCCCAACTTGGAGAGACAGCCCCTTTAACCTCCTGGTTCGCACAGGTTGACAATTTGGCCGGGGATGAAAGGGAAGAGGGAGAACCAATGAGAGAGTAGCTGTTAGGCATTTGGATGGGCACATGTCACTCTAATTTCCCGGCAGGAAGAAGAATTAACCAAAGTCTCAGCCACCCACCGGGAACCAGTATAGGTCTTGAACCAAAATTTTGGACGTGCGTTCAGCTCACAAAAAACGAGTTGAAAAATGGAGCTCAGGGGCACAGCAATTCACAAACTGGCAGAGTAATCAAGGACAACTATCGCCCAAAAATCTGCTGAGGGAAGGCAACGAGGCGGACTCGAAAGCGAGGCAGATTAGCAGGAAACAGATTTCAAGAGGTACGTTGGAATCGCCTGTAAAGCACAGGAAGAGGGGCACACCTTCGACAATGATGCACCAGGCCAAAAAGGGCGGATGCATTTTCTCCTGAATATATCCAGGAGAAAACTCATACGCCATTTTTGGCCAAGCAAGCAAGCGGGCAATGCAAATCTGCACTACAAAGAAGTATCACTTCCCACCGTTCAAAAGGGACATCCACAAAATGTGTAAAAACCAGAAAGGCAAGACCGGCCCTGGAGAACAGGGAGCCTTGTCATGCTGAAGGGCGGGATGTAAGTTGCCAACTGCCTCACTGGAGGAGTGCATTGTGTTCCCTAAAACAAGTAAACAACAGAGCTACAGAGCCAAGGGTACTTCCAGTCTAGGGAATATACCTTGGGAAAACTGAAAATCAATAAGACAGAGCCACCCCCAAATTTAGGGCTGCACTGCTTACAAGAACCTCAACTTGGGTACACCTTAAATATCCCAGGAAATATAAAAATGGTTCCAAAAATTGTGGAAGTTATGTACGATGGAATATCCCTCAGCCATGAAATCAATGTCATAAGACCAGTAGCAGCAAAATGAGTGGATTCAGGTACGATGATTCTAAGTGAAATAAGTCACACAGAAAAAGAAACTTATCATAAGATATCACTTAGGAAGATCCTGTAAACATGGCTACACATGAACTGAGTTAGGCAAGAGAACAGAGTCTCACATTTAGAAAACACTCGTATGCCTGCTTAAGGGGGAAGGAGAGGTGGGGTGATGCATAAAACCAGAGTTTGATATAAGCACAGGTACCGTTCCAAAAACCAACTATGGAATAGACAAGACATACACCTTCCTCAGTGAAAGGGACTCAAAACCCCATATTTCCCGCAGAGGAAGAGATCTGACTAGTAAGAATCTTAAAACCTATGTATTGATATGTCTCCTTAAGGGAATCAAGTCTGTCTAGACTGGCATAAACATGGCAGCGAGAATCAGCTGAAACCCACTATAAAAAGGACGTTCAAAAACAAAACAAGGAAACAGGGAAATTCTTTACAATTCCTTCAGGGTCTCTGATGCAACCTGGAATGACCCTATCTACAATGACAGCTGGATGTGGCATGAGGCTGGACACTTGGGACTGAGAGGATTGGTGAGATTGGGTGAGCACATGCAGACCCTTTCAAGCAGTAATGCATGGCACCCATTCCATGGGTCCCAACTCTCCAGGTTGAAGGGAATATTACTACAGATATAACATGTACGGGAAACCTAGAGAATGGACACACTGTGAATACGAAAGGTCTCTAAAACTCAACGAAGAGTCCCTCTCCTGGTGCTCCGGTTTGACTTTCCAACTGCTTTACTATCAATCTCCCAACTTGGAGAGACAGCCCCTTTAACCTCCTGGTTCGCACAGGTTGCCAATTTGGCAGAGGATGAAAGGGAAGAGGGAGAACCAATGAGAGAGTAGCTGTTAGGCATTTGGATGGGCACATGTCACTCTAATTTCCCGGCAGGAAGAAGAATTAACCAAAGTCTCAGCCACCCACTGGGAACCAGTATAGGTCCTGAACCAAACTTTTGGACTTGCATTCAGCTCACAAAAAACGAGTTGAAAAATGGAGCTCAGGGGCACAGCAATTCACAAACTGGCAGAGTAATCAAGGACAACTATCGCCCAAAAATCTGCTGAGGGAAGGCAACGAGGCAGACTCGAAAGCGAGGCAGAATAGCAGGAAACAGATTTCAAGAGGTACGTTGGAATCGCCTGTAAAGCACAGGAAGAGGGGCACAACTTCGACAATGATGCACTTGGCCAAAAAGGGCGGATGCGTTTTCTCCTGAATATATTCGGGAGAAAACGCATATGCCCTTTTTGGCCAAGCAAGCAAGCGGGCAATGCAAATCTGCACTACAAAGAAGTATCACTTCCCACCGCTCAAAAGGGACATCCACAAAATGTGTAAAAACCAGAAAGGCAAGACCGGCCCTGGAGAACAGGGAGCCTTGTTATGCTGATGGGCGGGATGTAAGTTGCCAACTGCCTCAGTGGAGGAGTGCATTGTGTTCCCTAAAACAAGTAAACAACAGAGCTACAGAGCCAAGGGCACTTCCAGTCTAGGGAATATACCTTGGGAAAACTGAAAATCCATAAGACAGAGCCACCCCCAAATTGAGGGCTGCACTGCTTACAAGAACCTCAACTTGGGTACACCTTGAATATCCCAGGAAATATAAAAATGGTTCCAAAAATTGTGGAAGTTATGTACGATGGAATATCCCTCAGCCATGAAATCAATGTCATAAGACCAGTAGCAGCAAAATGAGTGGATTCCGGTACGATGATTCTAAGTGAAATAAGTCACACAGAAAAAGAAACTTATCATAAGATATCACTTAGGAAGATCCTGTAACCATGGCTACACATGAACTGAGTTAGGAAAGAGAACAGAGTCTCACATTTAGAAAACACTCGTATGCCAGCTTAAGGGGGAAGGAGAGGTAGGGTGATGCATAAAACCAGAGTTTGATATAAGCACAGGTACCGTTCCAAAAACCAACTATGGAATAGACAACACCTACACCTTCCTCAGTGAAAGGGACTCAAAACCCCATATTTCCCGCAGAGGAATATATCTGACTAGTAAGGATCTTAAAACCTATGTATTGATATGTCTCCTTAAGGGAATCAAGTGTGTCTAGACTGGCATAAACATGGCAGCGAGAATCAGCTCAAACCCACTATAAAAAGGACGTTCAAATACAAAACAAAGAAACAGGGAAATTCTTTACAATTCCTTCAGGTTCTCTGATGCAACCTGGAATGACCCTATCTACAATGACAGCTGGATGTGGCATGAGGCTGGACACTTGGGACTGAGAGGATTGGTGAGACTGGGTGAGCACATGCAGACCCTTTCAAGCAGTAATGCATGGCACCCATTCCATGGGTCCCAACTCTCCAGGTTGAAGGGAATATTACTACAGCTATAACATGTACGGGAAACCTAGAGAATGGACACACTGTGAATACGAAAGGTCTCTAAAACTCATCGAATAGTCCCTCTCCTGGTGCTCCGGTTTGACTTTCCAACTGCTTTACTATCAATCTCCCAACTTGGAGAGACAGCCCCTTTAACCTCCTGGTTTGCACAGGTTGCCAATTTGGCCGAGGATGAAAGGGAAGAGGGAGAACCAATGAGAGCGTAGCTGTTAGGCATTTGGATGGGCACATGTCACTCTAATTTCCCGGCAGGAAGAAGAATTAACCAAAGTCTCAGCCACCCACCGGGAACCAGTATAGGTCCTGAACCAAAATTTTGGACTTGCATTCAGCTCACAAAAAACGAGTTGAAAAATGGAGCTCAGGGGCACAGCAATTGACAAACTGGCAGAGTAATCAAGGACAACTATCGCCCAAAAATCTGCTGAGGGAAGGCAACGAGGCAGACTCAAAAGCGAAGCAGAATAGCAGAAAACAGATTTCAAGAGGTACGTTGGAATCGCCTGTAAAGGACAGGAAGAGGGGCACAACTTCGACAATGATGCACTTGGCCAAAAATGACGGATGTGTTTTCTCCTGAATGCATACGCCCTTTTTGGCCAAGCAAGCAAGCGGGCAATGCAAATCTGCACTACAAAGAAGTATCACTTCCCACCGCTCAAAAGGGAAATCCACAAAATGTGTAAAAAACAGAAAGGCAAGACAGGCCCTGGAGAACAGGGAGCCATGTTATGCTGATGGGCGGGATGTAAGTTGCCAACTGCCTCACTGGAGGAGTGCATTGTGTTCCCTAAAACAAGTAAACAACAGAGCTACACAGCCAAGGGCACTTCCAGTCTAGGGAATATACCTTGGGAAAACTGAAAATCAATAAGACAGAGCCACCCCCAAATTTAGGGCTGCACTGCTTACAAGAACCTCAACTTGGGTACACGTTAAATATCCCAGGAAATATAAAAATGGTTCCAAAAATTGTGGAAGTTATGTACGATGGAATATCCCTCAGCCATGAAATCAATGTCATAAGACCAGTAGCAGCAAAATGAGTGGATTCAGGTACGATGATTCTAAGTGAAATAAGTCACACAGAAAAAGAAACTTATCATAAGATATCACTTAGGAAGATCCTGTAAACATGGCTACACATGAACTGAGTTAGGAAAGAGAACAGAGTCTCACATTTAGAAAACACTCGTATGCCTGCTTAAGGGGGAAGGAGAGGTGGGGTGATGCATAAAACCAGAGCTTGATATAAGCACAGGTACCGTTCCAAAAAAAACTGTGGAATAGACAAGACCTACACCTTCCTCAATGAAAGGGACTCAAAACCCCATATTTCCCGCAGAGGAATATATCTGCCTAGTAAGAATCTTAAAACCTATGTATTGATATGTCTCCATAAGGGAATCAAGTGTGTCTACACTGGCATAAACATGGCAGTGAGAATCAGCTCAAACCCACTATAAAAAGGACGTTCAAAAACAAAACATAAAACGGAAATTCTTTACAATTCCTTCAGGGTCTCTGATGCAACCTGGAATGACCCTATCTACAATGACAGCTGGATGTGGCATGAGGCTGGACACTTGGGACTGAGAGGATTGGTGAGATTGGGTGAGCACATGCAGACCCTTTCAAGCAGTAATGCATGGCACCCATTCCATGGGTCCCAACTCTCCAGGTTGAAGGGAATATTACTACAGATATAACATGTACGGGAAACCTAGAGAATGGACACACTGTGAATACGAAAGGTCTCTAAAACTCAACGAAGAGTCCCTCTCCTGGTGCTCCGGTTTGACTTTCCAACTGCTTTACTATCAATCTCCCAACTTGGAGAGACAGCCCCTTTAACCTCCTGGTTCGCACAGGTTGCCAATTTCGCAGAGGATGAAAGGGAAGAGGGAGAACCAATGAGAGAGTAGCTGTTAGGCATTTGGATGGGCACATGTCACTCTAATTTCCCGGCAGGAAGAAGAATTAACCAAAGTCTCAGCCACCCACTGGGAACCAGTATAGGTCCTGAACCAAAATTTTGGACTTGCATTCAGCTCACAAAAAACGAGTTGAAAAATGGAGCTCAGGGGCACAGCAATTCACAAACTGGCAGAGTAATCAAGGACAACTATCGCCCAAAAATCTGCTGAGGGAAGGCAACGAGGCGGACTCGAAAGCGAGGCAGAATAGCAGGAAACAGATTTCAAGAGGTACGTTGGAATCGCCTGTAAAGCACAGGAAGAGGGGCACAACTTCGACAATGATGCACTTGGCCAAAAATGGCGGATGCGTTTTCTCCTGAATATATTCGGGAGAAAACGCAGATGCCCTTTTTGGCCAAGCAAGCAAGCGGGCAATGCAAATCTGCACTACAAAGAAGTATCACTTCCCACCGGTCAAAAGGGACATCCACAAAATGTGTAAAAACCAGAAAGGCAAGACCGGCCCTGGAGAACAGGGAGCCTTGTTATGCTGATGGGCGGGATGTAAGTTGCCAACTGCCTCACTGGAGGAGTGCATTGTGTTCCCTAAAACAAGTAAACAACAGAGCTACACAGCCAAGGGCACTTCCAGTCTATGGAATATACCTTGGGAAAACTGAAAATCAATAAGACAGAGCCACCCCCAAATTGAGGGCTGCACTGCTTACAAGAACCTCAACTTGGGTACACCTTGAATATCCCAGGAAATATAAAAATGGTTCCAAAAATTGTGGAAGTTATGTACGATGGAATATCCCTCAGCCATGAAATCAATGTCATAAGACCAGTAGCAGCAAAATGAGTGGATTCCGGTACGATGATTCTAAGTGAAATAAGTCACACAGAAAAAGAAACTTATCATAAGATATCACTTAGGAAGATCCTGTAACCATGGCAACACATGAACTGAGTTAGGAAAGAGAACAGAGTCTCACATTTAGAAAACACTCGTATGCCTGCTTAAGGGGGAAGGAGAGGTAGGGTGATGCATAAAACCAGAGTTTGATATAAGCACAGGTACCGTTCCAAAAACCAACTATGGAATAGACAAGACCTACACCTTCCTCAGTGAAAGGGACTCAAAACCCCATATTTCCCGCAGAGGAATATATCTGACTAGTAAGAATCTTAAAACCTATGTATTGATATGTCTCCTTAAGGGAATCAAGTCTGTCTAGACTGGCATAAACATGGCAGCGAGAATCAGCTCAAACCCACTATAAAAAGGACGTTCAAATACAAAACAAAGAAACAGGGAAATTCTTTACAATTCCTTCAGGTTCTCTGATGCAACCTGGAATGACCCTATCTACAATGACAGCTGGATGTGGCATGAGGCTGGACACTTGGGACTGAGAGGATTGGTGAGACTGGGTGAGCACATGCAGACCCTTTCAAGCAGTAATGCATGGCACCCATTCCATGGGTCCCAACTCTCCAGGTTGAAGGGAATATTACTACAGCTATAACATGTACGGGAAACCTAGAGAATGGACACACTGTGAATACGAAATGTCTCTAAAACTCAACGAATAGTCCCTCTCCTGGTGCTCCGGTTTGACTTTCCAACTGCTTTACTATCAATCTCCCAACTTGGAGAGACAGCCGCTTTAACCTCCTGGTTTGCACAGGTTGCCAATTTGGCCGAGGATGAAAGGGAAGAGGGAGAACCAATGAGAGCGTAGCTGTTAGGCATTTGGATGGGCACATGTCACTCTAATTTCCCGGCAGGAAGAAGAATTAACCAAAGTCTCAGCCACCCACCGGGAACCAGTATAGGTCCTGAACCAAAATTTTGGACTTGCGTTCAGCTCACAAAAAACGAGTTGAAAAATGGAGCTCAGGGGCACAGCAATTCACAAACTGGCAGAGTAATCAAGGACAACTATCGCCCAAAAATCTGCTGAGGGAAGGCAACGAGGCGGACTCAAAAGCGAGGCAGAATAGAAGGAAACAGATTTCAAGAGGTACGTTGGAATCGCCTGTAAAGCACAGGAAGAGGGGCACAACTTCGACAATGATGCACTTGGCCAAAAATGGCGGATGCGTTTTCTCCTGAATGCATACGCCCATTTTGGCCAAGCAAGCAAGCGGGCAATGCAAATCTGCACTACAAAGAAGTATCACTTCCCACCGCTCAAAAGGGAAATCCACAAAATGTGTAAAAAACAGAAAGGCAAGACAGGCCCTGGAGAACAGGGAGGCATGTTATGCTGATGGGCGGGATGTAAGTTGCCAACTGCCTCACTGGAGGAGTGCATTGTGTTCCCTAAAACAAGTAAACAACAGAGCTACACAGCCAAGGGCACTTCCAGTCTAGGGAATATACCTTGGGAAAACTGAAAATCAATAAGACAGAGCCACCCCCAAATTTAGGGCTGCACTGCTTACAAGAACCTCAACTTGGGTACAACTTAAATATCCCAGGAAATATAAAAATGGTTCCAAAAATTGTGGAAATTATGTACGATGGAATATCCCTCAGCCATGAAATCAATGTCATAAGACCAGTAGCAGCAAAATGAGTGGATTCAGGTACGATGATTCTAAGTGAAATAAGTCACACAGAAAAAGAAACTTATCATAAGATATCACTTAGGAAGATCCTGTAAACATGGCTACACATGAACTGAGTTAGGAAAGAGAACAGAGTCTCACATTTAGAAAACACTCGTATGCCTGCTTAAGGGGGAAGGAGAGGTGGGGTGATGCATAAAACCAGAGCTTGATATAAGCACAGGTACCGTTCCAAAAACCAACTGTGGAATAGACAAGACCTACACCTTCCTCAATGAAAGGGACTCAAAACCCCATATTTCCCGCAGAGGAATATATCTGACTAGTAAGAATCTTAAAACCTATGTATTGATATGTCTCCATAAGGGAATCAAGTGTGTCTAGACTGGCATAAACATGGCAGTGAGAATCAGCTCAAACCTAGTATAAAAAGGACGTTCAAAAACAAAACATAAAACGGAAATTCTTTACAATTCCTTCAGCGTTTCTGATGCAACCTCGAATGACCCTATCTACAATGACAGCTGGATGTGGCATGAGGCTGGACACTTGGGACTGAGAGGATTGGTGAGACTGGGTGAGCACATGCAGACCCTTTCAAGCAGTAATCCATGGCACCCGTTCCATGGGTCCCAACTCTCCAGGTTGAAGGGAATATTACTACAGCTATAACATGTACGGGAAACCTAGAGAATGGACACACTGTGAATACGAAAGGTCTCTAAAACTCAACGAAGAGTCCCTCTCCTGGTGCTCCGGTTTGACTTTCCAACTGCTTTCCTATCAATCTCCCAACTTGGAGAGACAGCCCCTTTAACCTCCTGGTTCGCACATGTTGCCAATTTGGCAGAGGATGAAAGGGAAGAGGGAGAACCAATGAGAGAGTAGCTGTTAGGCATTTGGATGGGCACATGTCACTCTAATTTCCCGGCAGGAAGAAGAATTAACCAAAGTCTCAGCCACCCACTGGGAACCAGTATAGGTCCTGAACCAAAATTTTGGACTTGCATTCAGCTCACAAAAAACGAGTTGAAAAATGGAGCTCAGGGGCACCGCAATTCACAAACTGGCAGAGTAATCAAGGACAACTATCGCCCAAAAATCTGCTGAGGGAAGGCAACGAGGCGGACTCGAAAGCGAGGCAGAATAGCAGGAAACAGATTTCAAGAGGTACGGTGGAATCGCCTGTAAAGCACAGGAAGAGGGGCACAACTTCGACAATGATGCACTTGGCCAAAAAGGGCGGATGCGTTTTCTCCTGAATATATTCAGGAGAAAACGCATACGCCCTTTTTGGCCAAGCAAGCAAGCGGGCAATGCAAATCTGCACTACAAAGAAGTATCACTTCCCACCGGTCAAAAGGGACATCCACAAAATGTGTAAAATCCAGAAAGGCAAGACCGGCCCTGGAGAACAGGGAGCCTTGTTATGCTGATGGGCGGGATGTAAGTTGCCAACTGCTTCACTGGAGGAGTGCATTGTGTTCCCTAAAACAAGTAAACAACAGAGCTACAGAGCCAAGGGCACTTCCAGTCTAGGGAATATACCTTGGGAAAACTGAAAATCAATAAGACAGAGCCACCCCCAAATTGAGGGCTGCACTGCTTACAAGAACCTCAACTTGGGTACACCTTGAATATCCCAGGAAATATAAAAATGGTTCCAAAAATTGTGGAAGTTATGTACGATGGAATATCCCTCAGCCATGAAATCAATGTCATAAGACCAGTAGCAGCAAAATGAGTGGATTCCGGTACGATGATTCTAAGTGAAATAAATCACACAGAAAAAGAAACTTATCATAAGATATCACTTAGGAAGATCCTGTAACCATGGCTACACATGAACTGAGTTAGGAAAGAGAACAGAGTCTCACATTTAGAAAACAGTCGTATGCCTGCTTAAGGGGGAAGGAGAGGTGGGGTGATGCATAAAACCAGAGTTTGATATAAGCACAGGTACCGTTCCAAAAACCAACTATGGAATAGACAAGACCTACACCTTCCTCAGTGAAAGGGACTCAAAACCCCATATTTCCCACAGAGGAATATATCTGACTAGTAAGAATCTTAAACCTATGTATTGATATGTCTCCGTAAGGGAATCAAGTCTGTCTAGACTGGCATAAACATGGCAGCGAGAATCAGCTCAAACCCACTATAAAAAGGACGTTCAAAAACAAAACAAAGAAACAGGGAAATTCTTTACAATTCCTTCAGCGTTTCTGATGCAACCTCGAATGACACTATCTACAATGACAGCTGGATGTGGCATGAGGCTGGACACTTGGGACTGAGAGGATTGGTGAGACTGGGTGAGCACATGCAGACCCTTTCAAGCAGTAATGCATGGCACCCATTCCATGGGTCCCAACTCTCCAGGTTGAAGGGAATATTACTACAGCTATAACATGTACGGGAAACCTAGAGAATGGACACACTGTGAATACGAAAGGTCTCTAAAACTCAACGAATAGTCCCTCTCCTGGTGCTCCGGTTTGACTTTCCAACTGCTTTCCTATCAATCTCCCAACTTGGAGAGACAGCCCCTTTAACCTCCTGGTTCGCACAGGTTGCCAATTTGGCCGAGGATGAAAGGGAAGAGGGAGAACCAATGAGAGAGTAGCTGTTAGGCATTTAGATGGGCACATGTCACTCTAATTTCCCGGCAGGAAGAAGAATTAACCAAAGTCTCAGCCACCCACCGGGAAACAGTATAGGTCCTGAACCAAAATTTTGGACTTGCGTTCAGCTCACAAAAAAAGAGTTGAAAAATGGAGCTCAGGGGCACAGAAATTCACAAACTGGCAGAGTAATCAAGGACAACTATCGTCCAAAAATCTGCTGAGGGAAGGCAACGAGGCGGACTCGAATGCGAGGCAGAATAGAAGGAAACAGATTTCAAGAGGTACGTTGGAATCGCCTGTAAAGCACAGGAAGAGGGGCACAACTTCGACAATGATGCACTTGGCCAAAAATGGCGGATGCGTTTTCTCCTGAATGCATACGCCCTTTTTGGCGAAGCAAGCAAGCGGGCAATGCAAATCTGCACTACAAAGAAGTATCACTTCCCACCGCTCAAAAGGGAAATCCACAAAATGTGTAAAAAACAGAAAGGCAAGACAGGCCCTGGAGAACAGGGAGCCATGTTATGCTGATGGGCGGGATGTAAGTTGCCAACTGCCTCACTGGAGGAGTGCATTGTGTTCCCTAAAACAAGTAAACAACAGAGCTACACAGCCAAGGGCACTTCCAGTCTAGGGAATATACCTTGGGAAAACTGAAAATCAATAAGACAGAGCCACCCCCAAATTTAGGGCTGCACTGCTTACAAGAACCTCAACTTGGGTACAACTTAAATATACCAGGAAATATAAAAATGGTTCCAAAAATTGTGGAAATTATGTACGATGGAATATCCCTCAGCCATGAAATCAATGTCATAAGACCAGTAGCAGCAAAATGAGTGGATTCAGGTACGATGATTCTAAGTGAAATAAGTCACACAGAAAAAGAAACTTATCATAAGATATCACTTAGGAAGATCCTGTAAACATGGCTACACATGAACTGAGTTATGAAAGAGAACAGAGTCACACATTTAGAAAACACTCGTATGCCTGCTTAAGGGGGAAGGAGAGGTGGGGTGATGCATAAAACCAGAGCTTGATATAAGCACAGGTACCGTTCCAAAAACCAACTGTGGAATAGACAAGACCTACACCTTCCTCAATGAAAGGGACTCAAAACCCCATATTTCCCGCAGAGGAATATATCTGACTAGTAAGAATCTTAAAACCTATGTATTGATATGTCTCCATAAGGGAATCATGTGTGTCTAGACTGGCATAAACATGGCAGTGAGAATCAGCTCAAACCCATTATAAAAAGGACGTTCAAAAACAAAACATAAAACGGAAATTCTTTACAATTCCTTCAGCGTTTCTGATGCAACCTCGAATGACCCTATCTACAATGACAGCTGGATGTGGCATGAGGCTGGACACTTGGGACTGAGAGGATTGGTGAGACTGGGTGAGCACATGCAGACCCTTTCAAGCAGTAATCCATGGCACCCATTCCATGGGTCCCAACTCTCCAGGTTGAAGGGAATATTACTACAGCTATAACATGTACGGGAAACCTAGAGAATGGACACACTGTGAATACGAAAGGTCTCTAAAACTCAACGAAGAGTCCCTCTCCTGGTGCTCCGGTTTGACTTTCCAACTGCTTTCCTATCAATCTCCCAACTTGGAGAGACAGCCCCTTTAACCTCCTGGTTCGCACAGGTTGCCAATTTGGCAGAGGATGAAAGGGAAGATGGAGAACCAATGAGAGAGTAGCTGTTAGGCATTTGGATGGGCACATGTCACTCTAATTTCCCGGCAGGAAGAAGAATTAACCAAAGTCTCAGCCACCCACTGGGAACCAGTATAGGTCCTGAACCAAAATTTTGGACTTGCATTCAGCTCACAAAAAACGAGTTGAAAAATGGAGCTCAGGGGCACCGCAATTCACAAACTGGCAGAGTAATCAAGGACAACTATCGCCCAAAAATCTGCTGAGGGAAGGCAACGAGGCGGACTCGAAAGCGAGGCAGAATAGCAGGAAACAGATTTCAAGAGGTACGTTGGAATCGCCTGTAAAGCACAGGAAGAGGGGCACAACTTCGACAATGATGCACTTGGCCAAAAAGGGCGGATGCGTTTTCTCCTGAATATATTCAGGAGAAAACGCATACGCCCTTTTTGGCCAAGCAAGCAAGCGGGCAATGCAAATCTGCACTACAAAGAAGTATCACTTCCCACCGGTCAAAAGGGACATCCACAAAATGTGTAAAAACCAGAAAGGCAAGACCGGCCCTGGAGAACAGGGAGCCTTGTTATGCTGATGGGCGGGATGTAAGTTGCCAACTGCCTCACTGGAGGAGTGCATTGTGTTCCCTAAAACAAGTAAACAACAGAGCTACAGAGCCAAGGGCACTTCCAGTCTAGGGAATATACCTTGGGAAAACTGAAAATCAATAAGACAGAGCCACCCCCAAATTTAGGGCTGCACTGCTTACAAGAACCTCAACTTGGGTACACCTTGAATATCCCAGGAAATATAAAAATGGTTCCAAAAATTGTGGAAGTTATGTACGATGGAATATCCCTCAGCCATGAAATCAATGTCATAAGACCAGTAGCAGCAAAATGAGTGGATTCCAGTACGATGCTTCTAAGTGAAATAAGTCACACAGAAAAAGAAACTTATCATAAGATATCACTTAGGAAGATCCTGTAACCATGGCTACACATGAACTGAGTTAGGAAAGAGAACAGAGTCTCACATTTAGAAAACACTCGTATGCCTGCTTAAGGGGGAAGGAGAGGTAGGGTGATGCATAAAACCAGAGTTTGATATAAGCACAGGTACCGTTCCAAAAACCAACTATGGAATAGACAAGACCTACACCTTCCTCAGTGAAAGGGACTCAAAACCCCATATTTCCCGCAGAGGAATATATCTGACTAGTAAGAATCTTAAAACCTATGTATTGATATGTCTCCTTAAGGGAATCAAGTCTGTCTAGACTGGCATAAACATGGCAGCGAGAATCAGCTCAAACCCACTATAAAAAGGACGTTCAAATACAAAACAAAGAAACAGGGAAATTCTTTACAATTCCTTCAGGTTCTCTGATGCAACCTGGAATGACCCTATCTACAATGACAGCTGGATGTGGCATGAGGCTGGACACTTGGGACTGAGAGGATTGGTGAGACTGGGTGAGCACATGCAGACCCTTTCAAGCAGTAATGCATGGCACCCATTCCATGGGTCCCAACTCTCCAGGTTGAAGGGAATATTACTACAGCTATAACATGTACGGGAAACCTAGAGAATGGACACACTGTGAATACGAAAGGTCTCTAAAACTCAACGAATAGTCCCTCTCCTGGTGCTCCGGTTTGACTTTCCAACTGCTTTACTATCAATCTCCCAACTTGGAGAGACAGCCCCTTTAACCTCCTGGTTTGCACAGGTTGCCAATTTGGCCGAGGATGAAAGGGAATAGGGAGAACCAATGAGAGCGTAGCTGTTAGGCATTTGGATGGGCACATGTCACTCTAATTTCCCGGCAGGAAGAAGAATTAACCAAAGTCTCAGCCACCCACTGGGAACCAGTATAGGTCCTGAACCAAAATTTTGGACTTGCGTTCAGCTCACAAAAAACGAGTTGAAAAATGGAGCTCAGGGGCACAGCAATTCACAAACTGGCAGAGTAATCAAGGACAACTATCGCCCAAAAATCTGCTGAGGGAAGGCAACGAGGCGACTCAAAAGCAAAGCAGAATAGCAGAAAACAGATTTCAAGAGGTACGTTGGAATCGCCTGTAAAGCACAGGAAGAGGGGCACAACTTCGACAATGATGCACTTGGCCAAAAATGGCGTATGCGTTTTCTCCTGAATGCATACGCCCTTTTTGGCCAAGCAAGCAAGCGGGCAATGCAAATCTGCACTACAAAGAAGTATCACTTCCCACCGCTCAAAAGGGAAATCCACAAAATGTGTAAAAAACAGAAAGGCAAGACAGGCCCTGGAGAACAGGGAGCCATGATATGCTGATGGGCGGGATGTAAGTTGCGGACTGCCTCACTGGAGGAGTGCATTGTGTTCCCTAAAGCAAGTAAACAACAGAGCTACACAGCCAAGTGCACTTCCAGTCTAGGGAATATACCTTGGGAAAACTGAAAATCAATAAGACAGAGCCACCCCCAAATTTAGGGCTGCACTGCTTACAAGAACCTCAACTTGGGTACACCTTGAATATCCCAGGAAATATAAAAATGGTTCCAAAAATTGTGGAAGTTATGTATGATGGAATATCCCTCAGCCATGAAATCAATGTCATAAGACCAGTAGCAGCAAAATGAGTGGATTCCGGTGCGATGATTCTAAGTGAAATAAATCACACAGAAAAAGAAACTTATCATAAGATATCACTTAGGAAGATCCTGTAACCATGGCTACACATGAACTGAGTTAGGAAAGAGAACAGAGTCTAACATTTAGAAAACACTCGTATGCCTGCTTAAGGGGGAAGGAGAGGTAGGGTGATGCATAAAAGCAGAGTTTGATATAAGCACAGGTACCGTTCCAAAAACCAACTATGGAATAGACAAGACCTACACCTTCCTCAGTGAAAGGGACTCAAAACCTCATATTTCCCACAGAGGAATATATCTGACTAGTAAGAATCTTAAAACCTATGTATTGATATGTCTCCTTAAGGGAATCAAGTCTGTCTAGACTGGCATAAACATGGCAGCGAGAATCAGCTCAAACCCACTATAAAAAGGACGTTCAAAAACAAAACAAAGAAACTGGGAAATTCTTTACAATTCCTTCAGCGTTTCTGATGCAACCTCGAATGACCCTATCTACAATGACAGCTGGATGTGGCATGAGGCTGGACACTTGGGACTGAGAGGATTGGTGAGACTGGGTGAGCACATGCAGACCCTTTCAAGCAGTAATGCATGGCACCCATTCCATGGGTCCCAACTCTCCAGGTTGAAGTGAATATTACTACAGCTATAACATGTACGGGAAACCTAGAGAATGGACACACTGTGAATACGAAAGGTCTCTAAAACTCAACGAATAGTCCCTCTCCTGGTGCTCCGGTTTGACTTTCCAACTGCTTTACTATCAATCTCCCAACTTGGAGAGACAGCCCCTTTAACCTCCTGGTTCGCACAGGTTGCCAATTTGGCCGAGGAAGAAAGGGAAGAGGGAGAACCAATGAGAGAGTAGCTGTTAGGCATTTGGATGGGCACATGTCACTCTAATTTCCCGGCAGGAAGAAGAATTAACCAAAGTCTCAGCCACCCACCGGGAAACAGTATAGGTCCTGAAGCAAAATTTTGGACTTGCGTTCAGCTCACAAAAAAAGAGTTGAAAAATGGAGCTCAGGGGCACAGCAATTCACAAACTGGCAGAGTAATCAAGGACAACTATCGCCCAAAAATCTGCTGAGGGAAGGCAACGAGGCGGACTCGAATGCGAGGCAGAATAGAAGGAAACAGATTTCAAGAGGTACGTTGGAATCGCCTGTAAAGCACAGGAAGAGGGGCACAACTTCGACAATGATGCACTTAGCCAAAAAGGGCGTATGCGTTTTCTCCTGAATATATTCAGGAGAAAACGCATACGCCCTTTTTGGCCAAGCAAGCAAGCGGGCAATGCAAATCTGCACTACAAAGAAGTATCACTTCCCACCGCTCAAAAGGGACATCCAAAAAATGTGTAAAAACCAGAAAGGCAAGAGCGGCCCTGGAGAACAGGGAGCCTTGTTATGCTGATGGGCGGGATGTAAGTTGCCAACTGCCTCACTGGAGGAGTGCATTGTGTTCCCTAAAACAAGGAAACAACAGAGCTACAGAGCCAAGGGCACTTCCAGTCTAGGGAATATACCTTGGGAAATCTGAAAATCAATAAGACAGAGCCACCCCCAAATTTAGGGCTGCACTGCTTACAAGAACCTCAACTTGGGTACACCTTAAATATCCCAGGAAATATAAAAATGGTTCCAAAAATTGTGGAAGTTATGTACGATGGAGTAACTCTCAGCCATGAAATCAATGTCATAAGAACAGTAGCAGCAAAATGAGTGGATTCAGGTACGATGATTCTAAGTGAAATAAGTCACACAGTAAAAGAAACTTATCATAAGATATCACTTAGGAAGATCCTGCAACCATGGGTACACATGAACTCAGTTAGGAAAGAGAACAGAGTCTCACATTTAGAAAACACTCGTATGCCTGCTTAAGGGGGAAGGAGAGGTGGGGTGATGCATAAAACCAGAGTTTGATATACGCAGAGGTACCGTTCCAAAAACCAACTATGGAATAGACAAGACCTACACCTTCCTCACTGAAAGGGACTCAAAACCCCATATTTCCCGCAGAGGAATATATCTGACTAGTAAGAATCTTAAAACCTATGTATTGATATGTCTCCATAAGGGAATCAAGTGTGTCTAGACTGGCATAAACATGGCAGTGAGAATCAGCTCAAACCCACTATAAAAAGGACGTTCAAAAACAAAACATAAAACGGAAATTCTGTACAATTCCTTCAGCGTTTCTGATGCAACCTCGAATGACCCTATCTACAATGACAGCTGGATGTGGCATGAGGCTGGACACTTGGGACTGAGAGGATTGGTGAGACTGGGTGAGCACATGCAGACCCTTTCAAGCAGTAATCCATGGCACCCGTTCCATGGGTCCCAACTCTCCAGGTTGAAGGGAATATTACTACAGCTATAACATGTACGGGAAACCTAGAGAATGGACACACTGTGAATACGAAAGGTCTCTAAAACTCAACGAAGAGTCCCTCTCCTGGTGCTCCGGTTTGACTTTCCAACTGCTTTCCTATCAATCTCCCAACTTGGAGAGACAGCCCCTTTAACCTCCTGGTTCGCACAGGTTGCCAATTTGGCAGAGGATGAAAGGGAAGAGGGAGAACCAATGAGAGAGTAGCTGTTAGGCATTTGGATGGGCACATGTCACTCTAATTTCCCGGCAGGAAGAAGAATTAACCAAAGTCTCAGCCACCCACTGGGAACCAGTATAGGTCCTGAACCAAAATTTTGGACTTGCATTCAGCTCACAAAAAACGAGTTGAAAAATGGAGCTCAGGGGCACCGCAATTCACAAACTGGCAGAGTAATCAAGGACAACTATCGCCCAAAAATCTGCTGAGGGAAGGCAACGAGGCGGACTCGAAAGCGAGGCAGAATAGCAGGAAACAGATTTCAAGAGGTACGGTGGAATCGCCTGTAAAGCACAGGAAGAGGGGCACAACTTCGACAATGATGCACTTGGCCAAAAAGGGCGGATGCGTTTTCTCCTGAATATATTCAGGAGAAAACGCATACGCCCTTTTTGGCCAAGCAAGCAAGCGGGCAATGCAAATCTGCACTACAAAGAAGTATCACTTCCCACCGGTCAAAAGGGACATCCACAAAATGTGTAAAATCCAGAAAGGCAAGACCGGCCCTGGAGAACAGGGAGCCTTGTTATGCTGATGGGCGGGATGTAAGTTGCCAACTGCTTCACTGGAGGAGTGCATTGTGTTCCCTAAAACAAGTAAACAACAGAGCTACAGAGCCAAGGGCACTTCCAGTCTAGGGAATATACCTTGGGAAAACTGAAAATCAATAAGACAGAGCCACCCCCAAATTGAGGGCTGCACTGCTTACAAGAACCTCAACTTGGGTACACCTTGAATATCCCAGGAAATATAAAAATGGTTCCAAAAATTGTGGAAGTTATGTATGATGGAATATCCCTCAGCCATGAAATCAATGTCATAAGACCAGTAGCAGCAAAATGAGTGGATTCCGGTACGATGATTCTAAGTGAAATAAATCACACAGAAAAAGAAACTTATCATAAGATATCACTTAGGAAGATCCTGTAACCATGGCTACACATGAACTGAGTTAGGAAAGAGAACAGAGTCTCACATTTAGAAAACAGTCGTATGCCTGCTTAAGGGGGAAGGAGAGGTGGGGTGATGCATAAAACCAGAGTTTGATATAAGCACAGGTACCGTTCCAAAAACCAACTATGGAATAGACAAGACCTACACCTTCCTCAGTGAAAGGGACTCAAAACCCCATATTTCCCACAGAGGAATATATCTGACTAGTAAGAATCTTAAACCTATGTATTGATATGTCTCCGTAAGGGAATCAAGTCTGTCTAGACTGGCATAAACATGGCAGCGAGAATCAGCTCAAACCCACTATAAAAAGGACGTTCAAAAACAAAACAAAGAAACAGGGAAATTCTTTACAATTCCTTCAGCGTTTCTGATGCAACCTCGAATGACACTATCTACAATGACAGCTGGATGTGGCATGAGGCTGGACACTTGGGACTGAGAGGATTGGTGAGACTGGGTGAGCACATGCAGACCCTTTCAAGCAGTAATGCATGGCACCCATTCCATGGGTCCCAACTCTCCAGGTTGAAGGGAATATTACTACAGCTATAACATGTACGGGAAACCTAGAGAATGGACACACTGTGAATACGAAAGGTCTCTAAAACTCAACGAATAGTCCCTCTCCTGGTGCTCCGGTTTGACTTTCCAACTGCTTTCCTATCAATCTCCCAACTTGGAGAGACAGCCCCTTTAACCTCCTGGTTCGCACAGGTTGCCAATTTGGCCGAGGATGAAAGGGAAGAGGGAGAACCAATGAGAGAGTAGCTGTTAGGCATTTAGATGGGCACATGTCACTCTAATTTCCCGGCAGGAAGAAGAATTAACCAAAGTCTCAGCCACCCACCGGGAAACAGTATAGGTCCTGAACCAAAATTTTGGACTTGCGTTCAGCTCACAAAAAAAGAGTTGAAAAATGGAGCTCAGGGGCACAGAAATTCACAAACTGGCAGAGTAATCAAGGACAACTATCGTCCAAAAATCTGCTGAGGGAAGGCAACGAGGCGGACTCGAATGCGAGGCAGAATAGAAGGAAACAGATTTCAAGAGGTACGTTGGAATCGCCTGTAAAGCACAGGAAGAGGGGCACAACTTCGACAATGATGCACTTGGCCAAAAATGGCGGATGCGTTTTCTCCTGAATGCATACGCCCTTTTTGGCGAAGCAAGCAAGCGGGCAATGCAAATCTGCACTACAAAGAAGTATCACTTCCCACCGCTCAAAAGGGAAATCCACAAAATGTGTAAAAAACAGAAAGGCAAGACAGGCCCTGGAGAACAGGGAGCCATGTTATGCTGATGGGCGGGATGTAAGTTGCCAACTGCCTCACTGGAGGAGTGCATTGTGTTCCCTAAAACAAGTAAACAACAGAGCTACACAGCCAAGGGCACTTCCAGTCTAGGGAATATACCTTGGGAAAACTGAAAATCAATAAGACAGAGCCACCCCCAAATTTAGGGCTGCACTGCTTACAAGAACCTCAACTTGGGTACAACTTAAATATACCAGGAAATATAAAAATGGTTCCAAAAATTGTGGAAATTATGTACGATGGAATATCCCTCAGCCATGAAATCAATGTCATAAGACCAGTAGCAGCAAAATGAGTGGATTCAGGTACGATGATTCTAAGTGAAATAAGTCACACAGAAAAAGAAACTTATCATAAGATATCACTTAGGAAGATCCTGTAAACATGGCTACACATGAACTGAGTTAGGAAAGAGAACAGAGTCTCACATTTAGAAAACACTCGTATGCCTGCTTAAGGGGGAAGGAGAGGTGGGGTGATGCATAAAACCAGAGCTTGATATAAGCACAGGTACCGTTCCAAAAACCAACTGTGGAATAGACAAGACCTACACCTTCCTCAATGAAAGGGACTCAAAACCCCATATTTCCCGCAGAGGAATATATCTGACTAGTAAGAATCTTAAAACCTATGTATTGATATGTCTCCATAAGGGAATCATGTGTGTCTAGACTGGCATAAACATGGCAGTGAGAATCAGCTCAAACCCATTATAAAAAGGACGTTCAAAAACAAAACATAAAACGGAAATTCTTTACAATTCCTTCAGCGTTTCTGATGCAACCTCGAATGACCCTATCTACAATGACAGCTGGATGTGGCATGAGGCTGGACACTTGGGACTGAGAGGATTGGTGAGACTGGGTGAGCACATGCAGACCCTTTCAAGCAGTAATCCATGGCACCCATTCCATGGGTCCCAACTCTCCAGGTTGAAGGGAATATTACTACAGCTATAACATGTACGGGAAACCTAGAGAATGGACACACTGTGAATACGAAAGGTCTCTAAAACTCAACGAAGAGTCCCTCTCCTGGTGCTCCGGTTTGACTTTCCAACTGCTTTCCTATCAATCTCCCAACTTGGAGAGACAGCCCCTTTAACCTGCTGGTTCGCACAGGTTGCCAATTTGGCAGAGGATGAAAGGGAAGATGGAGAACCAATGAGAGAGTAGCTGTTAGGCATTTGGATGGGCACATGTCACTCTAATTTCCCGGCAGAAAGAAGAATTAACCAAAGTCTCAGCCACCCACTGGGAACCAGTATAGGTCCTGAACCAAAATTTTGGACTTGCATTCAGCTCACAAAAAACGAGTTGAAAAATGGAGCTCAGGGGCACCGCAATTCACAAACTGGCAGAGTAATCAAGGACAACTATCGCCCAAAAATCTGCTGAGGGAAGGCAACGAGGCGGACTCGAAAGCGAGGCAGAATAGCAGGAAACAGATTTCAAGAGGTACGTTGGAATCGCCTGTAAAGCACAGGAAGAGGGGCACAACTTCGACAATGATGCACTTGGCCAAAAAGGGCGGATGCGTTTTCTCCTGAATATATTCAGGAGAAAACGCATACGCTCTTTTTGGCCAAGCAAGCAAGCGGGCAATGCAAATCTGCACTACAAAGAAGTATCACTTCCCACCGGTCAAAAGGGACATCCACAAAATGTGTAAAAACCAGAAAGGCAAGACCGGCCCTGGAGAACAGGGAGCCTTGTTATGCTGATGGGCGGGATGTAAGTTGCCAACTGCCTCACTGGAGGAGTGCATTGTGTTCCCTAAAACAAGTAAACAACAGAGCTACAGAGCCAAGGGCACTTCCAGTCTAGGGAATATACCTTGGGAAAACTGAAAATCAATAAGACAGAGCCACCCCCAAATTTAGGGCTGCACTGCTTACAAGAACCTCAACTTGGGTACACCTTGAATATCCCAGGAAATATAAAAATGGTTCCAAAAATTGTGGAAGTTATGTACGATGGAATATCCCTCAGCCATGAAATCAATGTCATAAGACCAGTAGCAGCAAAATGAGTGGATTCCAGTACGATGCTTCTAAGTGAAATAAGTCACACAGAAAAAGAAACTTATCATAAGATATCACTTAGGAAGATCCTGTAACCATGGCTACACATGAACTGAGTTAGGAAAGAGAACAGAGTCTCACATTTAGAAAACACTCGTATGCCTGCTTAAGGGGGAAGGAGAGGTAGGGTGATGCATAAAACCAGAGTTTGATATAAGCACAGGTACCGTTCCAAAAACCAACTATGGAATAGACAAGACCTACACCTTCCTCAGTGAAAGGGACTCAAAACCCCATATTTCCCGCAGAGGAATATATCTGACTAGTAAGAATCTTAAAACCTATGTATTGATATGTCTCCTTAAGGGAATCAAGTCTGTCTAGACTGGCATAAACATGGCAGCGAGAATCAGCTCAAACCCACTATAAAAAGGACGTTCAAAAACAAAACAAAGAAACTGGGAAATTCTTTACAATTCCTTCAGGTTCTCTGATGCAACCTGGAATGACCCTATCTACAATGACAGCTGGATGTGGCATGAGGCTGGACACTTGGGACTGAGAGGATTGGTGAGACTGGGTGAGCACATGCAGACCCTTTTAAGCAGTAATGCATGGCACCCATTCCATGGGTCCCAACTCTCCAGGTTGAAGGGAATATTACTACAGCTATAACATGTACGGGAAACCTAGAGAATGGACACACTGTGAATACGAAAGGTCTCTAAAACTCAACGAATAGTCCCTCTCCTGGTGCTCCGGTTTGACTTTCCAACTGCTTTTCTATCAATCTCCCAACTTGGAGAGACAGCCCCTTTAACCTCCTGGTTCACACAGGTTGCCAATTTGGCCGAGGATGAAAGGGAAGAGGGAGAACTAATGAGAGAGTAGCTGTTAGGCATTTGGATGGGCACATGTCACTCTAATTTCCCGGCAGGAAGAAGAATTAACCAAAGTCTCAGCCACCCACCGGGAACCAGTATAGTTCCTGAACCAAAATTTTGGACTTGCGTTCAGCTCACAAAAAACGAGTTGAAAAATGGAGCTCAGGGGCACAGCAATTCACAAACTGGCAGAGTAATCAAGGACAACTATCGCCCAAAAATCTGCTGAGGAAAGGCAACGAGGCGGACTCAAAAGCGAAGCAGAATAGCAGAAAACAGATTTCAAGAGGTACGTTGGAATCGCCTGTAAAGCACAGGAAGAGGGGCACAACTTCGACAATGATGCACTTGGCCAAAAATGGCGGATGCGTTTTCTCCTGAATGCATACGCCCTTTTTGGCGAAGCAAGCAAGCGGGCAATGCAAATCTGCACTACAAAGAAGTATCACTTCCCACCGCTCAAAAGGGAAATCCACAAAATGTGTAAAAAACAGAAAGGCAAGACAGGCCTTGGAGAACAGGGAGCCATGTTATGCTGATGGGCGGGATGTAACTTGCCAACTGCCTCACTGGAGGAGTGCATTGTGTTCCCTAAAACAAGTAAACAACAGAGCTACAGAGCCAAGGGCACTTCCAGTCTAGGGAATATACCTTGGGAAAACTGAAAATCAATAAGACAGAGCCACCCCCAAATTTAGGGCTGCACTGCTTACAAGAACCTCAACTTGGGTACACCTTAAATATGCCAGGAAATATAAAAATGGTTCCAAAAATTGTGGAAGTTATGTACGATGGAATATCCCTCAGCCATGAAATCAATGTCATAAGACCAGTAGAAGCAAAATGAGTGGATTCAGGTACGATGATTCTAAGTGAAATAAGTCACACAGAAAAAGAAACTTATCATAAGATATCACTTAGGAAGATCCTGTAAACATGGCTACACATGAACTGTGTTAGGAAAGAGAACAGAGTCTCACATTTAGAAAACACTCGTATGCCTGCTTAAGGGGGAAGGAGAGGTGGGGTGATGCATAAAACCAGAGCTTGATATAAGCACAGGTACCGTTCCAAAAACCATGTGTGGAATAGACAAGACCTACACCTTCCTCAATGAAAGGGACTCAAAACCCCATATTTCCCGCAGAGGAATATATCTGACTAGTAAGAATCTTAAAACCTATGTATTGATATGTCTCCATAAGGGAATCAAGTGTGTCTAGACTGGCATAAACATGGCAGTGAGAATCAGCTCAAACCCACTATAAAAAGGACGTTCAAAAACAAAACATAAAACGGAAATTCTGTACAATTCCTTGAGCGTTTCTGATGCAACCTCGAATGACCCTATCTACAATGACAGCTGGATGTGGCATGAGGCTGGACACTTGGGACTGAGAGGATTGGTGAGACTGGGTGAGCACATGCAGTCCCTTTCAAGCAGTAATTCATGGCACCCATTCCATGGGTCCCAACTCTCCAGGTTGAAGGGAATATTACTACAGCTATAACATGTATGGGAAACCTAGAGAATGGACACACTGTGAATACGAAAGGTCTCTAAAACTCAACGAATTGTCCCTCTCCTGGTGCTCCGGTTTGACTTTCCAACTGCTTTCCTATCAATCTCCCAACTTGGAGAGACAGCCCCTTTAACCTCCTGGTTCGCACAGGTTGCCAATTTGGCAGAGGATGAAAGGGAAGAGGGAGAACCAATGAGAGAGTAGCTGTTAGGCATTTGGATGGGCACATGTCACTCTAATTTCCCGGCAGGAAGAAGAATTAACCAAAATCTCAGCCACCCACTGGGAACCAGTATAGGTCCTGAACCAAAATTTTGGACTTGCATTCAGCTCACAAAAACGAGTTGAAAAATGGAGCTCAGGGGCACAGCAATTCACAAACTGGCAGAGTAATCAAGGACAACTCTCGCCCAAAAATCTGCTGAGGGAAGGCAACGAGGCGGACTCGAAAGCGAGGCAGAATAGCAGGAAACAGATTTCAAGAGGTACGTTGGAATCGCCTGTAAAGCACAGGAAGAGGGGCACAACTTCGACAATGATGCACTTGGCCAAAAAGGGCGGATGTGTTTTCTCCTGAATATATTCAGGAGAAAACGCATCCGCCCTTTTTGGCCAAGCAAGCAAGCGGGCAATGCAAATCTGCACTACAAAGAAGTATCACTTCCCACCGGTCAAAAGGGACATCCACAAAATGTGTAAAATCCAGAAAGGCAAGACCGGCCCTGGAGAACAGGGAGCCTTGTTATGCTGATGGGCGGGATGTAAGTTGCCAACTGCCTCACTGGAGGAGTGCATTGTGTTCCCTAAAACAAGTAAACAACAGAGCTACAGAGCCAAGGGCACTTCCAGTCTAGGGAATATACCTTGGGAAAACTGAAAATCAATAAGACAGAGCAACCCCCAAATTTAGGGCTGCACTGCTTACAAGAACCTCAACTTGGGTACACCTTGAATATCCCAGGAAATATAAAAATGGTTCCAAAAATTGTGGAAGTTATGTATGATGGAATATCCCTCAGCCATGAAATCAATGTCATAAGACCAGTAGCAGCAAAATGAGTGGATTCAGGTACGATGATTCTAAGTGAAATAAATCACACAGAAAAAGAAACTTATCATAAGATATCACTTAGGAAGATCCTGTAACCATGGGTACACATGAACTGAGTTAGGAAAGAGAACAGAGACTCACATTTAGAAAACACTCGTATGCCTGCTTAAGGGGGAAGGAGAGGTGGGGTGATGCATAAAACCAGAGTTTGATATAAGCACAGGTACCGTTCCAAAAACCAACTATGGAATAGACAAGACCTACACCTTCCTCAGTGACAGGGACTCAAAACCCCATATTTCCCGCAGAGGAATATATCTGACTAGTAAGAATCTTAAAACGTATGTATTGAAATGTCTCCGTAAGGGAATCAAGTGTGTCTAGACTGGCATAAACATGGCAGCGAGAATCAGCTCAAACCCACTATAAAAAGGACGTTCAAAACAAAACAAAGAAACGGAAATTCTTTACAATTCCTTCAGCGTTTCTGATGCAACCTCGAATGACCCTATCTACAATGACAGCTGGATGTGGCATGAGGCTGGACACTTGGGACTGAGAGGATTGGTGAGACTGGGTGAGCACATGCAGACCCTTTCAAGCAGTAATCCATGGCACCCATTCCATGGGTCCCAACTCTCCAGGTTGAAGGGAATATTACTACAGATATAACATGTGCGGGAATCCTAGAGAATGGATACACTGTGAATACGAAAGGTCTCTAAAACTCAACGAATAGTCCCTCTCCTGGTGCTCCGGTTTGACTTTCCAACTGCTTTACTATCAATCTCCCAACTTGGAGTGACAGCCCCTTTAACCTCCTGGTTCGCAAAGGTTGCCAATTTGGCAGAGGATGAAAGGGAAGAGGGAGAACCAATGAGAGAGTAGCTGTTAGGCATTTGGATGGGCACATGTCACTCTAATTTCCCGGCAGGAAGAAGCATTAACCAAAGTCTCAGCCACCCATCGGGAAACAGTATAGGTCCTGAACCAAAAGTTTGGACTTGCGTTCAGCTCACAAAAAAAGAGTTGAAAAATGGAGCTCAGGGGCACAGCAATTCACAAACTGGCAGAGTAATCAAGGAAAACTATCGCCCAAAAATCTGCTGAGGGAAGGCCACGAGGCGGACTCGAAAGCGAGGCAGAATAGCAGGAAACAGATTTCAAGAGGTACGTTGGAATCGCCTGTAAAGCACAGGAAGAGGGGCACAACTTCGACAATGATGCACTTGGCCAAAAATGGCGAATGCGTTTTCTCCTGAATGCATATGCCCTTTTTGGCCAAGCAAGCAAGCGGGCAATGCAAATCTGCACTACAAAGAAGTATCAATTCCCACCGCTCAAAAGGGACATCCACAAAATGTGTAAAAAACAGAAAGGCAAGACAGGCCCTGGAGAACAGGGAGCCATGTTATGCTGATGGGCGGGATGTAAGTTGCCAACTGCCTCACTGGAGGAGTGCATTGTGTTCCCTAAAACAAGTAAACAACAGAGCTACGGAGCCAAGGGCATTTCCAGTCTAGGGAATATACCTTGGGAAAACTGAAAATCAATAAGAGAGAGCCACCCCCAAATTTAGGGCTGCACTGCTTACAAGAACCTCAACTTGGGTACACCTTAAATATGCCAGGAAATATAAAAATGGTTCCAAAAATTGTGGAAGTTCTGTACGATGGATTATCCCTCAGCCATGAAATCAATGTCATAAGACCAGTAGCAGCAAAATGAGTGGATTCAGGTACGATGATTCTAAGTGAAATAAGTCACACAGAAAAAGAAACTTATCATAAGATATCACTTAGGAAGATCCTGTAACCATGGCTACACATGAACTGAGTTAGGAAAGAGAACAGAGTCTCACATTTAGAAAACACTCGTAAGCCTGCTTAAGGGGGAAGGAGAGGTGGGGTGATGCATAAAACCAGAGCTTGATATAAGCACAGGTACCGTTCCAAAAACCAACTATGGAATAGACAAGACCTACACCTTCCTCACAGAAAGGGACTCAAAACCCCATATTTCCCGCAGAGGAATATATCTGACTAGTAAGAATCTTAAAACCTATGTATTGATATGTCTCCATAAGGGAATCAAGTGTGTCTAGACTGCCATAAACATGGCAGTGAGAATCAGCTCAAACCCACTATAAAAAGGACGTTCAAAAACAAAACATAAAACGGAAATTCTGTACAATTCCTTCAGCGTTTCTAATGCAACCTCGAATGACCCTATCTACAATGACAGCTGGATGTGGCATGAGGCTGGACACTTGGGACTGAGAGGATTGGTGAGACTGGGTGAGCACATGCAGACCCTTTCAAGCAGTAATCCATGGCACCCATTCCATGGGTCCCAACTCTCCAGGTTGAAGGGAATATTACTACAGCTATAACATGTACGGGAAACCTAGAGAATGGACACACTGTGAATACGAAAGGTCTCTAAAACTCAACGAATAGTCCCTCTCCTTGTGCTCCGGTTTGACTTTCCAACTGCTTTACTATCAATCTCCCAACTTGGAGAGACAGCCCCTTTAACCTCCTGGTTCACACAGGTTGCCAATTTGGCCGAGGATGAAAGGGAATAGGGAGAACCAATGAGAGAGTAGCTGTTAGGCATTTGGATGGGCACATGTCACTCTAATTTCCCGGCAGGAAGAAGTATTAACCAAAGTCTCAGCCACCCACCTGGAACCAGTATAGGTCCTGAACCAAAATTTTGGACTTGCGTTCAGCTCACAAAAAACGAGTTGAAAAATGGAGCTCAGGGGCACAGCAATTCACAAACTGGCAGAGTAATCAAGGACAACTATCGCCCAAAAATCTGCTGAGGGAAGGCAACGAGGGGGACTCGAAAGCGAGGCAGAATAGAAGGAAACAGATTTCAAGAGGTACGTTGGAATCGCCTGTAAAGCACAGGAAGAGGGGCACAACTTCGACAATGATGCACTTGGCCAAAAAGGGCGGATGTGTTTTCTCCTGAATATATTCAGGAGAAAACGCATACGCCCTTTTTGGCCAAGCAAGCAAGCGGGCAATGCAAATCTGCACTACAAAGAAGTATCACTTCCCACCGGTCAAAAGGGACATCCACAAAATGTGTAAAAACCAGAAAGGCAAGACCGGCCCTGGAGAACCGGGAGCCTTGTTATGCTGATGGGCGGGATGTAAGTTGCCAACTGCCTCACTGGAGGAGTGCATTGTGTTCCCTAAAACAAGTAAACAACAGAGCTACAGAGCCAAGGGCACTTCCAGTCTAGGGAATATACCTTGGGAAAACTGAAAATCAATAAGACACAGCCACCCCCAAATTTAGGGCTGCACTGCTTACAAGAACCTCAACATTGGTACATCTTAAATATCCCAGGAAATATAAAAATGGTTCCAAAAATTGTGGAAGTTATGTATGATGGAATATCCCTCAGCCATGAAATCAATGTCATAAGACCAGTAGCAGCAAAATGAGTGGATTCCGGTACGATGATTCTAAGTGAAATAAGTCACACAGAAAAAGAAACTTATCATAAGATATCACTTAGGAAGATCCTGTAACCATGGCTACACATGAACTGAGTTAGGAAAGAGAACAGAGTCTCACATTTAGAAAACACTCGTATGCCTGCTTAAGGGGGAAGGAGAGGTAGGGTGATGCATAAAACCAGACGTTGATATAAGCACAGGTACCGTTCCAAAAACCAACTATGGAATAGACAAGACCTACACCCTCCTCAGTGAAAGTGACTCAAAACCCCATATTTCCCGCAGAGGAATATATCTGACTAGTAAGAATCTTAAAAGGTATGTATTGAAATGTCTCCGTAAGGGAATCAAGTGTGTCTAGACTGGCATAAACATGGCAGCGAGAATCAGCTCAAACCCACTATAAAAAGGACGTTCAAAAACAAAACAAAGAAACAGGGAAAATCTTTACAATTCCTTCAGGTTCTCTGATGCAACCAGGAATGACCCTATCTACAATGACAGCTGGATGTGGCATGAGGCTGGACACTTGGGACTGAGAGGTTTGGTGAGACTGGGTGAGCACATGCAGACCCTTTCAAGCAGTAATGCATGGCACCCATTCCATGGGTCCCAACTCTCCAGGTTGAAGGGAATATTACTACAGCTATAACATGTACGGGAAACCTAGAGAATGGACACACTGTGAATACGAAAGGTCTCTAAAACTCAACGAATAGTCCCTCTCCTGGTGCTCCGGTTTGACTTTCCAACTGCTTTACTATCAATCTCCCAACTTGGAGAGACAGCCCCTTTAACCTCCTGGTTTGCACAGGTTGCCAATTTGGCCGAGGATGAAAGGGAAGAGGGAGAACTAATGAGAGAGTAGCTGTTAGGCATTTGGATGGGCACATGTCACTCTAATTTCCCGGCAGGAAGAAGAATTAACCAAAGTCTCAGCCACCCACCGGGAACCAGTATAGTTCCTGAACCAAAATTTTGGACTTGCGTTCAGCTCACAAAAAACGAGTTGAAAAATGGAGCTCAGGGGCACAGCAATTCACAAACTGGCAGAGTAATCAAGGACAACTATCGCCCAAAAATCTGCTGAGGAAAGGCAACGAGGCGGACTCAAAAGCGAAGCAGAATAGCAGAAAACAGATTTCAAGAGGTACGTTGGAATCGCCTGTAAAGCACAGGAAGAGGGGCACAACTTCGACAATGATGCACTTGGCCAAAAATGGCGGATGCGTTTTCTCCTGAATGCATACGCCCTTTTTGGCGAAGCAAGCAAGCGGGCAATGCAAATCTGAACTACAAAGAAGTATCACTTCCCACCGCTCAAAAGGGAAATCCACAAAATGTGTAAAAAACAGAAAGGCAAGACAGGCCTTGGAGAACAGGGAGCCATGTTATGCTGATGGGCGGGATGTAAGTTGCCAACTGCCTCACTGGAGGAGTGCATTGTGTTCCCTAAAACAAGTAAACAACAGAGCTACAGAGCCAAGGGCACTTCCAGTCTAGGGAATATACCTTGGGAAAACTGAAAATCAATAAGACAGAGCAACCCCCAAATTTAGGGCTGCACTGCTTACAAGAACCTCAACTTGGGTACACCTTGAATATCCCAGGAAATATAAAAATGGTTCCAAAAATTGTGGAAGTTATGTATGATGGAATATCCCTCAGCCATGAAATCAATGTCATAAGACCAGTAGCAGCAAAATGAGTGGATTCAGGTACGATGATTCTAAGTGAAATAAATCACACAGAAAAAGAAACTTATCATAAGATATCACTTAGGAAGATCCTGTAACCATGGGTACACATGAACTGAGTTAGGAAAGAGAACAGAGTCTCACATTTAGAAAACACTCGTATGCCTGCTTAAGGGGGAAGGAGAGGTGGGGTGATGCATAAAACCAGAGTTTGATATAAGCACAGGTACCGTTCCAAAAACCAACTATGGAATAGACAAGACCTACACCTTCCTCAGTGATAGGGACTCAAAACCCCATATTTCCCGCAGAGGAATATATCTGACTAGTAAGAATCTTAAAAGGTATGTATTGAAATGTCTCCGTAAGGGAATCAAGTGTGTCTAGACTGGCATAAACATGGCAGCGAGAATCAGCTCAAACCCACTATAAAAAGGACGTTCAAAAACAAAACAAAGAAACAGAAATTCTTTACAATTCCTTCAGCGTTTCTGATGCAACCTCGAATGACCCTATCTACAATGACAGCTGTATGTGGCATGAGGCTGGACACTTGGGACTGAGAGGATTGGTGAGACTGGGTGAGCACATGCAGACCCTTTCAAGCAGTAATCCATGGCACCCATTCCATGGGTCCCAACTCTCCAGGTTGAAGGGAATATTACTACAGATATAACATGTGCGGGAATCCTAGAGAATGGATACACTGTGAATACGAAAGGTCTCTAAAACTCAACGAATAGTCCCTCTCCTGGTGCTCCGGTTTGACTTTCCAACTGCTTTACTATCAATCTCCCAACTTGGAGAGACAGCCCCTTTAACCTCCTGGTTCGCAAAGGTTGCCAATTTGGCAGAGGATGAAAGGGAAGAGGGAGAACCAATGAGAGAGTAGCTGTTAGGCATTTGGATGGGCACATGTCACTCTAATTTCCTGGCAGGAAGAAGCATTAACCAAAGTCTCAGCCACCCACCGGGACACAGTATAGGTCCTGAACCAAAAGTTTGGACTTGCGTTCAGCTCACAAAAAACGAGTTGAAAAATGGAGCTCAGGGGCACAGCAATTCACAAACTGGCAGAGTAATCAAGGAAAACTATCGCCCAAAAATCTGCTGAGGGAAGGCCACGAGGCGGACTCGAAAGCGAGGCAGAATAGCAGGAAACAGATTTCAAGAGGTACGTTGGAATCGCCTGTAAAGCACAGGAAGAGGGGCACAACTTCGACAATGATGCACTTGGCCAAAAATGGCGAATGCGTTTTCTCCTGAATGCATACGCCCTTTTTGGCCAAGCAAGCAAGCGGGCAATGCAAATCTGCACTACAAAGAAGTATCACTTCCCACCGCTCAAAAGGGACATCCACAAAATGTGTAAAAAACAGAAAGGCAAGACCGACCCTGGAGAACCGGGAGCCTTGTTATGCTGATGGGCGGGATGTAAGTTGCCATCTGCCTCACTGGAGGAGTGCATTGTGTTCCCTAAAACAAGTAAACAACAGAGCTACAGAGCCAAGGGCACTTCCAGTCTAGGGAATATACCTTGGGAAAACTGAAAATCAATAAGACACAGCCACCCCCAAATTTAGGGCTGCACTGCTTACAAGAACCTCAACTTTGGTACATCTTAAATATCCCAGGAAATATAAAAATGGTTCCAAAAATTGTGGAAGTTATGTATGATGGAATATCCCTCAGCCATGAAATCAATGTCATAAGACCAGTAGCAGCAAAATGAGTGGATTCCGGTACGATGATTCTAAGTGAAATAAGTCACACAGAAAAAGAAACTTATCATAAGATATCACTTAGGAAGATCCTGTAACCATGGCTACACATGAACTGAGTTAGGAAAGAGAACAGAGTCTCACATTTAGAAAACACTCGTATGCCTGATTAAGGGGGAAGGAGAGGTAGGGTGATGCATAAAACCAGAGCTTGATATAAGCACAGGTACCGTTCCAAAAACCAACTATGGAATAGACAAGACCTACACCTTCCTCACTGAAAGGGATTCAAAACCCCATATTTCCCGCAGAGGAATATATCTGACTAGTAAGAATCTTAAAACCTATGTATTGATATGTCTCCATAAGGGAATCAAGTGTGTCTAGACTGCCATAAACATGGCAGTGAGAATCAGCTCAAACCCACTATAAAAAGGACGTTCAAAAACAAAACATAAAACGGAAATTCTGTACAATTCCTTCAGCGTTTCTGATGCAACTTCGAATGACCCTATCTACAATGACAGCTGGATGTGGCATGAGGCTGGACACTTGGGACTGAGAGGATTGGTGAGACTGGGTGAGCACATGCAGACCCTTTAAAGCAGTAATCCATGGCACCCATTCCATGGGTCCCAACTCTCCAGGTTGAAGGGAATATTACTACAGCTATAACATGTACGGGAAACCTAGAGAGTGGACACACTGTGAATACGAAAGGTCTCTAAAACTCAACGAATAGTCCCTCTCCTTGTGCTCCGGTTTGACTTTCCAACTGCTTTACTATCAATCTCCCAACTTGGAGAGACAGCCCCTTTAACCTCCTGGTTCGCACAGGTTGCCAATTTGGCCGAGGATGAAAGGGAATAGGGAGAACCAATGAGAGAGTAGCTGTTAGGCATTTGGATGGGCACATGTCACTCTAATTTCCCAGCAGGAAGAAGTATTAACCAAAGTCTCAGCCACCCACCGGGAACCAGTATAGGTGCTGAACCAAAATTTTGGACTTGCGTTCAGCTCACAAAAAACGAGTTGAAAAATGGAGCTCAGGGGCACAGCAATTCACAAACTGGCAGAGTAATCAAGGACAACTGTCGCCCAAAAATCTGCTGAGGGAAGGCAACGAGGCGGACTCGAAAGCGAGGCAGAATAGAAGGAAACAGATTTCAAGAGGTACGTTGGAATCGCCTGTAAAGCACAGGAAGAGGGGCACAACTTCGACAATGATGCACTTGGCCAAAAAGGGCGGATGTGTTTTCTCCTGAATATATTCAGGAGAAAACGCATACGCCCTTTTTGGCCAAGCAAGCAAGCGGGCAATGCAAATCTGCACTACAAAGAAGTATCACTTCCCACCGCTCAAAAGGGACATCCACAAAATGTGTAAAAACCAGAAAGGCAAGACCGGCCCTGGAGAACCGGGAGCCTTGTTATGCTGATGGGCGGGATGTAAGTTGCCAACTGCCTCACTGGAGGAGTGCATTGTGTTCCCTAAAACAAGTAAACAACAGAGCTACAGAGCCAAGGGCACTTCCAGTCTAGGGAATATACCTTGGGAAAACTGAAAATCAATAAGACACAGCCACCCCCAAATTTAGGGCTGCACTGCTTACAAGAACCTCAACTTTGGTACACCTTAAATATCCCAGGAAATATAAAAATGGTTCCAAAAATTGTGGAAGTTATGTATGATGGAATATCCCTCAGCCATGAAATCAATATCATAAGACCAGTAGCAGCAAAATGAGTGGATTCCGGTATGATGATTCTAAGTGAAATAAGTCACACAGAAAAAGAAACTTATCATAAGATATCACTTAGGAAGATCCTGTAACCATGGCTACACGTGAACTGAGTTAGGAAAGAGAACAGAGTCTCACATTTAGAAAACACTCGTATGCCTGCTTAAGGGGGAAGGAGAGGTAGGGTGATGCATAAAACCAGACGTTGATATAAGCACAGGTACCGTTCCAAAAACCAACTATGGAATAGACAAGACCTACACCTTCCTCAGTGAAAGGGACTCAAAACCCCATATTTCCCGCAGAGGAATATATCTGACTAGTAAGAATCTTAAAAGGTATGTATTGAAATGTCTCCGTAAGGGAATCAAGTGTGTCTAGACTGGCATAAACATGGCAGCGAGAATCAGCTCAAACCCACTATAAAAAGGACGTTCAAAAACAAAACAAAGAAACGGAAATTCTTTACAATTCCTTCAGCGTTTCTGATGCAACCTCGAATGACCCTATCTACAATGACAGCTGTATGTGGCATGAGGCTGGACACTTGGGACTGAGAGGATTGGTGAGACTGGGTGAGCACATGCAGACCCTTTCAAGCAGTAATCCATGGCACCCATTCCATGGGTCCCAACTCTCCAGGTTGAAGGGAATATTACTACAGATATAACATGTGCGGGAATCCTAGAGAATGGATACACTGTGAATACGAAAGGTCTCTAAAACTCAACGAATAGTCCCTCTCCTGGTGCTCCGGTTTGACTTTCCAACTGCTTTACTATCAATCTCCCAACTTGGAGAGACAGCCCCTTTAACCTCCTGGTTCGCAAAGGTTGCCAATTTGGCAGAGGATGAAAGGGAAGAGGGAGAACCAATGAGAGAGTAGCTGTTAGGCATTTGGATGGGCACATGTCACTCTAATTTCCTGGCAGGAAGAAGCATTAACCAAAGTCTCAGCCACCCACCGGGACACAGTATAGGTCCTGAACCAAAAGTTTGGACTTGCGTTCAGCTCACAAAAAACGAGTTGAAAAATGGAGCTCAGGGGCACAGCAATTCACAAACTGGCAGAGTAATCAAGGAAAACTATCGCCCAAAAATCTGCTGAGGGAAGGCCACGAGGCGGACTCGAAAGCGAGGCAGAATAGCAGGAAACAGATTTCAAGAGGTACGTTGGAATCGCCTGTAAAGCACAGGAAGAGGGGCACAACTTCGACAATGATGCACTTGGCCAAAAATGGCGAATGCGTTTTCTCCTGAATGCATACGCCCTTTTTGGCCAAGCAAGCAAGCGGGCAATGCAAATCTGCACTACAAAGAAGTATCACTTCCCACCGCTCAAAAGGGACATCCACAAAATGTGTAAAAAACAGAAAGGCAAGACCGGCCCTGGAGAACCGGGAGCCTTGTTATGCTGATGGGCGGGATGTAAGTTGCCAACTGCCTCACTGCAGGAGTGCATTGTGTTCCCTAAAACAAGTAAACAACAGAGCTACAGAGCCAAGGGCACTTCCAGTCTAGGGAATATACCTTGGGAAAACTGAAAATCAATAAGACACAGCCACCCCCAAATTTAGGGCTGCACTGCTTACAAGAACCTCAACTTTGGTACATCTTAAATATCCCAGGAAATATAAAAATGGTTCCAAAAATTGTGGAAGTTATGTATGATGGAATATCCCTCAGCCATGAAATCAATGTCATAAGACCAGTAGCAGCAAAATGAGTGGATTCCGGTACGATGATTCTAAGTGAAATAAGTCACACAGAAAAAGAAACTTATCATAAGATATCACTTAGGAAGATCCTGTAACCATGGCTACACATGAACTGAGTTAGGAAAGAGAACAGAGTCTCACATTTAGAAAACACTCGTATGCCTGATTAAGGGGGAAGGAGAGGTAGGGTGATGCATAAAACCAGAGCTTGATATAAGCACAGGTACCGTTCCAAAAACCAACTATGGAATAGACAAGACCTACACCTTCCTCACTGAAAGGGACTCAAAACCCCATATTTCCCGCAGAGGAATATATCTGACTAGTAAGAATCTTAAAACCTATGTATTGATATGTCTCCATAAGGGAATCAAGTGTGTCTAGACTGCCATAAACATGGCAGTGAGAATCAGCTCAAACCCACTCTAAAAAGGACGTTCAAAAACAAAACATAAAACGGAAATTCTGTACAATTCCTTCAGCGTTTCTGATGCAACCTCGAATGACCCTATCTACAATGACAGCTGGATGTGGCATGAGGCTGGACACTTGGGACTGAGAGGATTGGTGAGACTGGGTGAGCACATGCAGACCCTTTAAAGCAGTAATCCATGGCACCCATTCCATGGGTCCCAACTCTCCAGGTTGAAGGGAATATTACTACAGCTATAACATGTACGGGAAACCTAGAGAATGGACACACTGTGAATACGAAAGGTCTCTAAAACTCAACGAATAGTCCCTCTCCTTGTGCTCCGGTTTGACTTTCCAACTGCTTTACTATCAATCTCCCAACTTGGAGAGACAGCCCCTTTAACCTCCTGGTTCGCACAGGTTGCCAATTTGGCCGAGGATGAAAGGGAATAGGGAGAACCAATGAGAGAGTAGCTGTTAGGCATTTGGATGGGCACATGTCACTCTAATTTCCCGGCAGGAAGAAGTATTAACCAAAGTCTCAGCCACCCACCGGGAACCAGTATAGGTGCTGAACCAAAATTTTGGACTTGCGTTCAGCTCACAAAAAACGAGTTGAAAAATGGAGCTCAGGGGCACAGCAATTCACAAACTGGCAGAGTAATCAAGGACAACTATCGCCCAAAAATCTGCTGAGGGAAGGCAACGAGGCGGACTCGAAAGCGAGGCAGAATAGAAGGAAACAGATTTCAAGAGGTACGTTGGAATCGCCTGTAAAGCACAGGAAGAGGGGCACAACTTCGACAATGATGCACTTGGCCAAAAAGGGCGGATGTGTTTTCTCCTGAATATATTCAGGAGAAAACGCATACGCCCTTTTTGGCCAAGCAAGCAAGCGGGCAATGCAAATCTGCACTACAAAGAAGTATCACTTCCCACCGGTCAAAAGGGACATCCACAAAATGTGTAAAAACCAGAAAGGCAAGACCGGCCCTGGAGAACCGGGAGCCTTGTTATGCTGATGGGCGGGATGTAAGTTGCCAACTGCCTCACTGGAGGAGTGCATTGTGTTCCCTAAAACAAGTAAACAACAGAGCTACAGAGCCAAGGGCACTTCCAGTCTAGGGAATATACCTTGGGAAAACTGAAAATCAATAAGACACAGCCACCCCCAAATTTAGGGCTGCACTGCTTACAAGAACCTCAACTTTGGTACACCTTAAATATCCCAGGAAATATAAAAATGGTTCCAAAAATTGTGGAAGATATGTATGATGGAATATCCCTCAGCCATGAAATCAATGTCATAAGACCAGTAGCAGCAAAATGAGTGGATTCCGGTATGATGATTCTAAGTGAAATAAGTCACACAGAAAAAGAAACTTATCATAAGATATCACTTAGGAAGATCCTGTAACCATGGCTACACATGAACTGAGTTAGGAAAGAGAACAGAGTCTCACATTTAGAAAACACTCGTATGCCTGCTTAAGGGGGAAGGAGAGGTAGGGTGATGCATAAAACCAGACGTTGATATAAGCACAGGTACCGTTCCAAAAACCAACTATGGAATAGACAAGACCTACACCTTCCTCAGTGAAAGGGACTCAAAACCCCATATTTCCCGCAGAGGAATATATCTGACTAGTAAGAATCTTAAAACCTATGTATTGATATGTCTCCTTAAGGGAATCAAGTCTGTCTAGACTGGCATAAACATGGCAGCGAGAATCAGCTCAAACCCACTATAAAAAGGACGTTGAAAAACAAAACAAAGAAACATGGAAATTCTTTACAATTCCTTCAGGTTCTCTGATGCAACCTGGAATGACCCTATCTACAATGACAGCTGGATGTGGCATGAGGCTGGACACTTGGGACTGAGAGGATTGGTGAGACTGGGTGAGCACATGCAGACCCTTTCAAGCAGTAATGCATGGCACCCATTCCATGGGTCCCAACTCTCCAGGTTGAAGGGAATATTACTACAGCTATAACATGTACGGGAAACCTAGAGAATGGACACACTGTGAATACGAAAGGTCTCTAAAACTCAACGAATAGTCCCTCTCCTGGTGCTCCGGTTTGACTTTCCAACTGCTTTTCTATCAATCTCCCAACTTGGAGAGACAGCCCCTTTAACCTCCTGGTTTGCACAGGTTGCCAATTTGGCCGAGGATGAAAGGGAAGAGGGAGAACTAATGAGAGAGTAGCTGTTAGGCATTTGGATGGGCACATGTCACTCTAATTTCCCGGCAGGAAGAAGAATTAACCAAAGTCTCAGCCACCCACCGGGAAACAGTATAGGTCCTGAACCAAAATTTTGGACTTGCGTTCAGCTCACAAAAAACGAGTTGAAAAATGGAGCTCAGGGGCACAGCAATTCACAAACTGGCAGAGTAATCAAGGACAACTATCGCCCAAAAATCTGCTGAGGAAAGGCAACGATGCGGACTCAAAAGCGAAGCAGAATAGCAGAAAACAGATTTCAAGAGGTACGTTGGAATCACCTGTAAAGCACAGGAAGAGGGGCACAACTTCGACAATGATGCACTTGGCCAAAAATGGCGGATGCGTTTTCTCCTGAATGCATACGCCCTTTTTGGCGAAGCAAGCAAGCGGGCAATGCAAATCTGCACTACAAAGAAGTATCACTTCCCACCGCTCAAAAGGGAAATCCACAAAATGTGTAAAAAACAGAAAGGCAAGACAGGCCTTGGAGAACAGGGAGCCATGTTATGCTGATGGGCGGGATGTAACTTGCCAACTGCCTCACTGGAGGAGTGCATTGTGTTCCCTAAAACAAGTAAACAACAGAGCTACAGAGCCAAGGGCACTTCCAGTCTAGGGAATATTCCTTGGGAAAACTGAAAATCAATAAGACAGAGCCACCCCCAAATTTAGGGCTGCACTGCTTACAAGAACCTCAACTTGGGTACACCTTAAATATGCCAGGAAATATAAAAATGGTTCCAAAAATTGTGGAAGTTATGTACGATGGAATATCCCTCAGCCATGAAATCAATGTCATAAGACCAGTAGCAGCAAAATGAGTGGATTCAGGTACGATGATTCTAAGTGAAATAAGTCACACAGAAAAAGAAACTTATCATAAGATATCACTTAGGAAGATCCTGTAAACATGGCTACACATGAACTGAGTTAGGAAAGAGAACAGAGTCTCACATTTAGAAAACACTCGTATGCCTGCTTAAGGGGGAAGGAGAGGTGGGGTGATGCATAAAACCAGAGCTTGATATAAGCACAGGTACCGTTCCAAAAACCAAGTGTGGAATAGACAAGACCTACACCTTCCTCAATGAAAGGGACTCAAAACCCCATATTTCCCGCAGAGGAATATATCTGACAAGTAAGAATCTTAAAACCTATGTATTGATATGTCTCCATAAGGGAATCAAGTGTGTCTAGACTGGCATAAACATGGCAGTGAGAATCAGCTCAAACCCACTATAAAAAGGACGTTCAAAAACAAAACATAAAACGGAAATTCTTTACAATTCCTTCAGCGTTTCTGATGCAACCTCGAATGACCCTATCTACAATGACAGCTGGATGTGGCATGAGGCTGGACACTTGGGACTGAGAGGATTGGTGAGACTGGGTGAGCACATGCAGACCCTTTCAAGCAGTAATCCATGGCACCCATTCCATGGGTCCCAACTCTCCAGGTTGAAGGGAATATTACTACAGCTATAACATGTATGGGAAACCTAGAGAATGGACACACTGTGAATACGAAAGGTCTCTAAAACTCAACGAATTGTCCCTCTCCTGGTGCTCCGGTTTGACTTTCCAACTGCTTTCCTATCAATCTCCCAACTTGGAGAGACAGCCCCTTTAACCTCCTGGTTCGCACAGGTTGCCAATTTGGCAGAGGATGAAAGGGAAGAGGGAGAACCAATGAGAGAGTAGCTGTTAGGCATTTGGATGGGCACATGTCACTCTAATTTCCCGGCAGGAAGAAGAATTAACCAAAGTCTCAGCCACCCACCGGGAACCAGTATAGGTCCTGAACCAAAATTTTGGACTTGCATTCAGCTCACAAAAAACGAGTTGAATAATGGAGCTCAGGGGCACAGCAATTCACAAACTGGCAGAGTAATCAAGGACAACTATCGCCCAAAAATCTGCTGAGGGAAGGCAACGAGGCGGACTCGAAAGCGAGGCAGAATAGCAGGAAACAGATTTCAAGAGGTACGTTGGAATCGCCTGTAAAGCACAGGAAGAGGGGCACAACTTCGACAATGATGCACTTGGCCAAAATGGGCGGATGTGTTTTCTCCTGAATATATTCAGGAGAAAACGCATCCGCCCTTTTTGGCCAAGCAAGCAAGCGGGCAATGCAAATCTGCACTACAAAGAAGTATCACTTCCCACCGGTCAAAAGGGACATCCACAAAATGTGTAAAATCCAGAAAGGCAAGACCGGCCCTGGAGAACAGGGAGCCTTGTTATGCTGATGGGCGGGATGTAAGTTGCCAACTGCCTCACTGGAGGAGTGCATTGTGTTCCCTAAAACAAGTAAACAACAGAGCTATAGAGCCAAGGGCACTTCCAGTCTAGGGAATATACCTTGGGAAAACTGAAAATCAATAAGACAGAGCAACCCCCAAATTTAGGGCTGCACTGCTTACAAGAACCTCAACTTGGGTACACCTTGAATATCCCAGGAAATATAAAAATGGTTCCAAAAATTGTGGAAGTTATGTATGATGGAATATCCCTCAGCCATGAAATCAATGTCATAAGACCAGTAGCAGCAAAATGAGTGGATTCAGGTACGATGATTCTAAGTGAAATAAATCACACAGAAAAAGAAACTTATCATAAGATATCACTTAGGAAGATCCTGTAACCATGGGTACACATGAACTGAGTTAGGAAAGAGAACAGAGTCTCACATTTAGAAAACACTCGTATGCCTGCTTAAGGGGGAAGGAGAGGTGGGGTGATGCATAAAACCAGAGTTTGATATAAGCACAGGTACCGTTCCAAAAACCAACTATGGAATAGACAAGACCTACACCTTCCTCAGTGATAGGGACTCAAAACCCCATATTTCCCGCAGAGGAATATATCTGACTAGTAAGAATCTTAAAAGGTATGTATTGAAATGTCTCCGTAAGGGAATCAAGTGTGTCTAGACTGGCATAAACATGGCAGCGAGAATCAGCTCAAACCCACTATAAAAAGGACGTTCAAAAACAAAACAAAGAAACGGAAATTCTTTACAATTCCTTCAGCGTTTCTGATGCAACCTCGAATGACCCTATCTACAATGACAGCTGTATGTGGCATGAGGCTGGACACTTGGGACTGAGAGGATTGGTGAGACTGGGTGAGCACAGGCAGACCCTTTCAAGCAGTAATCCATGGCACCCATTCCATGGGTCCCAACTCTCCAGGTTGAAGGGAATATTACTACAGCTATAACATGTACGGGAAACCTAGAGAATGGACACACTGTGAATACGAAAGGTCTCTAAAACTCAACGAATAGTCCCTCTCCTGGTGCTCCGGTTTGACTTTCCAACTGCTTTTCTATCAATCTCCCAACTTGGAGAGACAGCCCCTTTAACCTCCTGGTTTGCACAGGTTGCCAATTTGGCCGAGGATGAAAGGGAAGAGGGAGAACTAATGAGAGAGTAGCTGTTAGGCATTTGGATGGGCACATGTCACTCTAATTTCCCGGCAGGAAGAAGAATTTACCAAAGTCTCAGCCACCCACCGGGAACCAGTATAGTTCCTGAACCAAAATTTTGGACTTGCGTTCAGCTCACAAAAAACGAGTTGAAAAATGGAGCTCAGGGGCACAGCAATTCACAAACTGGCAGAGTAATCAAGGACAACTATCGCCCAAAAATCTGCTGAGGAAAGGCAACGAGGCGGACTCAAAAGCGAAGCAGAATAGCAGAAAACAGATTTCAAGAGGTACGTTGGAATCGCCTGTAAAGCACAGGAAGAGGGGCACAACTTCGACAATGATGCACTTGGCCAAAAATGGCGGATGCGTTTTCTCCTGAATGCATACGCCCTTTTTGGCGAAGCAAGCAAGCGGGCAATGCAAATCTGCACTACAAAGAAGTATCACTTCCCACCGCTCAAAAGGGAAATCCACAAAATGTGTAAAAAACAGAAAGGCAAGACAGGCCTTGGAGAACAGGGAGCCATGTTATGCTGATGGGCGGGATGTAACTTGCCAACTGCCTCACTGGAGGAGTGCATTGTGTTCCCTAAAACAAGTAAACAACAGAGCTACAGAGCCAAGGGCACTTCCAGTCTAGGGAATATACCTTGGGAAAACTGAAAATCAATAAGACAGAGCCACCCCCAAATTTAGGGCTGCACTGCTTACAAGAACCTCAACTTGGGTACACCTTAAATATGCCAGGAAATATAAAAATGGTTCCAAAAATTGTGGAAGTTATGTACGATGGAATATCCCTCAGCCATGAAATCAATGTCATAAGACCAGTAGCAGCAAAATGAGTGGATTCAGGTACGATGATTCTAAGTGAAATAAGTCACACAGAAAAAGAAACTTATCATAAGATATCACTTAGGAAGATCCTGTAAACATGGCTACACATGAACTGAGTTAGGAAAGAGAACAGAGTCTCACATTTAGAAAACACTCGTATGCCTGCTTAAGGGGGAAGGAGAGGTGGGGTGATGCATAAAACCAGAGCTTGATATAAGCACAGGTACCGTTCCAAAAACCAAGTGTGGAATAGACAAGACCTACACCTTCCTCAATGAAAGGGACTCAAAACCCCATATTTCCCGCAGAGGAATATATCTGACTAGTAAGAATCTTAAAACCTATGTATTGATATGTCTCCATAAGGGAATCAAGTGTGTCTAGACTGGCATAAACATGGCAGTGAGAATCAGCTCAAACCCACTATAAAAAGGACGTTCAAAAACAAAACATAAAACGGAAATTCTTTACAATTCCTTCAGCGTTTCTGATGCAACCTCGAATGACCCTATCTACAATGACAGCTGGATGTGGCATGAGGCTGGACACTTGGGACTGAGAGGATTGGTGAGACTGGGTGAGCACATGCAGACCCTTTCAAGCAGTAATCCATGGCACCCATTCCATGGGTCCCAACTCTCCAGGTTGAAGGGAATATTACTACAGCTATAACATGTATGGGAAACCTAGAGAATGGACACACTGTGAATACGAAAGGTCTCTAAAACTCAACGAATTGTCCCTCTCCTGGTGCTCCGGTTTGACTTTCCAACTGCTTTCCTATCAATCTCCCAACTTGGAGAGACAGCCCCTTTAACCTCCTGGTTCGCACAGGTTGCCAATTTGGCAGAGGATGAAAGGGAAGAGGGAGAACCAATGAGAGAGTAGCTGTTAGGCATTTGGATGGGCACATGTCACTCTAATTTCCCGGCAGGAAGAAGAATTAACCAAAGTCTCAGCCACCCACTGGGAACCAGTATAGGTCCTGAACCAAAATTTTGGACTTGCATTCAGCTCACAAATAACGAGTTGAAAAATGGAGCTCAGGGGCACAGCAATTCACAAACTGGCAGAGTAATCAAGGACAACTATCGCCCAAAAATCTGCTGAGGGAAGGCAACGAGGCGGACTCGAAAGCGAGGCAGAATAGCAGGAAACAGATTTCAAGAGGTACGTTGGAATCGCCTGTAAAGCACAGGAAGAGGGGCACAACTTCGACAATGATGCACTTGGCCAAAAAGGGCGGATGTGTTTTCTCCTGAATATATTCAGGAGAAAACGCATCCGCCCTTTTTGGCCAAGCAAGCAAGCGGGCAATGCAAATCTGCACTACAAAGAAGTATCACTTCCCACCGGTCAAAAGGGACATCCACAAAATGTGTAAAATCCAGAAAGGCAAGACCGGACCTGGAGAACCGGGAGCCTTGTTATGCTGATGGGCGGGATGTAAGTTGCCAACTGCCTCACTGGAGGAGTGCATTGTGTTCCCTAAAACAAGTAAACAACAGAGCTACACAGCCAAGGGCACTTCCAGTCTAGGGAATATACCTTGGGAAAACTGAAAATCAATAAGACAGAGCAACCCCCAAATTTAGGGCTGCACTGCTTACAAGAACCTCAACTTGGGTACACCTTGAATATCCCAGGAAATATAAAAATGGTTCCAAAAATTGTGGAAGTTATGTATGATGGAATATCCCTCAGCCATGAAATCAATGTCATAAGACCAGTAGCAGCAAAATGAGTGGATTCAGGTACGATGATTCTAAGTGAAATAAATCACACAGAAAAAGAAACTTATCATAAGATATCACTTAGGAAGATCCTGTAACCATGGGTACACATGAACTGAGTTAGGAAAGAGAACAGAGTCTCACATTTAGAAAACACTCGTATGCCTGCTTAAGGGGGAAGGAGAGGTGGGGTGATGCATAAAACCAGAGTTTGATATAAGCACAGGTACCGTTCCAAAAACCAACTATGGAATAGACAAGACCTACACCTTCCTCAGTGATAGGGACTCAAAACCCCATATTTCCCGCAGAGGAATATATCTGACTAGTAAGAATCTTAAAAGGTATGTATTGAAATGTCTCCGTAAGGGAATCAAGTGTGTCTAGACTGGCATAAACATGGCAGCGAGAATCAGCTCAAACCCACTATAAAAAGGACGTTCAAAAACAAAACAAAGAAACGGAAATTCTTTACAATTCCTTCAGCGTTTCTGATGCAACCTCGAATGACCCTATCTACAATGACAGCTGTATGTGGCATGAGGCTGGACACTTGGGACTGAGAGGATTGGTGAGACTGGGTGAGCACATGCAGACCCTTTCAAGCAGTAATCCATGGCACCCATTCCATGGGTCCCAACTCTCCAGGTTGAAGGGAATATTACTACAGATATAACATGTGCGGGAATCCTAGAGAATGGATACACTGTGAATACGAAAGGTCTCTAAAACTCAACGAATAGTCCCTCTCCTGGTGCTCCGGGTTGACTTTCCAACTGCTTTACTATCAATCTCCCAACTTGGAGAGACAGCCCCTTTAACCTCCTGGTTCGCAAAGGTTGCCAATTTGGCAGAGGATGAAAGGGAAGAGGGAGAACCAATGAGAGAGTAGCTGTTAGGCATTTGGATGGGCACATGTCACTCTAATTTCCTGGCAGGAAGAAGCATCAACCAAAGTCTCAGCCACCCACCGGGAAACAGTATAGTTCCTGAACCAAAATTTTGGACTTGCGTTCAGCTCACAAAAAACGAGTTGAAAAATGGAGCTCAGGGGCACAGCAATTCACAAACTGGCAGAGTAATCAAGGAAAACTATCGCCCAAAAATCTGCTGAGGGAAGGCCACGAGGCGGACTCGAAAGCGAGGCAGAATAGCAGGAAACAGATTTCAAGAGGTACGTTGGAATCGCCTGTAAAGCACAGGAAGAGGGGCACAACTTCGACAATGATGCACTTGGCCAAAAAGTGCGGATGTGTTTTCTCCTGAATATATTCAGGAGAAAACGCATACGCCCTTTTTGGCCAAGCAAGCAAGCGGGCAATGCAAATCTGCACTACAAAGAAGTATCACTTCCCACCGCTCAAAAGGGACATCCACAAAATGTGTAAAAAACAGAAAGGCAAGACCGGCCCTGGAGAACCGGGAGCCTTGTTATGCTGATGGGCGGGATGTAAGTTGCCAACTGCCTCACTGGAGGAGTGCATTGTGTTCCCTAAAACAATTAAACAACAGAGCTACAGAGCCAAGGGCACTTCCAGTCTAGGGAATATACCTTGGGAAAACTGAAAATCAATAAGACACAGCCACCCCCAAATTTAGGGCTGCACTGCTTACAAGAACCTCAACTTTGGTACACCTTAAATATCCCAGGAAATATAAAAATGGTTCCAAAAATTGTGGAAGTTATGTATGATGGAATATCCCTCAGCCATGAAATCAATGTCATAAGACCAGTAGCAGCAAAATGAGTGGATTCCGGTATGATGATTCTAAGTGAAATAAGTCACACAGAAAAAGAAACTTATCATAAGATATCACTTAGGAAGATCCTGTAACCATGGCTACACATGAACTGAGTTAGGAAAGAGAACAGAGTCTCACATTGAGAAAACACTCGTATGCCTGCTTAAGGGGGAAGGAGAGGTAGGGTGATGCATAAAACCAGAGCTTGATATAAGCACAGGTACCGTTCCAAAAACCAACTATGGAATAGACAAGACCTACACCTTCCTCAATGAAAGGGACTCAAAACCCCATATTTCCCGCAGAGGAATATATCTGACTAGTAAGAATCTTAAAACCTATGTATTGATATGTCTCCTTAAGGGAATCAAGTCTGTCTAGACTGGCATAAACATGGCAGCGAGAATCAGCTCAAACCCACTATAAAAAGGACGTAGAAAAACAAAACAAAGAAACAGGGAAATTCTTTACAATTCCTTCAGGTTCTCTGATGCAACCTGGAATGACCCTATCTACAATGACAGCTGGATGTGGCATGAGGCTGGACACTTGGGACTGAGAGGATTGGTGAGACTGGGTGAGCACCTGCAGACCCTTTCAAGCAGTAATGCATGGCACCCATTCCATGGGTCCCAACTCTCCAGGTTGAAGGGAATATTACTACAGCTATAACATGTACGGGAAACCTAGAGAATGGACACACTGTGAATACGAAAGGTCTCTAAAACTCAACGAATAGTCCCTCTCCTGGTGCTCCGGTTTGACTTTCCAACTGCTTTTCTATCAATCTCCCAACTTGGAGAGACAGCCCCTTTAACCTCCTGGTTTGCACAGGTTGCCAATTTGGCCGAGGATGAAAGGGAAGAGGGAGAACTAATGAGAGAGTAGCTGTTAGGCATTTGGATGGGCACATGTCACTCTAATTTCCCGGCAGGAAGAAGAATTAACCAAAGTCTCAGCCACCCACCGGGAACCAGTATAGTTCCTGAACCAAAATTTTGGACTTGCGTTCAGCTCACAAAAAACGAGTTGAAAAATGGAGCTCAGGGGCACAGCAATTCACAAACTGGCAGAGTAATCAAGGACAACTATCGCCCAAAAATCTGCTGAGGAAAGGCAACGAGGCGGACTCAAAAGCGAAGCAGAATAGCAGAAAACAGATTTCAAGAGGTACGTTGGAATCGCCTGTAAAGCACAGGAAGAGGGGCACAACTTCGACAATGATGCACTTGGCCAAAAATGGCGGATGCGTTTTCTCCTGAATGCATACGCCCTTTTTGGCGAAGCAAGCAAGCGGGCAATGCAAATCTGCACTACAAAGAAGTATCACTTCCCACCGCTCAAAAGGGAAATCCACAAAATGTGTAAAAAACAGAAAGGCAAGACAGGCCTTGGAGAACAGGGAGCCATGTTATGCTGATGGGCGGGATGTAAGTTGCCAACTGCCTCACTGGAGGAGTGCATTGTGTTCCCTAAAACAAGTAAACAACAGAGCTACAGAGCCAAGGGCACTTCCAGTCTAGGGAATATACCTTGGGAAAACTGAAAATCAATAAGACAGAGCCACCCCCAAATTTAGGGCTGCACTGCTTACAAGAACCTCAACTTGGGTACACCTTAAATATGCCAGGAAATATAAAAATGGTTCCAAAAATTGTGGAAGTTATGTACGATGGAATATCCCTCAGCCATGAAATCAATGTCATAAGACCAGTAGCAGCAAAATGAGTGGATTCAGGTACGATGATTCTAAGTGAAATAAGTCACACAGAAAAAGAAACTTATCATAAGATATCACTTAGGAAGATCCTGTAACCATGGGTACACATGAACTGAGTTAGGAAAGAGAACAGAGTCTCACATTTAGAAAACACTCGTATGCCTGCTTAAGGGGGAAGGAGAGGTGGGGTGATGCATAAAACCAGAGCTTGATATAAGCACAGGTACCGTTCCAAAAACCAACTGTGGAATAGAGAAGACCTACACCTTCCTCAATGAAAGGGACTCAAAACCCCATATTTCCCACAGAGGAATATATCTGACTAGTAAGAATCTTAAAACCTATGTATTGATATGTCTCCATAAGGGAATCAAGTGTGTCTACACTGGCATAAACATGCCAGTGAGAATCAGCTCAAACCCACTATAAAAAGGACGTTCAAAAACAAAACATAAAACGGAAATTCTGTACAATTCCTTCAGCGTTTCTGATGCAACCTCGAATGACCCTATCTACAATGACAGCTGGATGTGGCATGAGGCTGGACACTTGGGACTGAGAGGATTGGTGAGACTGGGTGAGCACATGCAGACCCTTTCAAGCAGTAATCCATGGCACCCATTCCATGGGTCCCAACTCTCCAGGTTGAAGGGAATATTACTACAGCTATAACATGTACGGGAAACCTAGAGAATGGACACACTGTGAATACGAAAGGTCTCTAAAACTCAACGAATAGTCCCTCTCCTTGTGCTCCGGTTTGACTTTCCAACTGCTTTCCTATCAATCTCCCAACTTGGAGAGACAGCCCCTTTAACCTCCTGGTTCGCACAGGTTGCCAATTTGGCCCAGGATGAAAGGGAAGAGGGAGAACCAATGAGAGAGTAGCTGTTAGGCATTTGGATGGGCACATGTCACTCTAATTTCCCGGCAGGAAGAAGAATTAACCAAAGTCTCAGCCACCCACCGGGAACCAGTATAGGTCCTGAACCAAAAGTTTGGACTTGCGTTCAGCTCACAAAAAACGAGTTGAAAAATGGAGCTCAGGGGCACAGCAATTCACAAACTGGCAGAGTAATCAAGGACAACTATCGCCCAAAAATCTGCTGAGGGAAGGCAACGAGGCGCACTCGAAAGCGAGGCAGAATAGAAGGAAACAGATTTCAAGAGGTACGTTGGAATCGTCTGTAAAGCACAGGAAGAGGGGCACAACTTCGACAATGATGCACTTGGCCAAAAAGGGCAGATACGTTTTCTCCTGAATATATTCAGGAGAAAACGCATCCGCCCTTTTTGGCCAAGCAAGCAAGCGGGCAATGGAAATCTGCACTACAAAGAAGTATCACTTCCCACCGCTGAAAAGGGACATCCACAAAATGTGTAAAAACCAGAAAGGCAAGACCGGCCCTGGAGAACAGGGAGCCTTGTTATGCTGATGGGCGGGATGTAAGTTGCCAACTGCCTCACTGGAGGAGTGCATTGTGTTCCCTAAAACAAGTAAACAACAGAGCTACAGAGCCAAGGGCACTTCCAGTCTAGGGAATATACCTTGGGAAAACTGAAAATCAATAAGACAGAGCCACCCCCAAATTTAGGGCTGCACTGCTTACAAGAACCTCAACTTGGGGACACCTTAAATATCCCAGGAAATATAAAAATGGTTCCAAAAATTGTGGAAGTTATGTACGATGGAGTATCCCTCAGCCATGAAATCAATGTCATAAGACCAGTAGCAGCAAAATGAGTGGATTCAGGTACGATGATTCTAAGTGAAATAAGTCACACAGTAAAGAAACTTATCATAAGATATCACTTAGGAAGATCCTGTAACCATGGGTACACATGAACTGAGTTAGGAAAGAGAACAGTGTCTCACATTTAGAAAACCCTCGTATGCCTGCTTAAGGGGGAAGGAGAGGTGGGGTGATGCATAAAACCAGAGTTTGATATAAGCACATGTACCGTTCCAAAAACCAACTATGGAATAGACAAGACCTACACCTTCCTCAGTGATAGGGACTCAAAACCCCATATTTCCCGCAGAGGAATATATCTGACTAGTAAGAATCTTAAAAGGTATGTATTGAAATGTCTCCGTAAGGGAATCAAGTGTGTCTAGACTGGCATAAACATGGCAGCGAGAATCAGCTCAAACCCACTATAAAAAGGACGTTCAAAAACAAAACAAAGAAACGGAAATTCTTTACAATTCCTTCAGCGTTTCTGATGCAACCTCGAATGACCCTATCTACAATGACAGCTGTATGTGGCATGAGGCTGGACACTTGGGACTGAGAGGATTGGTGAGACTGGGTGAGCACATGCAGACCCTTTCAAGCAGTAATCCATGGCACCCATTCCATGGGTCCCAACTCTCCAGGTTGAAGGGAATATTACTACAGATATAACATGTGCGGGAATCCTAGAGAATGGATACACTGTGAATACGAAAGGTCTCTAAAACTCAACGAATAGTCCCTCTCCTGGTGCTCCGGTTTGACTTTCCAACTGCTTTACTATCAATCTCCCAACTTGGAGAGACAGCCCCTTTAACCTCCTGGTTCGCAAAGGTTGCCAATTTGGCAGAGGATGAAAGGGAAGAGGGAGAACCAATGAGAGAGTAGCTGTTAGGCATTTGGATGGGCACATGTCACTCTAATTTCCCGGCAGGAAGAAGCATTAACCAAAGTCTCAGCCACCCACCGGGAAACAGTATAGGTCCTGAACCAAAAGTTTGGACTTGCGTTCAGCTCACAAAAAACGAGTTGAAAAATGGAGCTCAGGGGCACAGCAATTCACAAACTGGCAGAGTAATCAAGGAAAACTATCGCCCAAAAATCTGCTGAGGGAAGGCCACGAGGCGGACTCGAAAGCGAGGCAGAATAGCAGGAAACAGATCTCAAGAGGTACGTTGGAATCGCCTGTAAAGCACAGGAAGAGGGGCACAACTTCGACAATGATGCACTTGGCCAAAAATGGCGAATGCGTTTTCTCCTGAATGCATACGCCCTTTTTGGCCAAGCAAGCAAGCGGGCAATGCAAATCTGCACTACAAAGAAGTATCACTTCCCACCGCTCAAAAGGGACATCCACAAAATGTGTAAAAAACAGAAAGGCAAGACAGGCCCTGGAGAACAGGGAGCCATGTTATGCTGATGGGCGGGATGTAAGTTGCCAACTGCCTCACTGGAGGAGTGCATTGTGTTCCCTAAAACAAGTAAACAACAGAGCTACGGAGCCAAGGGCATTTCCTGTCTAGGGAATATACCTTGGGAAAACTGAAAATCAATAAGACAGAGCCACCCCCAAATTTAGGGCTGCACTGCTTACAAGAACCTCAACTTGGGTACACCTTAAATATCCCAGGAAATATAAAAATGGTTCCAAAAATTGTGGAAGTTATGTACGATGGAATATCCCTCAGCCATGAAATCAATGTCATAAGACCAGTAGCAGCAAAATGAGTGGATTCCGGTACGATGATTCTAAGTGAAATAAATCACACAGAAAAAGAAACTTATCATAAGATATCACTTAGGAAGATCCTGTAACCATGGGTACACATGAACTGAGTTAGGAAAGAGAACAGAGTCTCACATTTAGAAAACACTCGTATGCCTGCTTAAGGGGGAAGGAGAGGTGGGGTGATGCATAAAACCAGAGTTTGATATAAGCACAGGTACCGTTCCAAAAACCAACTATGGAATAGACAAGACCTACACCTTCCTCAGTGACAGGGACTCAAAACCCCATATTTCCCGCAGAGGAATATATCTGACTAGTAAGAATCTTAAAACGTATGTATTGAAATGTCTCCGTAAGGGAATCAAGTGTGTCTAGACTGGCATAAACATTGCAGCGAGAATCAGCTCAAACCCACTATAAAAAGGACGTTCAAAAACAAAACAAAGAAACGGAAATTCTTTACAATTCCTTCAGCGTTTCTGATGCAACCTCGAATGACCCTATCTACAATGACAGCTGGATGTGGCATGAGGCTGGACACTTGGGACTGAGAGGATTGGTGAGACTGGGTGAGCACATGCAGACCCTTTCAAGCAGTAATCCATGGCACCCATTCCATGGGTCCCAACTCTCCAGGTTGAAGGGAATATTACTACAGATATAACATGTGCGGGAATCCTAGAGAATGGATACACTGTGAATACGAAAGGTCTCTAAAACTCAACGAATAGTCCCTCTCCTGGTGCTCCGGTTTGACTTTCCAACTGCTTTACTATCAATCTCCCAACTTGGAGAGACAGCCCCTTTAACCTCCTGGTTCGCAAAGGTTGCCAATTTGGCAGAGGATGAAAGGGAAGAGGGAGAACCAATGAGAGAGTAGCTGTTAGGCATTTGGATGGGCACATGTCACTCTAATTTCCCGGCAGGAAGAAGCATTAACCAAAGTCTCAGCCACCCACCGGGAAACAGTATAGGTCCTGAACCAAAAGTTTGGACTTGCGTTCAGCTCACAAAAAACGAGTTGAAAAATGGAGCTCAGGGGCACAGCAATTCACAAACTGGCAGAGTAATCAAGGAAAACTATCGCCCAAAAATCTGCTGAGGGAAGGCCACGAGGCGGACTCGAAAGCGAGGCAGAATAGCAGGAAACAGATCTCAAGAGGTACGTTGGAATCGCCTGTAAAGCACAGGAAGAGGGGCACAACTTCGACAATGATGCACTTGGCCAAAAATGGCGAATGCGTTTTCTCCTGAATGCATACGCCCTTTTTGGCCAAGCAAGCAAGCGGGCAATGCAAATCTGCACTACAAAGAAGTATCACTTCCCACCGCTCAAAAGGGACATCCACAAAATGTGTAAAAAACAGAAAGGCAAGACAGGCCCTGGAGAACAGGGAGCCATGTTATGCTGATGGGCGGGATGTAAGTTGCCAACTGCCTCACTGGAGGAGTGCATTGTGTTCCCTAAAACAAGTAAACAACAGAGCTACAGAGCCAAGGGCATTTCCAGTCTAGGGAATATACCTTGGGAAAACTGAAAATCAATAAGACAGAGCCACCCCCAAATTTAGGGCTGCACTGCTTACAAGAACCTCAACTTGGGTACACCTTAAATATCCCAGGAAATATAAAAATGGTTCCAAAAATTGTGGAAGTTATGTACGATGGAATATCCCTCAGCCATGAAATCAATGTCATAAGACCAGTAGCAGCAAAATGAGTGGATTCCGGTACGATGATTCTAAGTGAAATAAATCACACAGAAAAAGAAACTTATCATAAGATATCACTTAGGAAGATCCTGTAACCATGGGTACACATGAACTGAGTTAGTAAAGAGAACAGAGTCTCACATTTAGAAAACACTCGTATGCCTGCTTAAGGGGGAAGGAGAGGTGGGGTGATGCATAAAACCAGAGTTTGATATAAGCACAGGTACCGTTCCAAAAACCAACTATGGAATAGACAAGACCTACACCTTCCTCAGTGACAGGGACTCAAAACCCCATATTTCCCGCAGAGGAATATATCTGACTAGTAAGAATCTTAAAACGTATGTATTGAAATGTCTCCGTAAGGGAATCAAGTGTGTCTAGACTGGCATAAACATGGCAGCGAGAATCAGCTCAAACCCACTATAAAAAGGACGTTCAAAAACAAAACAAAGAAACGGAAATTCTTTACAATTCCTTCAGCGTTTCTGATGCAACCTCGAATGACCCTATCTACAATGACAGCTGGATGTGGCATGAGGCTGGACACTTGGGACTGAGAGGATTGGTGAGACTGGGTGAGCACATGCAGACCCTTTCAAGCAGTAATCCATGGCACCCATTCCATGGGTCCCAACTCTCCAGGTTGAAGGGAATATTACTACAGATATAACATGTGCGGGAATCCTAGAGAATGGATACACTGTGAATACGAAAGGTCTCTAAAACTCAACGAATAGTCCCTCTCCTGGTGCTCCGGTTTGACTTTCCAACTGCTTTCCTATCAATCTCCCAACTTGGAGAGACAGCCCCTTTAACCTCCTGGTTCGCAAAGGTTGCCAATTTGGCAGAGGATGAAAGGGAAGAGGGAGAACCAATGAGAGAGTAGCTGTTAGGCATTTGGATGGGCACATGTCACTCTAATTTCCCGGCAGGAAGAAGCATTAACCAAAGTCTCAGCCACCCACCGGGAAACAGTATAGGTCCTGAACCAAAAGTTTGGACTTGCGTTCAGCTCACAAAAAACGAGTTGAAAAATGGAGCTCAGGGGCACAGCAATTCACAAACTGGCAGAGTAATCAAGGAAAACTATCGCCCAAAAATCTGCTGAGGGAAGGCCACGAGGCGGACTCGAAAGCGAGGCAGAATAGCAGGAAACAGATCTCAAGAGGTACGTTGGAATCGCCTGTAAAGCACAGGAAGAGGGGCACAACTTCGACAATGATGCACTTGGCCAAAAATGGCGAATGCGTTTTCTCCTGAATGCATACGCCCTTATTGGCCAAGCAAGCAAGCGGGCAATGCAAATCTGCACTACAAAGAAGTATCACTTCCCACCGCTCAAAAGGGACATCCACAAAATGTGTAAAAAACAGAAAGGCAAGACAGGCCCTGGAGAACAGGGAGCCATGTTATGCTGATGGGCGGGATGTAAGTTGCCAACTGCCTCACTGGAGGAGTGCATTGTGTTCCCTAAAACAAGTAAACAACAGAGCTACAGAGCCAAGGGCACTTCCAGTCTAGGGAATATACCTTGGGAAAACTGAAAATCAATAAGACAGAGCCACCCCCAAATTTAGGACTGCACTGCTTACAAGAACCTCAACTTGGGTACACCTTAAATATGCCAGGAAATATAAAAATGGTTCCAAAAATTGTGGAAGTTATGTACGATGGAATATCCCTCAGCCATGAAATCAATGTCATAAGACCAGTAGCAGCAAAATGAGTGGATTCAGGTACGATGATTCTAAGTGAAATAAATCACACAGAAAAAGAAACTTATCATAAGATATCACTTAGGAAGATCCTGTAACCATGGCTACACATGAACTGAGTTAGGAAAGAGAACAGAGTCTCACATTTAGAAAACACTCGTAAGCCTGCTTAAGGGGGAAGGAGAGGTGGGGTGATGCATAAAACCAGAGCTTGATATAAGCACAGGTACCGTTCCAAAAACCAACTATGGAATAGACAAGACCTACACCTTCCTCACTGAAAGGGACTCAAAACCCCATATTTCCCGCAGAGGAATATATCTGACTAGTAAGAATCTCAAAACCTATGTATTGATATGTCTCCATAAGGGAATCAAGTGTGTCTAGACTGCCATAAACATGGCAGTGAGAATCAGCTCATACCCACTATAAAAAGGACGTTCAAAAACAAAACATAAAACGGAAATTCTGTACAATTCCTTCAGCGTTTCTGATGCAACCTCGAATGACCCTATCTACAATGACAGCTGGATGTGGCATGAGGCTGGACACTTGGGACTGAGAGGATTGGTGAGACTGGGTGAGCACATGCAGACCCTTTCAAGCAGTAATCCATGGCACCCATTCCATGGGTCCCAACTCTCCAGGTTGAAGGGAATATTACTACAGCTATAACATGTACGGGAAACCTAGAGAATGGACACACTGTGAATACGAAAGGTCTCTAAAACTCAACGAATAGTCCCTCTCCTTGTGCTCCGGTTTGACTTTCCAACTGCTTTACTATCAATCTCCCAACTTGGAGAGACAGCCCCTTTAACCTCCTGGTTCACACAGGTTGCCAATTTGGCCGAGGATGAAAGGGAATAGGGAGAACCAATGAGAGAGTAGCTGTTAGGCATTTGGATGGGCACATGTCACTCTAATTTCCCGGCAGGAAGAAGTATTAACCAAAGTCTCAGCCACCCACCGGGAACCAGTATAGGTCCTGAACCAAAATTTTGGACTTGCGTTCAGCTCACAAAAAACGAGTTGAAAAATGGAGCTCAGGGGCACAGCAATTCACAAACTGGCAGAGTAATCAAGGACAACTATCGCCCAAAAATCTGCTGAGGGAAGGCAACGAGGCGGACTCGAAAGCGAGGCAGAATAGAAGGAAACAGATTTCAAGAGGTACGTTGGAATCGCCTGTAAAGCACAGGAAGAGGGGCACAACTTCGACAATGATGCACTTGGCCAAAAAGGGCGGATGTGTTTTCTCCTGAATATATTCAGGAGAAAACGCATACGCCCTTTTTGGCCAAGCAAGCAAGCGGGCAATGCAAATCTGCACTACAAAGAAGTATCACTTCCCACCGGTCAAAAGGGACATCCACAAAATGTGTAAAAACCAGAAAGGCAAGACAGGCCCTGGAGAACCGGGAGCCTTGTTATGCTGATGGGCGGGATGTAAGTTGCCAACTGCCTCACTGGAGGAGTGCATTGTGTTCCCTAAAACAAGTAAACAACAGAGCTACAGAGCCAAGGGCACTTCCAGTCTAGGGAATATACCTTGGGAAAACTGAAAATCAATAAGACACAGCCACCCCCAAATTTAGGGCTGCACTGCTTACAAGAACCTCAACTTTGGTACATCTTAAATATCCCAGGAAATATAAAAATGGTTCCAAAAATTGTGGAAGTTATGTATGATGGAATATCCCTCAGCCATGAAATCAATGTCATAAGACCAGTAGCAGCAAAATGAGTGGATTCCGGTACGATGATTCTAAGTGAAATAAGTCACACAGAAAAAGAAACTTATCATAAGATATCACTTAGGAAGATCCTGTAACCATGGCTACACATGAACTGAGTTAGGAAAGAGAACAGAGTCTCACATTTAGAAAACACTCGTATGCCTGCTTAAGGGGGAAGGAGAGGTAGGGTGATGCATAAAACCAGACGTTGATATAAGCACAGGTACCGTTCCAAAAACCAACTATGGAATAGACAAGACCTACACCTTCCTCAGTGAAAGGGACTCAAAACCCCATATTTCCCGCAGAGGAATATATCTGACTAGTAAGAATCTTAAAACCTATGTATTGATATGTCTCCTTAAGGGAATCAAGTCTGTCTAGACTGGCATAAACATGGCAGCGAGAATCAGCTCAAACCCACTATAAAAAGGACGTTCAAAAACAAAACAAAGAAACAGGGAAATTCTTTACAATTCCTTCAGGTTCTCTGATGCAACCTGGAATGACCCTATCTACAATGACAGCTGGATGTGGCATGAGGCTGGACACTTGGGACTGAGAGGATTGGTGAGACTGGGTGAGCACATGCAGACCCTTTCAAGCAGTAATCCATGGCACCCATTCCATGGGTCCCAACTCTCCAGGTTGAAGGGAATATTACTACAGCTATAACATGTACGGGAAACCTAGAGAATGGACACACTGTGAATACGAAAGGTCTCTAAAACTCAACGAATAGTCCCTCTCCTGGTGCTCCGGTTTGACTTTCCAACTGCTTTTCTATCAATCTCCCAACTTGGAGAGACAGCCCCTTTAACCTCCTGGTTTGCACAGGTTGCCAATTTGGCCGAGGATGAAAGGGAAGAGGGAGAACTAATGAGAGAGTAGCTGTTAGGCATTTGGATGGGCACATGTCACTCTAATTTCCCGGCAGGAAGAAGAATTAACCAAAGTCTCAGCCACCCACCGGGAACCAGTATAGTTCCTGAACCAAAATTTTGGACTTGCGTTCAGCTCACAAAAAACGAGTTGAAAAATGGAGCTCAGGGGCACAGCAATTCACAAACTGGCAGAGTAATCAAGGACAACTACCGCCCAAAAATCTGCTGAGGAAAGGCAACGAGGCGGACTCAAAAGCGAAGCAGAATAGCAGAAAACAGATTTCAAGAGGTACGTTGGAATCACCTGTAAAGCACAGGAAGAGGGGCACAACTTCGACAATGATGCACTTGGCCAAAAATGGCGGATGCGTTTTCTCCTGAATGCATACGCCCTTTTTGGCGAAGCAAGCAAGCGGGCAATGCAAATCTGCACTACAAAGAAGTATCACTTCCCACCGCTCAAAAGGGAAATCCACAAAATGTGTAAAAAACAGAAAGGCAAGACAGGCCTTGGAGAACAGGGAGCCATGTTATGCTGATGGGCGGGATGTAAGTTGCCAACTGCCTCACTGGAGGAGTGCATTGTGTTCCCTAAAACAAGTAAACAACAGAGCTACAGAGCCAAGGGCACTTCCAGTCTAGGGAATATTCCTTGGGAAAACTGAAAATCAATAAGACAGAGCCACCCCCAAATTTAGGGCTGCACTGCTTACAAGAACCTCAACTTGGGTACACCTTAAATATGCCAGGAAATATAAAAATGGTTCCAAAAATTGTGGAAGTTATGTACGATGGAATATCCCTCAGCCATGAAATCAATGTCATAAGACCAGTAGCAGCAAAATGAGTGGATTCAGGTACGATGATTCTAAGTGAAATAAGTCACACAGAAAAAGAAACTTATCATAAGATATCACTTAGGAAGATCCTGTAAACATGGCTACACATGAACTGAGTTAGGAAAGAGAACAGAGTCTCACATTTAGAAAACACTCGTATGCCTGCTTAAGGGGGAAGGAGAGGTGGGGTGATGCATAAAACCAGAGCTTGATATAAGCACAGGTACCGTTCCAAAAACCAAGTGTGGAATAGACAAGACCTACACCTTCCTCAATGAAAGGGACTCAAAACCCCATATTTCCCGCAGAGGAATATATCTGACTAGTAAGAATCTTAAAACCTATGTATTGATATGTCTCCATAAGGGAATCAAGTGTGTCTAGACTGCCATAAACATGGCAGTGAGAATCAGCTCAAACCCACTATAAAAAGGACGTTCAAAAACAAAACATAAAACGGAAATTCTTTACAATTCCTTCAGCGTTTCTGATGCAACCTCGAATGACCCTATCTACAATGACAGCTGGATGTGGCATGAGGCTGGACACTTGGGACTGAGAGGATTGGTGAGACTGGGTGAGCACATGCAGACCCTTTCAAGCAGTAATCCATGGCACCCATTCCATGGGTCCCAACTCTCCAGGTTGAAGGGAATATTACTACAGCTATAACATGTATGGGAAACCTAGAGAATGGACACACTGTGAATACGAAAGGTCTCTAAAACTCAACGAATTGTCCCTCTCCTGGTGCTCCGGTTTGACTTTCCAACTGCTTTCCTATCAATCTCCCAACTTGGAGAGACAGCCCCTTTAACCTCCTGGTTCGCACAGGTTGCCAATTTGGCAGAGGATGAAAGGGAAGAGGGAGAACCAATGAGAGAGTAGCTGTTAGGCATTTGGATGGGCACATGTCACTCTAATTTCCCGGCAGGAAGAAGAATTAACCAAAGTCTCAGCCACCCACTGGGAACCAGTATAGGTCCTGAACCAAAATTTTGGACTTGCATTCAGCTCACAAAAAACGAGTTGAATAATGGAGCTCAGGGGCACAGCAATTCACAAACTGGCAGAGTAATCAAGGACAACTATCGCCCAAAAATCTGCTGAGGGAAGGCAACGAGGCGGACTCGAAAGCGAGGCAGAATAGCAGGAAACAGATTTCAAGAGGTACGTTGGAATCGCCTGTAAAGCACAGGAAGAGGGGCACAACTTCGACAATGATGCACTTGGCCAAAATGGGCGGATGTGTTTTCTCCTGAATATATTCAGGAGAAAACGCATCCGCCCTTTTTGGCCAAGCAAGCAAGCGGGCAATGCAAATCTGCACTACAAAGAAGTATCACTTCCCACCGGTCAAAAGGGACATCCACAAAATGTGTAAAATCCAGAAAGGCAAGACCGGCCCTGGAGAACAGGGAGCCTTGTTATGCTGATGGGCGGGATGTAAGTTGCCAACTGCCTCACTGGAGGAGTGCATTGTGTTCCCTAAAACAAGTAAACAACAGAGCTACAGAGCCAAGGGCACTTCCAGTCTAGGGAATATACCTTGGGAAAACTGAAAATCAATAAGACAGAGCAACCCCCAAATTTAGGGCTGCACTGCTTACAAGAACCTCAACTTGGGTACACCTTGAATATCCCAGGAAATATAAAAATGGTTCCAAAAATTGTGGAAGTTATGTATGATGGAATATCCCTCAGCCATGAAATCAATGTCATAAGACCAGTAGCAGCAAAATGAGTGGATTCAGGTACGATGATTCTAAGTGAAATAAATCACACAGAAAAAGAAACTTATCATAAGATATCACTTAGGAAGATCCTGTAACCATGGGTACACATGAACTGAGTTAGGAAAGAGAACAGAGTCTCACATTTAGAAAACACTCGTATGCCTGCTTAAGGGGGAAGGAGAGGTGGGGTGATGCATAAAACCAGAGTTTGATATAAGCACAGGTACCGTTCCAAAAACCAACTATGGAATAGACAAGACCTACACCTTCCTCAGTGATAGGGACTCAAAACCCCATATTTCCCGCAGAGGAATATATCTGACTAGTAAGAATCTTAAAAGGTATGTATTGAAATGTCTCCGTAAGGGAATCAAGTGTGTCTAGACTGGCATAAACATGGCAGCGAGAATCAGCTCAAACCCACTATAAAAAGGACGTTCAAAAACAAAACAAAGAAACGGAAATTCTTTACAATTCCTTCAGCGTTTCTGATGCAACCTCGAATGACCCTATCTACAATGACAGCTGTATGTGGCATGAGGCTGGACACTTGGGACTGAGAGGATTGGTGAGACTGGGTGAGCACATGCAGACCCTTTCAAGCAGTAATACATGGCACCCATTCCATGGGTCCCAACTCTCCAGGTTGAAGGGAATATTACTACAGATATAACATGTGCGGGAATCCTAGAGAATGGATACACTGTGAATACGAAAGGTCTCTAAAACTCAACGAATAGTCCCTCTCCTGGTGCTCCGGTTTGACTTTCCAACTGCTTTACTATCAATCTCCCAACTTGGAGAGACAGCCCCTTTAACCTCCTGGTTCGCAAAGGTTGCCAATTTGGCAGAGGATGAAAGGGAAGAGGGAGAACCAATGAGAGAGTAGCTGTTAGGCATTTGGATGGGCACATGTCACTCTAATTTCCCGGCAGGAAGAAGCATTAACCAAAGTCTCAGCCACCCACCGGGAAACAGTATAGGTCCTGAACCAAAAGTTTGGACTTGCGTTCAGCTCACAAAAAACGAGTTGAAAAATGGAGCTCAGGGGCACAGCAATTCACAAACTGGCAGAGTAATCAAGGAAAACTATCGCCCAAAAATCTGCTGAGGGAAGGCCACGAGGCGGACTCGAAAGCGAGGCAGAATAGCAGGAAACAGATCTCAAGAGGTACGTTGGAATCGCCTGTAAAGCACAGGAAGAGGGGCACAACTTCGACAATGATGCACTTGGCCAAAAATGGCGAATGCGTTTTCTCCTGAATGCATACGCCCTTTTTGGCCAAGCAAGCAAGCGGGCAATGCAAATCTGCACTACAAAGAAGTATCACTTCCCACCGCTCAAAAGGGACATCCACAAAATGTGTAAAAAACAGAAAGGCAAGACAGGCCTTGGAGAACAGGGAGCCATGTTATGCTGATGGGCGGGATGTAAGTTGCCAACTGCCTCACTGGAGGAGTGCATTGTGTTCCCTAAAACAAGTAAACAACAGAGCTACAGAGCCAAGGGCACTTCCAGTCTAGGGAATATACCTTGGGAAAACTGAAAATCAATAAGACAGAGCCACCCCCAAATTTAGGGCTGCACTGCTTACAAGAACCTCAACTTGGGTACACCTTAAATATGCCAGGAAATATAAAAATGGTTCCAAAAATTGTGGAAGTTATGTACGATGGAATATCCCTCAGCCATGAAATCAATGTCATAAGACCAGTAGCAGCAAAATGAGTGGATTCAGGTACGATGATTCTAAGTGAAATAAGTCACACAGAAAAAGAAACTTATCATAAGATATCACTTAGGAAGATCCTGTAACCATGGCTACACATGAACTGAGTTAGGAAAGAGAACAGAGTCTCACATTTAGAAAACACTTGTATGCCTGCTTAAGGGGGAAGGAGAGGTGGGGTAATGCATAAAACCAGAGCTTGATATAAGCACAGGTACCGTTCCAAAAACCAACTATGGAATAGACAAGACCTACACCTTCCTCACTGAAAGGGACTCAAAACCCCATATTTCCCGCAGAGGAATATATCTGACTAGTAAGAATCTTAAAACCTATGTATTGATATGTCTCCATAAGGGAATCAAGTGTGTCTAGACTGCCATAAACATGGCAGTGAGAATCAGCTCAAACCCACTATAAAAAGGACGTTCAAAAACAAAACATAAAACGGAAATTCTGTACAATTCCTTCAGCGTTTCTGATGCAACCTCGAATGACCCTATCTACAATGACAGCTGGATGTGGCATGAGGCTGGACACTTGGGACTGAGAGGATTGTTGAGACTGGGTGAGCACATGCAGACCCTTTCAAGCAGTAATCCATGGCACCCATTCCATGGGTCCCAACTCTCCAGGTTGAAGGGAATATTACTACAGCTATAACATGTACGGGAAACCTAGAGAATGGACACACTGTGAATACGAAAGGTCTCTAAAACTCAACGAATAGTCCCTCTCCTGGTGCTCCGGTTTGACTTTCCAACTGCTTTTCTATCAATCTCCCAACTTGGAGAGACAGCCCCTTTAACCTCCTGGTTTGCACAGGTTGCCAATTTGGCCGAGGATGAAAGGGAAGAGGGAGAACTAATGAGAGAGTAGCTGTTAGGCATTTGGATGGGCACATGTCACTCTAATTTCCCGGCAGGAAGAAGAATTAACCAAAGTCTCAGCCACCCACCGGGAACCAGTATAGTTCCTGAACCAAAATTTTGGACTTGCGTTCAGCTCACAAAAAACGAGTTGAAAAATGGAGCTCAGGGGCACAGCAATTCACAAACTGGCAGAGTAATCAAGGACAACTATCGCCCAAAAATCTGCTGAGGAAAGGCAACGAGGCGGACTCAAAAGCGAAGCAGAATAGCAGAAAACAGATTTCAAGAGGTACGTTGGAATCGCCTGTAAAGCACAGGAAGAGGGGCACAACTTCGACAATGATGCACTTGGCCAAAAATGGCGGATGCGTTTTCTCCTGAATGCATACGCCCTTTTTGGCGAAGCAAGCAAGCGGGCAATGCAAATCTGCACTACAAAGAAGTATCACTTCCCACCGCTCAAAAGGGAAATCCACAAAATGTGTAAAAAACAGAAAGGCAAGACAGGCCTTGGAGAACAGGGAGCCATGTTATGCTGATGGGCGGGATGTAAGTTGCCAACTGCCTCACTGGAGGAGTGCATTGTGTTCCCTAAAACAAGTAAACAACAGAGCTACAGAGCCAAGGGCACTTCCAGTCTAGGGAATATACCTTGGGAAAACTGAAAATCAATAAGACAGAGCCACCCCCAAATTTAGGGCTGCACTGCTTACAAGAACCTCAACTTGGGTACACCTTAAATATGCCAGGAAATATAAAAATGGTTCCAAAAATTGTGGAAGTTATGTACGATGGAATATCCCTCAGCCATGAAATCAATGTCATAAGACCAGTAGCAGCAAAATGAGTGGATTCAGGTACGATGATTCTAAGTGAAATAAGTCACACAGAAAAAGAAACTTATCATAAGATATCACTTAGGAAGATCCTGTAAACATGGCTACACATGAACTGAGTTAGGAAAGAGAACAGAGTCTCACATTTAGAAAACACTCGTATGCCTGCTTAAGGGGGAAGGAGAGGTGGGGTGATGCATAAAACCAGAGCTTGATATAAGCACAGGTACCGTTCCAAAAACCAAGTGTGGAATAGACAAGACCTACACCTTCCTCAATGAAAGGGACTCAAAACCCCATATTTCCCGCAGAGGAATATATCTGACTAGTAAGAATCTTAAAACCTATGTATTGATATGTCTCCATAAGGGAATCAAGTGTGTCTAGACTGGCATAAACATGGCAGTGAGAATCAGCTCAAACCCACTATAAAAAGGACGTTCAAAAACAAAACATAAAACGGAAATTCTTTACAATTCCTTCAGCGTTTCTGATGCAACCTCGAATGACCCTATCTACAATGACAGCTGGATGTGGCATGAGGCTGGACACTTGGGACTGAGAGGATTGGTGAGACTGGGTGAGCACATGCAGACCCTTTCAAGCAGTAATCCATGGCACCCATTCCATGGGTCCCAACTCTCCAGGTTAAAGGGAATATTACTACAGCTATAACATGTATGGGAAACCTAGAGAATGGACACACTGTGAATACGAAAGGTCTCTAAAACTCAACGAATTGTCCCTCACCTGGTGCTCCGGTTTGACTTTCCAACTGCTTTCCTATCAATCTCCCAACTTGGAGAGACAGCCCCTTTAACCTCCTGGTTCGCACAGGTTGCCAATTTGGCAGAGGATGAAAGGGAAGAGGGAGAACCAATGAGAGAGTAGCTGTTAGGCATTTGGATGGGCACATGTCACTCTAATTTCCCGGCAGGAAGAAGAATTAACCAAAGTCTCAGCCACCCACTGGGAACCAGTATAGGTCCTGAACCAAAATTTTGGACTTGCATTCAGCTCACAAATAACGAGTTGAAAAATGGAGCTCAGGGGCACAGCAATTCACAAACTGGCAGAGTAATCAAGGACAACTATCGCCCAAAAATCTGCTGAGGGAAGGCAACGAGGCGGACTCGAAAGCGAGGCAGAATAGCAGGAAACAGATTTCAAGAGGTACGTTGGAATCGCCTGTAAAGCACAGGAAGAGGGGCACAACTTCGACAATGATGCACTTGGCCAAAAAGGGCGGATGTGTTTTCTCCTGAATATATTCAGGAGAAAACGCATCCGCCCTTTTTGGCCAAGCAAGCAAGCGGGCAATGCAAATCTGCACTACAAAGAAGTATCACTTCCCACCGGTCAAAAGGGACATCCACAAAATGTGTAAAATCCAGAAAGGCAAGACCGGCCCTGGAGAACAGGGAGCCTTGTTATGCTGATGGGCGGGATGTAAGTTGCCAACTGCCTCACTGGAGGAGTGCATTGTGTTCCCTAAAACAAGTAAACAACAGAGCTACAGAGCCAAGGGCACTTCCAGTCTAGGGAATATACCTTGGGAAAACTGAAAATCAATAAGACAGAGCAACCCCCAAATTTAGGGCTGCACTGCTTACAAGAACCTCAACTTGGGTACACCTTGAATATCCCAGGAAATATAAAAATGGTTCCAAAAATTGTGGAAGTTATGTATGAAATAACTTTGAAAATCCCTCAGCCATGAAATCAATGTCATAAGACCAGTAGCAGCAAAATGAGTGGATTCAGGTACGATGATTCTAAGTGAAATAAATCACACAGAAAAAGAAACTTATCATAAGATATCACTTAGGAAGATCCTGTAACCATGGGTACACATGAACTGAGTTAGGAAAGAGAACAGAGTCTCACATTTAGAAAACCCTCGTATGCCTGCTTAAGGGGGAAGGAGAGGTGGGGTGATGCATAAAACCAGAGTTTGATATAAGCACAGGTACCGTTCCAAAAACCAACTATGGAATAGACAAGACCTACACCTTCCTCAGTGATAGGGACTCAAAACCCCATATTTCCCGCAGAGGAATATATCTGACTAGTAAGAATCTTAAAAGGTATGTATTGAAATGTCTCCGTAAGGGAATCAAGTGTGTCTAGACTGGCATAAACATGGCAGCGAGAATCAGCTCAAACCCACTATAAAAAGGACGTTCAAAAACAAAACAAAGAAACGGAAATTCTTTACAATTCCTTCAGCGTTTCTGATGCAACCTCGAATGACCCTATCTACAATGACAGCTGTATGTGGCATGAGGCTGGACACTTGGGACTGAGAGGATTGGTGAGACTGGGTGAGCACATGCAGACCCTTTCAAGCAGTAATCCATGGCACCCATTCCATGGGTCCCAACTCTCCAGGTTGAAGGGAATATTACTACAGATATAACATGTGCGGGAATCCTAGAGAATGGATACACTGTGAATACGAAAGGTCTCTAAAACTCAACGAATAGTCCCTCTCCTGGTGCTCCGGTTTGACTTTCCAACTGCTTTACTATCAATCTCCCAACTTGGAGAGACAGCCCCTTTA